>NC_058134.1:241135108-241135442 GCF_016433145.1 Gracilinanus agilis
TTCCCCAATTGATAAATGGGCAAGAGACATGAATAGGCAATTTTCAGGTAAAGAAATCAAAAGTATCAATAAGCACATGAGAAAGTGTTCTAAATCTCTAATAATCAGAGAAATGCAAATCAAAACAACTATGAGGTATCACCTCACACCTAGCAGATTGGCTAAAATGAAAGAAGGGGAGAGTAATGAATGTTGGAGGGGATGTGGCAAAATTGGGACATTAATGCATTGCTGGTGGAGCTGTGAACTGATCCAGCCATTCTGGCTGGCAATTTGGAATCATGCTCAAAGGGCTATAAAAGAATGCCTGCCCTTTGATCCAGCCATACCATTG
>NC_058134.1:241135542-241236238 GCF_016433145.1 Gracilinanus agilis
AAAGGGCTATAAAAGAATGCCTGCCCTTTGATCCAGCCATACCATTGCTGGGTTTGTACCCCAAAGAGATCATAGATAAACAGACTTGTACGAAAATATTCATAGCTGCGCTTTTTGTGGTGGCAACAAATTGGAAAATGAGGGTATGTCCTTCAATTGGGGAATGGCTGAACAAACTGTGGTATATGCGGGTGATGGAATACTATTGTGCTAAAAGGAATAATAAACTGGAGAAGTTCCAGGCGAACTGGAGAGACCTTCGGGAACTGATGCAGAGCGAAAGGAGCAGAGCCAGAAGAACTCTGTACACAGAGACTGACATACTGTGGTAAAATTGAATGTAATGGACCTCTGTACCAGCAGCAATACAATGACCCAGGACAATTCTGAGGGATTTATGGTAAAGATGCTGCCTACATTCAGAGGAAGGACTGCAGGAGAGGAAACATATAAGAAAAACAACTGCTTGAATGCATGGGTCGGGGTGGACATGATTGAGGGTGTGGACTCGAAACTACCACACCAATGCAACTACCAACAATTTGGAAATTGGTCTTGATCAAGGACACATGACAAAACTAGTGGAAATGCGCATCTGCCATGGGTGCGGGAGGTGCGGAGGGGGGGGCGGGGGTTGAAGGGGAAAGTGGGAGCATGAATCATGTAACCATGTTAAAAATGAATATCAATAAATGTTAAAAAAAAGTGGTTCTTTGGTGTTAGTACTTATTTCCAACTTCCCAAAACTAGATAACTTATAATATCAATCTTCTTCCCTCTTTCTGATAAGCCAGTTATTTCTATCAGAAAAAAAAGTTTCCTAAAATTTGCTAATTAAAGTTTAATTCAGTTGGTCCATAAAAACACAACAAAACAGCTAACAGCTATTTTTGGCCTTTGCCAAGGCTACTCTATACAATGGGTACTACACGTAAGGGTTTAACAGATAGCTGGAGAGATCTAAACGAAGTAACCTTTCTGCTGATTAACTCTCATCTTCTCTGGGTTTAAGGTTGTTTTCATGTTGTCTCTTCCATTGGGCAGTGACTTCTTTGAGACCAGGGACTGTCTTTTCTTCTTTGTATTTCTTAAAATGGCAGGACTTCTGGTAATGCTATCAGGTACAATAATAACAAAATATTCCCCTATAAGCCCATAGGTTTATATAACTAAACTATTGAGGCCATCAGTGGGAAGATATTCATAGACACAGAATGGATTAGTAGGGTCATAGCACAGGGAACATGCATGTACAATGAGGCTGTTGCCTCTTGGGATGAAGAATACAAAAGTCCTTTCTCCTCTTGTGGTACCCTCACTCTCTTTCCCCTTGGGTTCACCATCTTTGCTTGGCAGGTCATTCAGGGGTTCCTGGCCCTGGCTCATATGGGACATATTGTGTTGAGAGGAAAAGAAATGTTCCCTCCTCTAAAGGGGGATCTGAACCCAGTTCTGATTTTACATCCCGATTTGCTAAGTTGCATTCTTTTGGAAGCATAGTTTGACATTTCCATTATTCCACAAATGCACTTTTTAGAGCTAACCCTGGAAGGCAAACAATTGTTACTATTTTCAAAGTCTTAAGTTTTTATGATTTACAACACTTTGCTTCCTCATGTGTGCAGCTTTCAAAACCCAATTCATGGATGCTTCTATTTTGGTTCCCTCTTTGACAACAGCAAGGGAATAGGATGTAATGGACCCTTGAGAAAGTCCTCTTAGGGTGACATGCAGAGCTCTGGGGAGAGCTGATTACCCAATGATTTCAGGGAAATTTCCATTCTGGCTCCTCAATTCACTTGGGTAAGCATCTCATTGCTGAGGAGGGCCTGAGGGCCTAAAGCATTTGCTTACACATTTGTGCTATTTTTCCCAGAATAATGGATTAGCAAATCATCACCATGGTGGTAGAGGACTTATTCACTCTGCTCTCACCCATCCCTTCTCTCACTTTTGAAAGTTGGAAGGGCCTTTGGCATGGTCATAGAAATATTGATGAATGCTAGCTTGATTTTTCTTAGCCATTCATTAATCGATAAGATTTTACCAAGTATCAAATACTTTATTAATGAAGTAGCTTATATTTTATTGAGGTGGAAAACATAAACATAAATCCATTCATATATTATAATTTCAAAAGAACTGCATTTTTGTTATATATGAAGAAGTTAAAGAGACATGGCATCACTAATACTTAGGGGGAATCAGGAAAATATCAGGAAAAATATATCACAAAGAAGATATACATATGTATATATATGCACATACATATTAAAATCACAAATGATAGGATTAAAGAAATTATATCTCCTGTTAATAAGTAGAAATTCAAAGTATCCCTGACAAATTGGAACAACATTGTTCAGTGGAAAAAGAAGTGAATTTGTATCATGAGACTATATGTTTCCAAAGTGCTCTTAACAAATATCTCATGTGATCCTCTCAACAACCCAAGGAGGTCAGTGCTATATTATCTCTATTTTATAGATGAGGAAATTGAGGTAAATTCAAGTTAAGTGACTTATTCAGGACAACAGAGCTAGGAAATGTCTAAGCTGGATTTGAACTCAGTTCTTGTTGTTTAAGTTCAGTGTTTTAGTCACTACACCTTTTTTAACTATGTCTGTCTGTCTTTTTCCTAGTATTGTAACATAAAATAAGAAGAAAGTATTAGAAATGATTCCTATTTCATTTGATTGGGAATCTATTACTAAAATAAAATTTGCTGTATTTGAAATACTATTATTATACAAATGTAAATAGGCAAAAAACACTAAAAGATTAAGGGGCACTGAAAATGAATTTACATTTTTAAATCAGTGTTTAATCATTTGGGGGAATGAAAGTTCTTTTATTCACGGTTATTGGGGCCACTTTTGGTCTTTTGTTATTAAACATGGATAATAATTTAATATTTGAAATCTGTTTTTCTCAAGTGTTTAGTACTCAAGTATTTCAAGGAAAGATTCGTCAGCTATATAAGTTTCTTTTCCTTAAATCAGATTGACCTCTTTTGACAGATCTTTTGATAGTGACTCACCACCAGTGAATAGCCATAGGCCTTGTTCAAAAAACCTCAATAATACCAGAGAGCTGAAGAGGATATGAAAAAGAAATTAAATCTGGACGAAGCATGGCCTAAAAAAAAATTAATTTAAGACTTTACCTTTGAGGGTTTCTTCCAGGAAAGTAATAACCGTTGTGCTCCTTCTATTTGGAATTGGCCTCAAGCCGTCCATGAAATACTTCGAAAGTGGAGAATGAAGCAGGTTATCTTAGAATAGTTTAATTACTCCATCTTTTTTTTTAAAAAAATGTGAATGTAAAACCAGCAAGGTATAATTCAGTGGGAAGACTTGGAACTTAGGGTCCAGAAATCTTACTTCTATTTTAAATTACTCCTAATTGGCTATGTTTGGACAAGTTACTTGACTTACTATTCCTTAAGTGTTTCCCCCTACCCAATGAAGAGTTTGAACTAGAAAAGTTCTAAAGGTGTCTTTGAGCTCTTGATTTTAGGTTCCCATGATGTACTGGGGTGATCATCATCATGAAATACATATCACAGTCAACCAGAAATATTAGCTGTTCCCATTCTCTAGCTTGTATCATCTCACAATGATGGAATACATTCCCTCTTTATTTCCATTTCATAGTGTACTTGTCTATATTCACAAAATTAAATTAAATTACTAAAGTTATCAAGTATATATTTTCTTTTTCTCACCTTCTAATTAATTGGAAAAAAAAGAAATAAAAGGTTGCAACAAAATGTACAGGTAAGCAGAAAAAAAAAAATCCTATCTTGGTAATGTGTCTTTTTTTTTTTTTTTTTAGCATATTGGGTCCATCCTACCTCTGTTAGGAGGTAGGTAGTATTCTTCATTACTAATTATTTTGAATTGTGATAATTTATTTCATTGATCAGAGATTTTGTTCTTAAGAGTTAATTGTCTTTGTAATGCAATTGTTATTGTACAAATTGTTTTCCTAATCCTACTCATTTAATTATTTATCAGATGAAGCCCAGATGCAATATTCTACATTGAGCCTTTCTTCATTCCTTAATGAGTTCTCTCAATCCATAACTATCTAGAATTTTACTTCTCTCTCTATATGAATTTATTAACCTTATTACATCATGCATATTTTATATGTACTTATCTCCTCCATGAGAATATAAGACTCTTGTGAGTATAAATCATTTTATTTTTTTGAATTTGGAGGTAGAAAGAGTTAGTGGTCATGGTGGTAGGGAGGTATGGTTCTATTCCTAGGAGAATTATTTGGAACTGGTGCCTTGGAAATGAGGGGAATAGATGGTTCTGGAAAAGATTAGGACAAAGCATGTCTATTAGAACTCAGGGTGATTCTGAGGGCAAGGAAATCATATGCAAAATACTTTTTGAATCATAAAGTGTCAAATCTTAAAGTCTATAGCTAGAAATGTTAGCTATTATTAGTATTTTTGGGCCAGGGGAATATATTTGGAAATGACATCAATATTAAAAATAAAAGTACTGAGCATCAATAAATATTTTTAATTTAAAATAGAATAAAAAACAAAAGGAAAACAAATTTTATCAAAATAAACAACTTGACTATAAAGTTCATCTTTCTTGACTTTGTATGGAACTACTATGCTTATTCATCAAATGGAGAATATCTTTGTGTTTTTCTCCCCTTTTGTTACTTAATACTAAATGACTCTGTGGCAGCACACATTTTTTCTAACAAAGCCAGCACCCACATACCACCCACAGTCCAGGATTTTTCTGAAATAGTGAACAAGCTGCACATACTGTGTAAATGATAGAGAGAGAAGAGATAGATGATAGAAAGAAAGAAAGATATCCCTGGATAGATGGATAGATGGATGGATGGATGGATGGATGGATGGATGGATGGATGGATAGAGGGTCAAAAGATAGATAATAAACAGATAAATAGATGGATGGATGGATCTAGCTAGATAGACAAATAAGATAGGTATATGGATGAATTGATGGATGGATAAATGGATAGATGATTGATAGATAAATGATAAATAGCTGAACCTAATATGTATATATATACTACATATATGTATGTATATATTATATATATTTATGTACAGTCTTACCTATGAAAATTATCCTATATACACATGTGTATTATAGGAATAGAATTATAGAAATTATATTATATTAATAATATTATAATCTATTTCCATCTACCTATGTACTATCTCACTAGCTAGCTAACTCACTATCTGGAATTGTCTCCTTTCTGTTAAGAGAGAGGCAGCTGTAGAATTATGGTTAGAGAATAAGCCTTAGAGTCTAGAAATAAGATTCCATCTCTGAACACATGCTGGCTTGATGACACTGGAAGGGTCACTTCACTTCTCAGTTCTCTAAGTGATACTCTGTGACTAGAAGTTGGAGAAAAACTACTGACCTGCCTTGAGACATATAGGAAATTTCCTTACTAGGTAAATTCCTATGCCAATTAAGAACAAAAAAAAGTATTCATTGGCATAGAGATTGCCAGTTTCAATTTTCTCATTTAACAATTGATATTAAGAGATTGAGAGTAAGTGATGACATGGAGATTAAACCCAGGTTCTTTGACATCAAATCCAGTGTACTTTATTTATTTTTTCCTTTTTTAATTTTTAAAATTTATACATAAAAATGATTTTTGACAATTGTTTTCTAACACTTTACAATTCAGATTCTCCTCCTCCCTCTCTCCTTCCACCTCAGGAAGTAAATAGTCTAAGTTGTACCAGTGCTTTCATGCAATAAGTCCATTTTGCTCATGCCATGAGACATATAATACATAAATAAAAAACTCATAAAGGAAACAAAGTGGATGATGGCATACTTTCATCTGCAATCACACTCAAATAGTTCTTTCTTTAACTGTGGCTAACATTTTTCATCATGAGTCCATTATGGATATTTTAGAAATTGCTTTCCTGATAATAGTTTAGTCTTTCACAGTTAATCATTGTACAGTATTTCTTTTTTTTTCTTTTTTGAAAAATTATTTATCTGGTTACACGAGTCATGTTCTTACTTCCCCCTCAACACCCCCCTCCCCATAGCTGATGTGCATTTCCACTGGTTTCTTCATGTGTCATCGATAAGACTTATTTTCATATTATTGATAATTGCACTGGGGTGGTCGTTAGAGTTTATTTCCCAAATCATGTCCACATCAACCCATGTGTTCAAGCAGTTGTTTTTCTTCTGTGTTTCCATTCCTGCAGTTCTTCCTCTGAATGTGGGTAGCATCTTTTCCATAAATCCCTCAGAGCTGTCCTGTGTCATTGCATTGCTGCTAGTACAGAAGTCCGTTACATTTGATTGTGCCACAGTGTATCAGTCTCTGTGTATAATGTTCTTCTGGTTCTGCTCCTTTCACTCTGCATCAGTTCCTGGAGGTCAGTTCACATGGAATTCCTCCAGTTCTTTATTCCTTTGAGCACAATAGTATTCCATCACCAACAGATACCACAATTTGTTCAGCCATTCCCCAAATGAAGGACATGCCCTCATTTTCCATTTTTTGCTACCACAAAGAGCGCAGCTATAAATATTTTTGTACATGTCTTTTTATCAGTGATCTCTTTGGGCATTGTACAGTATTTGTGCTAATCTATAAAGTCTTCTTCTGGCTCTATTCACTTTATTCTGCTCCAATTAATTTAAGTTTTTCCAAATTTTTCTGAACTCATCCTGTTCATCATTTCTTATGGTGGAATAGTATTCCACTATAAGCATATACCATAATTTGTTCAGCCAGTCTCCAATTGATGGGCACTCCTTCAGTCTTCTTTTCTTTGTCACTATAAAAAGAACTGCTAAAATATTTTTCTACATCCCTTATCTCTGATCTCTTTGAAATACAGACTTAATCATTGTATTGGTGGGTTAAAGGGTATGCATAGTTTTATGCCCTTTTGGGCATGGATCAATATTACTCTACATAATGGTTGTATCAGTTTATAGTTCCACCAATAGTGCTTTTTCCCAATTTTCCCACATCACTTCTAACATTTATTTTCCTTTTTGGTTGTGTTAGTCAATCTGATAAATATGAAGTGGTATCTCAGAGTTGTTTTAATGTGCATTTCTCTAATTAATAGTGATTTGTAGCATTTTTATATTACTATAGATAATTTTAATTTCTTCCTCTGAGAAGTGTCTGTTCATGTCCTTTGACCTTTTATCAATTAGAGAATGCTTTTTATTCTTCTAAATTTGACTCAGTTCTCTATATATTTGAATATTAAATATTTGTTAGAGATACTTGCTATAAAATTTCCTCCCAATTTATTGTTTCCCTTCTAATTTTAGTTGCATTGTATTTGTTTGTACAAACCTTTGTGATTTGATGTAATTAAAATGATCAATTTCATTTTTCATTATGTTCTATAGGTATCATTTCCCCTTATCAATGACTCTGGCAGGGGAACTTTTCAGTGTTACCCTAATTTGTTTAGGTATCACTCTTTATTTCAAGATCAAGTATCCTTTTTTTACTTTATTTTGGCATATGGTCTGAGATGTTGGTTGATGTCCAGTTTCTGTCATAGTGCTTTCCATTTCTCTCAGCAATTTTTCTCATTTTTATTATATTTGGTTCTGCCTATCAATGAGCAGTGAATGTTTCTCTAATTGTTTAGGTTGGATTTTAGTTTTGTGAAAAATATTTTGTTATTGTGTTTATATAGTTTCTGTGTTTGTTTTGGTAGGTATGTCCCCAGGTATTTTATATTATTTACAGTTATTTTGAATTTATTTTGAATGGTTTTTTTTATTGCTTGCTGTTGGGCTTTGTTGCTAAATAGAAATGCTGATGATTTATTTCAATATATTTTGTATCTTGCAGCTTTGCTAAGATTGTTAATTATTTCTATTAGTGTTTTGGTTAATTCTTTGGAGTTCTCTCTATATATCATCATATTACCTGCAAAGAGTGTTAACTTCATTTTCGCATTGTCTATTCTTATTCCTTCAACTTCTTTCTCTGCTCTTATTGCTATAGCTATATTAAATAGAATCAAATATTAAATAGAAGTGATGATAATGGGCATATCACTTCACCTCTGATGTTATAGGGAAGGTTTTTCATTTTCCAGAAAACTTTAAATAAATCTCATATATATTTTTCTCTCTCTCTTTATCTCTGTCTCTATCTCTCCCTTTATCTCTCCCCTTTCTCTCTCCTTTGCTTTCTCCTCTCCTCTCTTGCTTCTCATTCTCTTCTCTCCCCCATCTCTTTCTTTATTTATTTCTCTCTCTTTCCCCCTGCTACTTCACGCACACACACACACACACACACACACACACATACACTTATATAAATATCTATATAGGTGTTTCTATCTATCTATCTATCTATCTGTCATCTATCTCTATATCTAGTAAGCTCCATGGTGAAAGGGATTGTTTCATTTTCACATGTGTCTGTATCTCCACTCAGGCACAGTGTTTGGCACACTGAAATTGCTTAATTCATGTTTATTGATTGATTGCACTAGTTAAAGGATATAGGCTTGCATTATAATTTGGGCTAATCACTTAATTTCTCTGGACATCTCCATCTGTAAAATAAGGACTTTGGGCTAAATGACCTCTAAGTTTCATACCAATTCAATATCTATGATACTATAATAATGAGGATGAGGCATAGGGGGAAGAAAACATGGATCCTGTTCAAAGTACAGCTCGTCCTACAGTTTGAAAGATTAGTTTGGCAGCCATATCCAGACACACTCTGCCCAACACCATCAATCCGTGCCTTGATGTCATAATATTGTACAGAAAAGCATTACAAGGGGCAGTGAGCTCTATGGGAACGATGCGATAAATGTTATAAATGGGCTATTGGCCAAATGATGTGACATCTGGGGACCTCCACTTTATAGTTTGGTGGCGTTATAATCTACTAATGATGCTATTATGAGAAGACATTGCTGTAAGCAATTTTCTGCAAAATAAGACTGTGCTGTAGGGAGTGGAGCAGAAGGAGATGGAAATCAGGCAAGACACAATAGTGACATCTAGTATCAGTACTTGTGTTTGATTCCTGGCTCACTTACTTATGACTAAACTCCAGCATTTCCCTATCATCTCTAGGGTAAAATATAAATACTAGCTTTTGAATCTTTCATAACCCAGACCTTACCTAGCTTTCAGCCCATTCTCATACCCTACAGTTCACACTATCCTTCTTACTTTCCCTCATTCATAAAACTTCATCTACTATATCTATCTTTGCGCTTAAACTGTTTTGTGTTTGAGTTTTTAGAAGTTAGTTTTTTTTTTCTTTTTCTTGATAAAACTAGTTCAACTGTATAGGGGCATTACATTACTATAGTGGCTCTAGCTTTTTCTGATTATTGATTAAATATCTAATTTCCACATATTTCATTAGGTTTTTATAAGAAAAGTACTTTAGGAGTCTCAAATGTTAGCATCTGAATTAAATTCAGTAAATATTTTTAAGGGCTTACTATTTGCAAGGCATTGTACTAAGCTCTGGGGTTACAAAAAGAGGCAAAAGATAGTCTCTATCCTCAAGGAGTTTACATTCTTATAGGAAAGAAAATGAAAACAAATATCTATCTATATGTTCATATATCTATTCATAGATATATATGTATGCTATATGCAGTATACATAGGTAATGACTAAAAGAGGGAAAACACTGAGATTAAAAGGAGACTGAGCAGGTGTCAGGTTGCATTTCATCTGAAAACTGACCATAATGTTGAAATCCCTACCAGGGAAGTCTCATATCCTTTTGGGCAGCTCACATTATTAGTATTTATGTTCCTTTTCCTGAGTTAAAATTTACTTTTAAACAACTTCTATTGTTTCCATTTTTGCCTTCTGGGGCTGAGCAGAATAGGTCTTATCATCTTTTCAAATGATAAAGTATTTGAACATAATTATCATTCCCCACTTGCATCTTTCCATCACCATATTAAACATTCTCAATTATTCAAATCGATCCTCATGTAGTATAGGGTTAAGCACTCTTTATATTCTAATCTCTTGACCCAAAGTCCTTAATAACATCTTAGTCATCATCTTACCAGATCAGTGGATACTGGATGGATATATATATATATATATAATCTTTGAGAAAATGGTAAAATCTTTGTCCTCAAATCCCCTCAGTCCTTGTTCTTACAATTTTCCAAGATGATTGAAATTTACATGATCCTCCTCTTTATACCTTTTGTTTTCAGAACCCTAATCAAAGCAATACTACAGTTAAGTTCTTTCCTGTCCTATATTCCTCATTTTGGAATGCAAATTTCTTGATTGAAGATATTATATTTCTCTAGTTTCTGTATTGCCAACACTTTGAACAAAGCCTGGGATAAAAAGGAACCAATAAATATTTGTACATTTACTATTCCATTCATAATTATATATATATATGTTATTACATATGGCATGTTATGAAAAGAATTGATTGATAATAGAAGAGAAGGGATAGTTGATGGTGCAAGATCCCAGAGGTGGAAGAAAATGGAAATAAAAATATCTAATCCAATCCCATCCAACCCAATTCACGCACACTTACATGAATAGATGCAAAGTGAAGGGAGCAAAATGAGAAAAGCAATGCATAGACTAACTACAAAAATGTAAAAAGAGAGGAAAATCAAACAACAAACACTCAATACTGTGAAATTATGATGATAAATTTCATGCCAAATAAGTGAAGAGATTAGGAAATTTGAATATGTAAAAATTATTATAAGGTCAGAATCATTCGATGCACTGTTGAGTTCTGATTAACTGTTGCTCACCATCACCTTCCATTGTAATTTGAAATAAAGATGAATTCTCTGGGATGAGGCAATAAATAGAAAAACGATATGTAAGGGAATGGAGAGGAGGAAGAGAAATACATTGGTTAGAATAGATGATATAAAGACAAAATATACCGAAGAAAAATTATTTTTAAAGAGAAAGGCTATTTGATGGTCCAAGGACCCAAAGAGGAGGGAGATGGATTTTAATTAAGTACCTAATTCAATACATTTCAGGAAATATATCTTAGACACCTACAATATTCTAGACATTTGGAATAAACAGACAAAATTAAAAAAAAACAGTCATGTTATAGCAATCATATCTCTTCAAGGAGCTTACATCATAATAGAGAAATGGAGCAGTTAGCTCTGTCAGTGATCAATGGAATGAAAGAAAGAAAAGATGAGTGTAGACAAAAAATGAAATGGAAAGATGTGCAGCTTTCTTAGACTGAACACTAAATTGGCAAGACACTCTTTTTCATTTGATTTTAAATGAAGCTTCTTAATCTTAGTTATTTTCTCAGTAGAAATATCTGAGCTATATAGAGTCAACTAGTTATTACAGTTTTTCTGGATTATGAAATCTTAAATGAAGTAAGCAAATGAAAACTCAATGTGTCACTCCTCAAAGGTTTCTGATATCTACTTAAAGGTGTTCAGTTAGTAAGCCATTTGAATACTAAACCAGGGTATGCTCTGTGAGTAATGAAATGAAGGGAGGGTGGGAAAGATAAGCATCTGGAGCAAATACCTTGATAAATGAGGCATTTCTACATTCTTATGAGCAAAGTCTGCTTTATTGTGTAGGGGAAAATTTCATTAGTATTTCAAAGATAATAAAGTGGTAAGCTTGTTCAAAATGTCCCTACAAGATAAATTGGCACATATGTAAGTGTTACTCATCTGTGAATGCCTTAACTTTCTCCCCTCCCCCTTGGAGAAAATAGTTATGTTCATCTTTTTCCTTGACTGTGGAGAAAATGAAGAATTCTCAAGGAATAAATATGCTACATACAGATATACAAAGATACACAAATGTGCATGTGTATATACATTTATGTATATACACATGCACATATATATATATAATCTTTGCATACATATATGCATATAAACTCATGCCTATTTATACTTTCCATTAGAGACTTCAAAATCTGAATTCTGCTGATGTTTGTGCTTTTTGTTTCTAATGATAATGTAGGATTGCCTTTTGGGCAGAGGACTTGGGGATGGAAAGCAATTTATATTTGTCTAATTAGAATTCAGAGGATAACAGCTTTTCTGCTCTCCACTTTATGAGAGGTGGGAGACCCTATAAGCCATTTGCCAAATGACTCTCCTCTTTGTGGTTTTAATGTGAGTTCTTTTAGCTTTGTAAGCATTTTATTTAATGAAGAAGGATCCTCTGTGTACAAGGCAAGAATGAAAGCACACAGCCAACTTTCTCACCCTAATCCATGCCACAAAATTCAACATTTTCTTTTAAACAAAAAAAAAAATCTTAATTAATACCCATTATGGGAGGGAAAGAAACTGACAAAATTTAGTAGCAGTTCAGGAATAAAATTATATCAGGTACATTGAAAAATCTAAAAAAGGAATATAAAGCATTAATAGTGGTGTTGCTGGGGGCAGCTGGATAGCTCAGTGGAATGAGAGTCAGGCCTAGTGACGGTAGGTCCTAGGTTCAAATCTGGCTTCAGCTACTTCTCAGCTGTGTGACCCTGGGCAAGTCACTTGACCCCCATTGCCTACCTTTACCACTCTTCTGCCTTGGAGCCAATACAAAGTATTGACTCCAAGATGGAAGGTAAGGGTTTTAAAAAAAATAGTGGTGTTGCTAGTATAAAATAGTATAAAAGTATAAATATGTTATAAAATATTTTTTATTAACCATGGTGGAAGAATAGAGAATACAAGAAACTTCCTAAAGAATATATTTGGTTGATATGATTCTGCCTAAAGTTTCCTTTTCCTCTGATTTGACATGACCCATCCTAAAATTTTGATGAATTGAGTTAAATTTAATTCATTTATATTCCATTTAACAAACATTGAAGGAATAAATGTTATGGGTCAGGGATTGGGCATGGAATTAAAAAAAGATAAAACATATTCCTTATTCTCAAAAGAGCAACTATTTAATAGGATAAACAATATATAATTATTTAGATAACATACAAAATATATATAGAATATATATAAAGGCATACAAAGAAAAAATAAAATCAACATGTCTCTCAAAAATCACATTTTATTAGGGCGAAAAATAAATACAAATAGGTCTTTTAAAAATAAATACAAAATCATATAAATGAAGAAGACATATTAAGAATAAGAATAATTTTTAAACCACCTGAGCTCTACTTTGAATGAAGCTAGAGATTCTTTAGAGAGGAGGTAAGGAGATAGAGCCTTTCCAAAAAAGGAGATAGGAAATTAATGTCATACTCAAGATAATGTGTTATTCTTTATATATACCCAGATGTTTTATTTAGTAACTTCAATATTGCTTGAGTAGCCAATGATCTTTATTTTCAATTGCCCTCCCTCTGCTCATTTCCCCATTACCTATTACATTACAAATTCAGTGTCAATAGTCATAAAACAACCAACAGAATCAATTAATCAAGAAGCATTTATTAAACATATATTCTAAGCACTGAGCTAAGCATCAGAAATACAATGAAAAATCAAAAACAATCCCTGTTTACAAGGAGCTTACACTCTACTGAGCTAGGCAATATATATATATATATATAAATCAGAACATATATACAACATAAATACAGAATGAATCAAAGGTTATCTTTGAGAGGATGCTTCTATTCTCTAGGGTTATTGAAGACCAGGAAATATCTCCTAGAAGAAATAGAGCTTGAACCTAGTGTAAAAGAAGTGAGGGAGGGAGGCTAAGAGTTATATAGATGGAAAAAACACATACTAACCATAGGAAACAGTTCAAAGGCAGGAGAATGGGAGATTGAATGTTAAGTTTAAAGAAGAGTCAGTAGAACAACATGGCTGGATTTTTTAAAAAGTATGGAAAAGAGAAGGCTATAAAAAGTTTGAATATTTGTAAAGGGCTTGATCATTACTAGTTTCAGATACTAAGCCATATTTAATTTGATCTAAGAAATAATATAGAACCATTGGAATTTATTTAGAGGAAGAGTGTTGATATTATTACATCAACTCTTAAGAAAATTCACTTTGTCAGTTAAATGGAGGATGGATGGTAGTGAGGACAGTCATGAGGAAAGGATTTCAATTCGAAGGTCATTTTAATACTGGATTTTATAGGTGATGAAAGCTTGAACTAAGGTCATGGCTTGTGAATAAAGAGATGTTAGATGCAAGAAGTATGGAAAGGAAGCTGAGGAAGTGCTTATAAAATAATGATGATTTTGGGATGGAGGGCAAACATAGGGTCTGGAAGCAAAGGACGCCTTTAGAGGCTTGAAGATATAAGGAAAAGTCAATTAAAGAGGAATAATAATATTGCCTTGCTATAGTGAGGGCCCAGTAATCAAAGAACCCATAACCTTAATCTCAATAGGATCATGCCCTAAATAGCTTAGCTATTATATACAATAGCTTAAATGCTTACCTGATGAAATCTATTTTTAAGTATATTTATATTCAGAGAAAATGATCTAATGTGCAAAATGATTTTATTGGGGAAATAAATTTCTGTTCTTTTTGACTGTAGTGGCCTTCAGAACTTTGATTTGAACAATATAGTAGTTTCCTTCCAGGTTGGAAATTCTACTAATACACTTATCAGTGCTGCTCAGTAATTCTTTTTTCCCTTTTTTTTTCTCTTTCTTCCTTTCTTTTAGAAAAATTTTCCATGGCTACATGATTCATGTTCTTTCTCTCTCCTCCCCCCTCTACCCTCCCTATAGCCAACATGCATTTCCACTGGGTTTTACATGTGTCATTGATCAAGACCTATTTCCATATTGTTGATAGTTGCACTGGGGTGGTTGTTTAGAGTTTATATCCCAAATCATATCCGCATCAACCCATGTGTTCAAGCAGTTTTTCTTCTGTGTTTCTACTCCCATAATTCTTACTCTGAATGTGGATAGCATTCTTTCTCATAAGTCCCTCAGAATTGTCCTGGGTCATTGCATTGCTGCTGGTACAGAGGTCCATTACATTCGATTTTACCACAGTGTATCAGTCTCTGTGTATAATGTTCTTCTGGCTCTGCTCCTTTCACTCTGCATCAATTCCTGGAGGTCTTTCCAGTTCACATGGAATTCCTCCAGTTCTTTATTCCTTTGAGCACAATAGTATTCCATCACCAGTGTATACCACAATTTGTTCAGCCATTCCCCAATTGAAGGGCATACCCTCATTTTCCAGCTTTTTTGCCTGTTCAGTAATTCTTATAAGAGTCTTAGATTAATTCCTAAAGCTCTAGCCCCTAATCATCCTAGTTAATATGGGTTAGAGATAAAACCCTTCAGGACTTCACTGCCTATTACATATATATATACATGTTAAATTCACTGCCATATATATATATGAACTATTTACTCTACCATATTGTCTCTCATGATCATAAAGCATACCAGAAATTAAAAGATAAGGACACACAAAAAATTTAGATTTTAGAATTTAAAAATTCAGAGATTTATAGCTGAAAAGAAGCATAGACTGTTATCTAGACTAGATGCTTCTCATTTCCCAGAACTCCAAACAAATTGTGATTAATTTAAACTTACCAAAGCTGTCAGATTCAAACTCAGGACCTGTGACTTCAGGGTTAATACTCTCTTCTCTGCCACTAAATTGCTTATCATCTCAATGAAAGGGATTCATTCAAAAGCCAGGAAAAAACACTAATAGAAGAATAGATAACATGGGTGTATATGTTGACCTTAGGGAAGTTACTTTACCAGAATTGTGTAGCCCTTGCCACTTTTCTATCGTGGAATTTATATTAAAATAGAAGGTAAGACTTAAAAAAAAAGAATATTTGCTTTTATGTCTTGGAATTAATACTAATATGGAAGGTAAGAGTTAAAAAAGAATATTATCACATTAAGATAAATAGGCTTTAAGGTAGTTTGACGGTGTTGGGAAGGACCAATTATGTCAAATCATAGCATCTTATTTTCATCCTCTTCCTCATTGTTTATAGGGATGTTAGCAAATATAGGTGGCATCTTAATGTATGTACCTAGTAGTGAGAAATGGCAGGGAGGGCATCTTTTGAATTCAGAAAGTGTAAGCTGAAGCAGCTGCTCTAAAATAAATAAAAATAAGCCTAGCAATTTGGCTTGGTAAGAATGATAAAAGGAACAGGTGGTGATCCCTCGAGAGAATAAGAATAACACAATTAAGATTCAGGGACCTGAGTAGTGCTTTGGGACTAATCATGAAAAGTTGGTCAAATGAGACTTTATGTATTTGTTCTTTGAATAATTATATTTAAACAGCACCCAGCCACACAGGTCAAATGAGTTTGGGAAAGCACAGATAGCTATAACTCATAGAATGAAAATAAAAATAAATCTAGAGGCAGAAGGGAGAAAAGAGAAGAGAGATAGACAAAGATAGCCAGAAAGAGATGGAGAAGGGAGAAAAATAGAAAGTCAGAAAGACAGAACTAAATTTTTGTATGGAACTCTTGTCTATCAGAGTAAAGAAGCAGTGATGTTTCCTCTTAACATGACCACTGAAAAGAAACTCTTTCTTCCAATGTGACTGTTAGGAGAAAAAGCAAAGAATTTTATGAGAGCAGAGGTCATATGTCTCCTTATATACATTCCACTACTTCTGGTCTTGCTGGATCATTTATAATTCCTTTCTTCCTTGCTAGAGTCTTTATATACTAAACTGAGGACCAGCTGAAGACTGGGGAGGCAAAAGTCAGGACTTAGTACCATTTGGGGGAAGAGTTACTTTTTAAAGTAATAGCTCAGTTTTGAACTGAAGAGGTCCTTTTAAGGAAAACTACTTCCTTAATTTTGTCACATCATCCATTTAGTACTCCTTTTTGAGGAATATTTTTCTGATTAAGCTAATATGAAGAAAGGAGCATTATCCCTTCCCCATTCCA
Organism: Gracilinanus agilis; assembly: GCF_016433145.1. Taxonomy (NCBI): domain Eukaryota; kingdom Metazoa; phylum Chordata; class Mammalia; order Didelphimorphia; family Didelphidae; genus Gracilinanus; species Gracilinanus agilis. Next base: position 241,152,447 of record NC_058134.1, read on the forward strand.
AATGCTTAGAAGAATATGAAGCAAAATTAATTAATTAATCATTTTGATATTTCAAGGGTAGGCAAACAGGTTTTTTAATAATGCTTGTTTCTTAGAAAAGAGAAAGGATAGGGAAATAAGCATTTAGTATATTGAAACTATGATCTACTGCCATTTGCCATCTGTTGAGATTTAGGAGGCATTCAATACCCTTTTCCCATTAAACTCTAAGCAATTATCAAATAAATAAATCAATTATCTAAGCAATTATCAAATAAAAAAGATAAAAATACTATATGATTAGCTAGATGAACAATGGGATTCTGAAATATTGACCCCACCTCCCAAATGAATACTATTTTTAACAGTAAAAACTAGGAAGGGAGAGAAGAAAATTCAATGCATGTTTGAATATATTGACTGAAGAAATATTGTATGCTAACTTGCATTTGCTTTACAAAAGAAAACCTAGGTAACAAATATTTTTGACCTATGCATAGCATTTTCATATTTTCTCTTATAATGTAGCATTTCAAGGTAAAGTAGATACCTTTTAATTTACTACTCTGGATTATATTTGCTAATAAATTCATAGTCATCCTAGTTAAAAAGCACTTTTCAAGTCCCATTACAAAATGTAAAATGGTAAATTGCAGAGAATCTTGGCTCATCTTTATTTAGGGAATTCTATCAGAGGCAACTAGGATGGCACAGGGGGAAAGGTGCTGGACTCAAAGCAGAATGTCTTCAGTCCCACCTTAGACTCTTATTACCTATGTAATCTTGGGTATACCACTTAACTTCTATCAATTTCAATGACTTCATATGGAAAATGGGAATTCTAATAGCATACATGAAGAAAGGGACCTTAAACTTAGAGAGCACATATGTTAAAGGGGCAACATAGTTCTATGAAGGACTTTTTTCCCCTTGATTAAATCCTCATGAAATTCATTATAAGTGAAGCTTCCTACTCAATTTGAAAAAATTTCTAACTGTATAAAAGTGTTATGCCACATACAGATCAGTAGAGGGTTATGGAGATTTTTTTTTCTTGGATGAAACAGAATATAAGATGGTCACAATAACTATTTCAACATATTTCAAAGATTGTCCTGGGGAAGAGAGATTGTACTTACTCTGTTTGGTTCCAGGTGAGATGGAATATGGAATAACGGATGACTATTAACAGAAGGAAATTTGATCTTTTCTAGAAAAAAAACTTTCTAAAAATATAAAACTGAAATGGAATATCTTGGAAAAGGATTAGTTCCTTTCACCAGAGAACAGACTGAATGACCAATTTTGGAGTACTCTGTGGACATGATTCTTGGTCTCATGTTGGTGAGATAGGATGGTTGCTGAAGTCCCTTTTATCTCTGAGATTATTTGATATTTGAAATTTGTCTGGATTTTCCATTCCTAGGTCCTAAAAAAGAAAATACATTAAGAAAAATCTAACCTCTTTAAATTGACCTATTTGCCATTCTTTCCACTTACTGGACTCCTACCAATCTTTCAAGACATAGTGCAGGTTTCAGCTTCTTTGACAATACCTATTTGAGGTGATTTATTACTTTTTTGAGCTGGCACTCCATTTCCTATCTCTCCTCTCTGTTCCTTCACATCGAGTGTCCTTCATGTCTTGAAAGTTCTTCTTCTTTACTTCAAAACTGTCTTTCAAGACTAAGAAATTCAAATCCCACTTTTTATAGCAGGTCTTTCCTGGTCCCCAAACTCTTCCTTCCCAATCTACCTAGAACTTAATTACTTTGTATAAATGTTACAATAGATAGATAGATAGATAGATAGATAGATAGATAGATAGATAGATAGATAGATAGATAGATAGACAGACACACAGATAAATAGACAGATAAATAGATAGACAATATGTGTCTGTATACACTGATATATGGAGAATGTAATATATGAATTCATATACACACATAGGCAAATGTATACACATTTCTCTCTCATAAGACAGCAAGCTCCTTGCTCGAGGAATTATTTCATTCTTTGTACTTTTCCTGTATCTAGAACAATAACCAAAATGTAGTTGTAGTAGAAAGATCTTAGAGTACCAGTAGCATATTTCCTCAGATGTTGTCCTAGAAGTTTGTTATTCCACTGATATGGAAAATTCTTTTCTTCTTGACTCAAGAAGGCAGAACTGAGATTAGTAGGAAGAATTTGCAAAGACCCAACTTTAGACTTGATGTAAGGAGATACTTCCTTACAGTCAGAGCTTTCCAAAGTGGAATGTATTTCCTCAAGATGGAGCTCAATGAATTCTAGCTCAGTGGAAAACTTCAAATAAAGAGAGGAAGACAATTTTCCAAAGATTTTATAGAGAGGATTCTTATTTGGGTAAAGGTTAGATCAGATGAGGTCACTTTCAAATTGCAGATTATGTCAAATCATCAATAGTCATATGAAAAAATGTTATCAATCACTCATGATTAGAGAAATCCAAAATAAAACAATGCTGAAGTACCACATGTATCAGACTGACTAATATGGTAGTAAAGGAAAGTGGTAAGTGTTGGAGGAGATGTTTTGTTGGTGGAGTTGTGAATTGATTCAGGGCTGTAAAACTGTGTATACCTTTTGATCCAGTAATACCACTAGTGTTGCTGTATCCCAAAGAAATAATAAAAAAGGAAAAAGGACCTACTTACATAAAAATATTTTATAGCTCTTTTTGTAGTGGCAAAAGGTATTTGGAAATTGAGGGGATGTCCATCGATTGGGAAATGAAAGGACAAATTGTGGCATATGTTGGTAATGGAATATTACTGTGGTATAAGAAATGATAAACAAAATGATTTCAGAAAAATCTGGAAAGATTACAGGAACTGATGCAGAGTGAAATAAGCAGAACTAGGAGAACACTGTACACAATAACAGCAAAGTTGGACAATGATTATCTATGCAAACTTGGCTACTCTCAATAAAGAAATGCTGCCACAATTCTGAAAAACTTATGACAGGAAATGCTATCCATCTGAAGAAAAAGAACTGTTGTAGTCATTTTTCACATCAGTGTCTCCGTGGCTTTATTTGGGGTTTTGGTTATGTATGACTTTGCTCTTACAACAATGATCAATATGGAAGTGTGTTTTATATGATAATAAAATTTAAAAACAAAACAAAACAAAACAGATTGGAGATTATGTGCTTTTGTGGTATAGTTTTCTCATTTCCAGGTGTAATCATTCAACTGGGACCATCTTTCTCCATCCCCTCGAATTGATATTGTGAAAAACAGTTTCTGACTCTCATTTTCTTTTTTGATAAAATGAAGATTAAGAATAATTACCTCATATACTTTTTTGTGAGGACCATATGAGAAACATTTGATAAAATGCAAGCACTATATAAATGTAGTACATGCATGTTATATAGACATATTTTAAATAAAATATAATGAGGAATAATGTGAAAATATTGCAATACATTATGAAATTCAACCCCAAGAAGAATATGATATTTGGGAAAGGAGCTTTCTTGAAATATTGTTAGATTTTATCCTAAGATATCTTAAAAGAGGTAAAATCATTTTATTAATATGAGACATGCAAGTTTTTGGTGGGTAAATGTGCTGGTCAAAATTTTTATCAAGAGAAGTTTTATTTATTCTGTTACATGACTACATAATATAGAAAAGATAGAGCTCTGAGATTAAAGTGCTGAATAACTTACTCAAAACCTCTCTTGAAAATTTAAAACTTTTTTACTGTGTGTGAGCCACTTAATCTCTGAGATCCTTCATTTCCTCATTAGTAATATTAAGGACTGGACTGCATGACCTCTAAAATTCCTTCTTTCCATCTCTGAGCATAGGAGCTTATTACCAGAAAAAGGAATTTCTGGAAACAACAAAGTCTCAGATCATTTGACATAATCCATATGGAAGATGGCACTGGTCTCTGGCATCCAAACTCTGTTATACTCCAGTTAAATACTCTAAAGTAAAATATAATTATTATGGAACATTAAATGGTTTGGGGTTTTCTCAAACTTTGCTCATCTTCCAAAATCATTCATAACTCATTTCACATTTGCCCTCTGATGTCTTTGGCTCATTCCCCAAGGCTTATTGGTTTTATTTAATGAACTTTGGGCTTCGTGAGGGGCCAAATTCCAAATAGGCTTCTTAATGTTACCTAGGTCAATAATGGTCATAGTAATTGGTGTGCATAAGATTAATTGCAGTATAGAAAATTCAAAATTTCCATGCTCCATTAAGGAGAAGCTGTGAGAAATGATCTCTTTAATGAGAACAGAAATCACCACCTCAGTTGTCCCAGGACTGGGGAATTAGATTAAGTTTGATAAGTACTATTTTCATATGTACGCACAAACATATCAATATAAGGATATATACTTTATCTTTTATATAAATGCAACAAGGTCTGATTTATTTTTCTTCTTCACTACAAATAAGCATACAGGTGATTAGTGTTGTAGAGCCAGAAATCTGCCAGTCTCAGTTCTGAAATATCAGCAAAAAATGCTTCGGCAAATGTCTCCTTAATGCAAGAGAACATTGGTGATAGAGACAAGGATGTTCCATTTGTTATTAGAAATTAAGGAGCCAAGATGGTGGTGTAGTAGCAGGCACCTTCTGAATCTCCTTTTAAACAATCATTACAAAGCATCTTAAAAGGACAGAAATCAAAACAGGATGAGTAAAGGGGCTCTCCCACTGGGTGCAGCCTTAAAGGTAGGCAGTGTTGGGGAATTTCCACACTATAAGGGAGGGAAAAAAACACTAATCAAAGCTCAAGCTAATCACCCCTTCCCCACACCACCTACTATGCCAGAGTCAGAATGAGGGTCGGGGCAATCTCTAAATTCTTGGGACTTGTTTGAAAGCAACACAGACTTACCCCTGAGAGCAGTGCAAAGCCTTGGCAGCAAGACTTAAGACTCAAGGCTGAAGAGTGCAGAGCCTGGGCAGCAGAGAGCAGAGTTTGGCAGAAACAAGGCTGGCCATAGAAGAGGCAGCAGGGGTTGGATGCATAGCTTCATAACAAAATGCTTTAAAGCATGGCACACAAAGAACATCACAGATCTACCTGCCCTCACTCAGGCTCCTGACAAAAACAGAGAAGACCAAAAACAGAGAAGGAAAATTATAGACCAATATCCTTAATGAACATAGATACAAAATATTAAATAAAATACTAGCTGAAAGGCTACAAGTTATCATGAAGATTACTCACTATGACCAGGTAGGATTTATACCAAGAATGCAAGGATGGTTTAATATTAGGAAAATCATCCACATAATTGACCATATCAACAACCAAACTAATAGAAGTCACATGATTATCTCAATAGATTCAGAAAAAAAAGCCTTTAAATACAACAGCCATTCCTATTGAAAACACTGGAAATTATAGGAATAAAAGGGCTTCCCCTCAAAATAATGTATAGTATTTATTTAAAATCATCAGCAAATATCATCTTCAATGGGGATATGTTAGATGCTTTACCAATAATATCAGGGTGAAGTAGGGATGCCCTTTATCACACAACTATTTAATATTGTACTAGAAATACTAGAGTAGCAATTAGAGAAGAAAAAAGAAATTGAAGGGTTCAAGGTAGACAATGAAGAAACTAAACTATCACTCTTTTCAGATGACATGATGGTATACCTAGAGAATCCTAGAAAATCAATTAAAAAGCTAGTTGAAACAATTAATAACTTTAGCAAAGTTGTAGGGTACAAAATAAACCCACATAAATCATCAGCATTCCTATATGTTTCCAACAAAACCCAGCAGTAAGAGTTAAAAAGAGAAACTCCATTCAGAATCACTCTATAAAATACATGGGAATCTACTTGCCAAGACAAATTCAGGAATTATATGAACATAAGTTTAAAACATTCTTTGCACAAATAAAACTAGATCTAAATAATTGGAAAAACATCAATCATTCATGGGTAGAACAAGATAATATAATAATAATCACAATTCTACCTAAATTAATTTACTTATTCAGTACTATACCTATCATACTGCTAAAACATTTTTTGTAGAATTAGAAAAATATTACAAACTTCATCTGGAAGAACAAAAGATCAAGAATATTAAAGGAACTAATAAAAATGTGAAGGATGGCAGCTTAGCATTACGAGATCTCTATTTTATAAAGCAGTGATCATCAAAACTATATGGTATTGATTTAGATATAGAAAGATGGTTCAATGGAACAGACTTGGAGTAAATGACAGTAGCAAGATAGTGTTCGAAAAACACAAAGATCCCAGCTTTTGGGACAAGAACCCACTATTTGACAAAAACTGCTAGGAGAATTGGAAAACAGTATGTGAGAATTTAGGCTTAGACCAACATTTTATACCCTATACCAAGATTAACTGTAATATCATTCTGCTCTTCATTTTGCATAGCAGAAATGATAGGAGAGCAGAATGATATTACATAACTCAGAGTAGGTAAATGACTTAAATATAAAGAGTGAAATCATTAATGAATTAGGTGAACATAGAATAGCATATCTGTCAGATCTATGGGAAAGGAAGGAATTTAATACCAAGCAGAAGATAGAGAACACTACAAAATGTAAAATGAATAATTTTGATTATATTAAATTAAAAAGTTTTTGTATAAAAAACAGTACAACCAACATTAGAAGGGAAGCAACAAATTGGGGGAAATATTTATAACCAAACCTCTGAAAAAGGTCTCATTTCTCAAATTTATAAGGAGCTAGGTCAATTGTACAAAAAATCAAGTAATTCCCAATGGTCAAGGGACATGAAGAAGCAGTTTTCAGACAAAGAAATAAAATAATATCAATAAGCACATGAAAAAGTGTTCTAAATCTCTCATAATTAGAGAAATGCTAATTAAAACAACAATGAGGTACCACCTCACACCTAGTAAGATTGACCAATATGGCAGTAAAGGAAAATAGTAAAAGTTGGCAAAATCAGGACACTAATGCATTGCTGGTGGAGTAGTAAATTAATTCAGTCATTCTGGAAGGCAGTATAGAATTATGCACAAAGGCTTTAAAAGAATTTATAACCTTTGATCCAGCAATGCTACTGTTGGGTTTGTACCCCAAAGAGATAATAAGGAAAATACTAGTATAAAAATATCCATAGCTGTGTTCTGGCAAAAAATGGAAAATAAGGGGGTGTCCCTCAATTGTGGAATGGCTGAACAAATTGTGGTATATGTTGCAGGATGAACTCAATGAACTGATGCAGAATAAAATGAGCAGAACCAGAAGAACATTGTACGCAGAAAGTAAAACACTGTGAAAAAATTCAATGTAATGGACTTTGCTATTAGTAGCAATGCAACTAGCCAGGACACTCCTGAAGGACTTATGTAAAAGAATGCTATTCACTGGTAGAGAAAGAACTATGGGAACAGAAATGCGAAAGCAAAACATATGACATCACTTATCATATGTGTATATAGTTGTGTGATTTGGGGGTTGGGTTTTAAAAGATGGCTCTGTACCAAAAATGAATAATCTAAAAAAAGGTATCAAGTGATACCATTTGTACAACCCAGTAGAATTACTTGTTGGCTCTTGGAGGGGGGATGAAAGAGGGGAGGGAAAGAAAATAAATCATTTAGACATAGAAAAATATTTAAAATTTAAAAATTAACATATCACATTTTAGGTGATAGCATAATCACATTACATTGGAAGAAAACTGATCACATTATTTTAGAAAAACAATAACAGAAATTGAGAATTGACAACCTTCTAGTCCAAGTCATTCCTGAAAAGAATCCTTACTTAAATATACCCTACAAATGGTCAAACGAATAAGGATTATTTAAGTCATTGTATTTAAATCCTCAGTGCAGAACACTTGATAAAATAATTGTTGATTGGTTGATAGTGTCAAATGATCACAGATTTAGAACCAGAAGTTACTTTAGAGACCATTGTATTTAATTCAGATCCTTGAACAAAATGAAAATATTCTATCTTATCTTCCATTTCCCCATGAAAACAAATATTCTAATTTCCATCTATTGATGCTCAAGGTTCATGACAAGTTCCAATCCTGGGGTTCCTTTTTTTTGGAAATACTTCATTTTATCAATGACCTTGAAATGTGTCACCAAGAACTGAATGTAATATTACCAATGTGATTTGATCAGATCAGGGTACAGTGGACCAGAAGCTTATGCCACTTGATTCATTCTAAGATTACATTAGGATTTTTGTCTACCACATCAAACAATAGAGAAATGTCAAAGCTTACAGTTCATACCTCACCTATCACATACTTTAATCTTTAATTGTTTAAATTTAAATCAAATTGAGAAATATTCAAATTATTAGATTAATCCTAATGATCAAGCCTGTCAAGATCTTTTAGATTATGATTCTGTTTTCCAAGGCAGTAGACATCCCTCTCAGCCTTGTGGCATTTGAAAATTCAATAAATATGCCATGTATGTTTTTATTCAAGGTATTGGGTAAATTATACAGGGTCAAGGAAGTTCCCTGAGTTATATCACTGGAGACCTCCTGTTAATTTGACATTAAATCATCAGTATTTAATTCTTTAAATCTGGTCATTAAACAAGTTCTGAACTAATTAATTATATTTTCCTCTAGTTTACATCTGTCCGTCATCTCTCAAATTATGGCATGAGAATATTTTATCAATTCTTTTGCTAAAAACACTCTTAATTCTATCCACAGTATTCTTTGATCTCTTAACTTAATAACTATCAAAAAATGAAATAAGCTTAGTCTGGCATGATCTGTTTTTAATGAAGCTATGCTGGCTTTTGTAACCATCACTTCTTTTCCTGGAGGTTCACTAACCATCTATTTAATGATGCTTTCATGAAAAATGAATTAAATTAAAGTGCACTGTTCTATTCTTTACAAACTCTATTTTCTTCTTATTTTCTTTTTCTGTTGTTTTTTCAAATCAGGAAAATTTTTTCCTTTCTCCAGGCCTCTGGTACATGTTCCAATTTCCATACTTTTTAAGATGTTTCTGACAATTGTGGAGAATGAAACAAAAAGTAGTGTCAAAGAGAGCTAACATTTTTTACAATCTTCAACATTTAATTGAAGTAGACTGATTTTTAAAAATTCTATGCAACAGGTAATAATTTCTCATGCTATCTTCTTTCTTGTTCCCCTTTGTATTTTGTCATATTCATGTTCATTGATAATTCTCAATTTCATAGTTTAAAAATATCTCTCACAAAGGGTCAGGCGGCACATTTGCAGGTTGTTTTAGTGCCAAGCATGTAGTTTATTGAGGCCAAGTGACTTGAATTAATCAATGACAATCAGTCACTTTCTCGCAATTTCCTTATTCACCTTTTGCATCAACTTTTGATCATTTCTAGGGCAATGATAGTCAAATCTCTCCTTGGCAAAAAAAAAAAGTGAATAAAAACTGAGAATCTCTGTCATCTCTCTGTTATTAGTTCCTAATGTGCTATCCACTCCAAGCAGTACTTCCAGCTCCTTTGTTGATCTTCCCCTTTCCTCCAATATAACTAAAAATAACCCTTTGTGTAATCCTTAACTTCTTAAAACTCTTGATGCTATTTAATTGTGTATACTTTGCTGTTCCTCTTCTGTTATTACTTCCATCATATATATAGGTATGTATATATGTACAGAAACCCATATAATTTTTAAAATTTAAATAAATTGATGCATTCTCTATTTATCCATATTGCTTTCTTCATATAATTCTCACTTTTTCTTCCTCATTCCATGTTTTCCTTTTTGTCTTCTGAATTTTATTCTTGAATTTTCAATCCTTCATAGGTTGACATACCTGGAAAAATTTTAGTCTATCAAATCCTTTCTCTGAATTCTATCAAATCAGCTTATCCCAGATCTAAGTTGTCTGTCAAAATATACTTTATTTCTCTTCTCTATCACAAACTCTATAAAGACACAGGCACTTCTGACCCCTAAATTCCCATTATTTTCACCACTGCAACCAGTTATTTATTTTTTGGTGAAATTTGATCTTGAAAGTAATTTCTACTTATTGTTTCCTCAGTCTTTGAGGAATGAAATTGTCTTAAATGCAAATCTAGAAATTATTAGGTGCCCTTTTCATCACTGAGAAAGTTCTAGCAGATATCTAGATAGTTGAAGTCCCTCATGGCTACTATATCCTGCCCTAGACCTGATTGATTTCCTGAACTCATTTATTTTTTTCCTCTTTGTGTTTATCAAATGCCAATATAGTATGCTCCAATTACATTATTGCCTCTGTTTTTTCCCTTTATTAATTTTCTCTTAAATGTTTCTCCACCATGTTTCTTCTGTATGGTTCCTGCATTTCTTCTTATGGGTTTATTTGCTTATCAGACATAAAAACATAAACATAACTTCTTAACTATGGTCATTTCTTTCCCAAGACTCCATAATCCTTGGGGAAATTACCTAAGTTTCTTGTTGCTACCTGAAGTGTTCACTCTCCTGACAACTTCTCTTCTAAGAGGGAGACAAAATTACATGAAACATAGAGAGCAAATAGTTGGCTATGTCAGAAATGCAGTCATTGCACACTCAATATGCAGTACAAAAATTATTCTACATCTTGTTTGAGATTTTCTTTCATATTTCTAAATACTTCTTGTGATTTTACCTCACCCTCTTATCCATTTGATCGTTTGACCCTAGGATCTCCTTAAGATTTTTACAACTTGTAGCTCTAGACAACTTCTAGCACCTGACAGCCATAGCCACCTTCCTTTCCTTAATCTTAATGACTCCAAATTTATATTTCCCTTCCTCCTTCTTTAGCAGCTACTTATCTATTTCACTAATCATATAACAAAGTGACTTTACTATTTTGCTTTGTTCACAAATTTGTTCCACCAAACATTTCTTATTTACTTTACCTAACAGTTACTTACATTTATAAATAATTATGTTTTCCTTTTTCTTCCCCTTTTGTTTTTCTCAGCACAAACTTAGTCCTTAGTGACAACTTCCACTTAAACATATTTTGCTTCCTTTCATCTTTCCTGACAGAATCTGTCAATGGAATTTAGAACTAGAGATTTTTCTCCTATTTTTCTTAACTTCTTCCCCCCAAAAGTTTAATTTTCTGACATTTTTCATCTATCATGATCCTTCCAGAAGAACCACACAATTTCCTCATTCTTCTTATTCAACTGAAGGTCTTCTCTTTTCTCCTAATCCCTCTCCTATAATTTTCTTTCACAGAAATCAAAAAAAGAAAAAAAGAAAAGCAGATAGAAACAGAGAGAGACAAAAAGGGAGGGAGAGGGAGACAGACAGAGAAAGAGAGAGCCATGTAAACAGATATGTTCAAATAAGACTATGCAAAATAAATAATTAGAAGAGGGAAAAGGGCACCTAAGTGATCTGGAGTCAGAAAGACATCTTATTACCTATGTGACCCTAAGCAAGTTACTTAACCCTATTTGCCTCAGTTCCCTTTTCTATAAAATGAGCTAAAGGAGGAAATAGCAAACCACTACAGTATCTTTGTCAAGAAAACCCCAAATGGGGTCATGAAGAGTCAAATACGACTGACATGACTAAATAAAAAGAAGAGAAAAGGCAACAGAATTAAGAGGGGCTGGAAAAGCTTTCCTGTAGAAGATATTTGTGTCTTTAATGGAGTCAAAGAAGCCAGTAAGTAGAGATGAGGAGGGAGAACATTTCAGGCATGGGAGATTGCCAGGCACAACACCAAGAAAGAGAGGAAGTGTTCTTTTTGTGTAATATTTAGAAGGACAGTATCACTGTATTGAGCAGTATCTGGTGGGTGATGAGGTACAAAAAGACCAGAAAGGTAAGATGAGGCTAGGTTAACTGAAGGGCTTTGAATGCCAAAGTAAATACTATCAATTTGATCCTAGAGGTAATAGTGAGCCACTGAAGTTTGTTGAGTAAGGGATTGACATGAATATACCTGCCCTTTAGGAAAATAACTTTAGTGGCTTAATAAAGGACAAAAAAACTTGAGCCAGGCAGACCCGTTAGCAAGTTATTGCAATAATCTAGGCATGGAGTGATGAGAACCTCCACCAGAGTGGTAGCAATAGCAGAGGAGAGAAGGGGGCATATTTGAAATATGTTACAGAGGTGAATAACAAATACTGTCAAAAGAGTGGTTATGAGAGGTGAGAGACAGGGAAAAATCCAAAATGGATCTTTAGAGTTGGAAATGAAATTAAAACTCCCTACTTTTAAAGATCTATAGAGGAAAACTGATCTGCTCAAGGTCACACAAGTGGGAACTGGCAAAATTGAGATTTGAAGTCAAGGACCCTATTTTGAAATCCAGAACTTTCTATTTAGAACAAAAATTCTTCATTAGAACTTCAAGGGGGGAGTTCGGGTAAGATGGCAGCATAGACAGAGTGAATCTTAAAACCTCCACACCCTTACGCACCAAGATAGAAAACAATGTGCTTTGAGAAGAAAGAGGACCAAATCTAAGAACAGGACAGAGCAGGGGGAACCTTACTGCAGCACAACTAAAGAGGTATGCCAAGAAAAAGGCTTCAATACTTGAACTGTTCTCACTGAGGGCATAGAAGGGGAATCCAGGATCCCAAGATGCCTCCCCCACATGCTGTGCGGAGTCTCTAGCTGCACGGGAAATCTCAGGGCTGGTGGGTGCACTGGTCAGGAGAGAGGCCCTTGCTGGCATAGGACTCAAGGAGTTAAACACTGGCACTGGAGAGGTGACTGGAGGAGAAAACCAGAGAAACACAACAAAAATGCCCAGAAGATGGTGGCTTAGAGAGAGCCAAACCCCAGAGCTCAGACAGCTTGGCTTCCTCATACTTAGATAGAGAAAGCAGGGTTTCAAGAGGAAAGAAAACCAGATCAAACACAGTGGATAGCACAGGGTGACCCCACTGCTAGAGAGCTCAGTTCAGCAAAAAAACACTCCTTCTTGTCACCCCACCTTTTTTGTTTTTTTTGTTTGTTTGTTTGTTTGTTTGTTTGTTTTTCCCTCCCATCGGTTTTGAGGTTTTAGCCTCAGGGCAGACTAATCCAATCAATACAGGATTAATCCCAACAATTGGACAGAGGAGAAGTCTTCCAAGGGTAGAGAATGTAACTTGCCCATGGGGGGAAGATCTTTCATCAAAGATCATTAAATACATCTGCTCAAATTAGTAGAACAAGGAAGCAGGGGAAAAACATGAGCAAGCAACAGAAAAAGAGAAAAGAAATGACAATTGAAAGATTCTTTCAAGGAAGTGAAAAGAGAGCAAATGAAACAGAAATAGAAGAAGAGGAAGTAGTTCCTGTGAACTGGACACAGGCTTTGGAAGATCTCAAAATTCAATTAACTCAAGAATTTAAAACTCAATTAATCCAAGAACTTCAGGAACTCAAAAAGCAATCAAGAGAGGCTGAAGACAATTTGAAAAAGGAAATACATTAGCTAAAACAAGAAAATCAAGTCTTAAAAGCCAGAATTGACCAGCTTGAAAATGAAGCAAAGAAGGCAAAAGATGATCTACAAAGCAAATCCGACAAGAAAGAGAAGGATGACCAAAAAGCAAGGGATGAAATTCAGTCTTTAAAAAACAGAACTCAACCACTAGAAGAAAATGACTTCACAAGGCAGCAAGAATATATTAAACAAAATAAAAAACATGAAAAATTTGAGCAGAATATGAAACACCTCATTGATTCAACCAAAGATCTGGAGAACAGAGCTAGAAGAGAAAACTTAAGAATTATTGGTTTACCAGAACATCATGATAAAAGAAAAAGTTTAGATAGCATTTTACAAGAAATTATCAGAGAAAATTGTCCAGAAATTCTTGAATAAGAAGGAAAAGTAGAAATTGACAGGATCCACAGATCACCTCCTACATTCAATCCACAACTGACAACTTCCAGGAATATTATAGCTAAATTCAAAAACTACCAGACTAAGGAAAAAATACTACAAGCTGCTAAAAAGAAGTCATTCAGATATCAGGGAACCACAGTTAGGATAACACAGGATCTGGCTGCATCTACATTGAAGGACCAGAAGGCGTGGAACACAATATTCTGGAAAGCAAGAGAACAAGGGCTACAACCAAGAATCAACTATCCAGCAAGACTAACTATATTATTGCAGGGGAAAGTATGGCCATTCAATAAAACTGAGGACTTCCAAACATTCATCAAGAAAAAAACGGACTTAAACAGAGAGTTTGCTGCCCAAACTCAGAACTCAAGAGAATCAACATAAGGTAATTAAGAGAATGGGGAGAGGAAAAAAAATTATTTTCTTTAAGGGACACAACAAATTCAATCAATTTATATCCCAAGAAGAAAAGAAGGTATTGGCAAATATTAAAAATTATTATTACCAAAAGGGTAACTAGAAGAAGTATACATAGAGGGAAAAGGGACTAACTGTATAGGATGAAATGTCAAGAGATATATAAATATATGTATGTATGCATGTATAAATATATACAAAACTAGGGGGAAGAAGATAACAATAAGAAAAAAGGAAAGCAAACAAAAAGGAATAAATTTATATTCCATAAAGAAGCACATGGGATCAACAGCAGAAAAATAACAATACTTTGTAAGGGTAAAGAGGTTAGAGAGAGGGAATATTCAATACTTAAGTGCATTGAAATCAACTTAGAGAAGAACAATCAGATACATAGGGGCAGAAAACTGATTCACACCCTATAGAAAAGTAGAAGGGTAACAAAGGGACTGGTGGGGAGGGAAGCAATACTAGGGAGGGAAAGGGCTTTGGGGGGAGCACTGCTTGGCTTTAAAGAAAAAATAAGAGGGGAATAAGAAGGGAGGGGGAAGAAAAGGAAGTTCAACAAGGGAGGGGATTATAGGAACTGATTAAAAACAAAACACTGGTATAGAAGGAAACAGTGAAAGAAGAAAGGACAGGACTAGGAGAGAGAATCAAAATGTCTGGGAATGCAGAGTTGATAATTATAACTCTGAATGTGAATGGGATGGACTCACCCATAAAACCAAAGCAAATAGAGTGTATTAGAAACCAAAACCCAATCATATGTTGTTTACAAGAAACACACATCAGACAGACAGACAGACATAGAATGAAAATGAAAGGATGGAGCAAAATCTTTTGGGCTTCAAATGAGAAAAAGAAGGCAGGGGTGGCTATCATGATCTCTGACAGAGCCAAAGTAAAAATAGATAAGGTTAAAAGAGATAGGGAAGGTTACTACATCCTAATAAAAGGCAATATAAACAATGAAGAAATATCAGTACTCAATATGTATGCACCAAACAGAATAGCTTCCAAATTTCTAAAGGAGAAGTTAGTGGAGCTCAAGGATGAAATAAATAGGAAAACCATACTAGTGGGGGACCTGAACTTTCCCCTATCAGATTTAGATAAATCAAACCAAAAAATAAATAAGAAAAGATAAGAGAGGTGAACAAAACCCTAGAAAAATTTGAGTTAATAGATATTTGGAGAAATATAAATAGAGACAAAAAGGAATACACCTTCTTTTCAGCAGCACATGGAACACTCACAAAGATTGACCTAGTAATAGGGCACAGAAACATGGCAAACAAATGCAAAAAAGAAATAATAAATGTAATCTTCTCAGATCATAATGCAATAAAAATAGTTATTAGTAAGAATACATGGAAAGGCAAACCAAAAACTAATTGAAAATTATAAAAAAATATGATTCTCTAAAATAATTTAGTGAAAGAACAAATCACAGAAACAATGACTTCATTGAAGACAATGACAATGATGACACATGTTACCCAAACTTATGGGATGCAGCCAAAGCATTTCTAAAAGGAAAATTTATATCACTGAGTGCATATATTAACAAATTAGGGAGGGCAGAGGTTAATGAATTGGGCATGCAACATAAAAAACTAGAAAATGAACAAATTAAAAATCCTCAGATGAAAACTAAATTAGAAATACTAAAAATCAAAGGAGAAATTAATCAAATTGAAAGTAAAAGAACTATTGAATTAATAAATAAGACCAGAAGCTGGTATTTTGAAAAAACAGATTAAACAGACAAAGTATTGGTTAAGCTAATTAAAAAAAGGAAAGAAGAAAACTAAATTAATAGTATCAAAGATGAAAAAGGAGACCTCACCTCTAATGAAGAGGAAGTTAAGGCAATCATTAAAAACTATTTTGCCCAATTATATAGCAATAAATTTAGTAATCTAGGTGATATGGATGAATATTTGCAAAAATGTAAATTGCCTAGATTAACAGCAGAAGAAATAGAATACTTAAATAATCCCATATCAGAAAAAGAAATTGAACAGGCCATTAAAGAACTTTCTAAGAAAAAATCACCAGGACCTGATGGATTCACAAGTGAATTCTATCAAACATTCAAATAACAATTAATCCCAATATAATACAATTATTTGATATAATAAGCAAAGAAGGAATCTTACCAAACTCCTTTTATGACACAAATATGGCACTGATTCCAAAGCCAGGCAGATCAAAAACAGAGAAAGAAAATTACAGACCAATCTCCTTAATGAACATAGATGCAAAAATCTTAAATTGAATACTAGCAAAAAGATTCCAGCAAGTGATAAAGAGGGTGAGTCATCATGATAAGGTGGGATTTATACCAGGAATGCAAGGATGGTTCAACATTAGGAAAACCATCCACATAATTGACCATATCAACAAGCAAACCAACAAAAACCACATGATAATCTCAATAGATGCAGAAAAAGCCTTTGACAAAATACGACACCCATTCCTACTGAAAACACTAGAAAGTACAGGAATAAAAGGTTCTTTCCTAAAAATAATAAACAGTATATATCTTAAACCATCAACAAGCATCATATGCAATGGGGATAAATTAGAAGCCTTTCCAATAAGATCAGGAGTGAAACAAGGATGCCCATTATCTCCTCTATTATTTAACATTGTACTAGAGACACTAGCATTAGCAATTAGAGAAGAAAAAGAAATTGAAGGTATTAAAATAAGCAAGGAGGAGACTAAGCTATCACTCTTTGCAGATAATATGAAGGTCTACTTAAAAAATCCTAGAGAATCAACTAAACAGCTAGTAGAAATAATCAACAAGTTTAGCAAAGTTGCAGGATACAAAATAAATGCACATAAATCACCAGCATTTCTATATATTTCCAACACATCACAGCAGCAAGAGGTAGAAAGAGAAACACCATTTAAAATCACCCTAGACAATATAAAATACTTAGGAATCTATCTACCAAAACAAACACAGGAATTATAGGAACATAACTATAAAACACTTTTTAAAAAAATAAAACTAGATCTAAACAATTGGAAAAACATTGAGTGCTCATGGGTAGGACGAACTAACATAATAAAAATGACCATTTTACCAAAATTAATTCATGTATTTAGTGCCATACCTATCAAACTACCAAAAACATTTTTACTGCATTAGAAAAAACTATAACAAAGTTTATTTGGAAGAACAAAAGATTAAAAATATCAAGGGAAATAATGAAAAAAAAAACCATGAAGGAAGGTGGCTTAGCAGTACCAGATATTAAGCTATACTATAAATCAGCTGTCATCAAAACAATATGGTACTGGCTAAGAGATAGAAGGGAGGATCAGTGGAATAGACTTGGGTTAAGTGATGTCAGCGAGAAAGTGCATGATAAACCCAAAGAGTCCAACTTTTGGGACAAAAATCCACTATTTGACAAAAACTGCTGGGAAAATTGGAAAACAATATGGGAGAGATTAGGTTTAGATCAACAGCTCACACCCTACACCAAGATAAATTCAGAATGGGTGAAAGACTTGAAGGAAACTATAAGTAAATTAGGTGAACACAGAATAGTATACTTGTCAGATCTCTGGGAAAGGAAAGATTTTAAAACCAAACAAGAGTTAGAGAAAATTACAAAATGTAAAATAAATAAGCTTCATTATATTGAATTAAAATGTTTTGTACAAACAAAAACAATGCAACCAAAATCAGAAGGGAAACAACAAACTGGGAAAAAATTCTGACAGAGGTCTAATTTCTCAAATATACAAGGAGCTAAATCAATTGTATTAAAAAATCAAGCCATTCCCCAATTAATAAATGGGCAAGGGACATGAATAGGCAATTTTCAGATGAAGAAATCAAAAGTATCAATAAGCACATGAGAAAGAGTTCTAAATCTCTAATAATTAGAGAAATGCAAATCAAAACAACTCTGAGGTACCACCTCCTGCCTAGCAGATTGGCTAAAATGATAGCAGGGGAAAGTAATGAATGTTGGAAGGGATGTGGCAAAATTGGTACATTAATGCATTGCTGGTGGAGTTGTGAACTGATCCAACCATTCTGGAGGGCAATTTGGAACTATGCCCAAAGAGCAATAAAAGAATGCCTGCCCTTTGATCCAGCCATACCATTGCTGGGTTTGTATGCCAAAGAGATCATAGATAAACAGACTTGCACAAAAATATTTATAGCAGCCCTCTTTGTGGTGTCAAAAAACTGGAAAGAAAGGGTATGCCCTTCAATTGGGGAATGACTGAACAAATTGTGGTATATGTTGGTGATGGAATAATATTGTGCTCAAAGGAAAAATAAACTGGAGGAATTCCATGTGAACTGGAGAGACCTCCAGGAATTGATGCAGAGTGAAAAGAGCAGAACCAGAAGAACACTGTACACAGAGACTGATATATTATGGTAAAATCGAATGTAATGGACATACGTACTAGCAGCAATGCAATGACCCAAGACAATTTGGAGGGATTTATGGAAAGGAACACTATCCACATTCAGAGGAAGAACTACAGGAGTAGAAACACAGAAGAAAAACAACTGCGTGGACACTTGGGTTTTTGAGAACATGATTGGGGATGTAGACCTGAAAAGACCACACCCATGTAACTATCAATAATGTGGAAATAAGTCTTGACTGACCACACCAGTGGAAATGTGAATTAGCCACGGAGGGGTGAGGGGGTGATTCGGGGGATGGGTGGGTGAAGGGGGGAAAGGGTAAAGTAAAAACATGACTTATGTAACCAGGGAAACTTTTTCTAAAAATAAAAAATTATTTAAAAACAAACAAACAAATAAAGAACTTCAAGGGAAGGTTGGATAATCACTTTTGAAGTATGCTGCAGAGGGGTGTTCTTGTTCAGGAAGGAATCATACTGAATGTCTATTGCTTAATAATATTTAATTAATTTATTTAGAAAAAAACCTTGCCTCAGAATTCATTGATATAATTGGTGTCAGTAACTCCCATATCCATTCCTCTACAGACCACCCCTCAATACTCTGAACTTCCAAAAATTTTATTTTATATTTTGATACACCAATTAATAAATAACTGGACAATGGGATATGCTTTTTTCTTGATGGATGTGTGAGTTGAAGGGGAGGAAGCAGTAATTCATGAAGGCAGACTGCCAAGGAGTAAAATGCTATTTGTAATCTGAGAAGGGGAGGGAATACCCAGGCTCATATTATCACAGCTGTTCTGAATGCCTGAAGTAAGCAACACTCTCTACATTGCTTACAATCCTAAGTTGTGTTCCCATACATTCCTACCTGTGAGCTGGAGTTTTTTCATCCTAAGTGACAAGGGAGCATTGGCACTTTGCCTGTGAAACAAGCACAAACTTGAGATCCATTTCTAATCTAAAAACCTGGAGAGGTTGAGTAAATTTTGTCATTTGTAAACTATATTTTTCAAACACCCCTCTTTCCTAAGATTTATATCTTAGTTTATGTTTTTAAATGTTTCTATTGATTTCTTTTTTACATCACCAAATTTTCACCCAATATATCTCTCTTTTCCTTTCAAAGAGCGATACATTATAGCAAATATTTTAAAGACAAAAAAGAGAAGAAAAAAGGAGGAAAAAATTAAAACAAAAAAGTCAGAAAATATGTGCGATATATCACAAACTTCTATTCCTTTCCTCTGCAATTGGGTGAAAATGTGTTCTCATCTTTCTTCTTGGGAACCATATTTACTCTTTGTAATTCTGTGACATTAGCTTTTGATTTTTCTGGTAGTTCTTTATATTTATATTTTAGAAGTCATCATGTGTAATGTTTACTTTACTCTGCATCAGCTCATGCAAATCTCAATTGTTTTTTCTATGTTGTTTATCTCTTTTTAAATGAAATTTAATTAATTATTACTTTACCCCTGAGGTTCTAAATACTATAGAATTATGATAGGAAGGATTTCAAAGAAAATAGTCTCTTATTTGTGGAGGGAATATCATGCATATTCAGGCCAAAATGTATCTCTGAATATTTTTCAGATAGTCAAGACATCTTTTCTGTTATGTTCCCCCTACCTCCATCTAGCAGACACTATACCATATATCACCTTTCAGTGAATTTAATTTATCTCTAAGTGGGATGAAAAGATGAGGAGATTGCCTCCTCCACCCTCCCACATAATATTCAATATTCAAATAGGTAGTTATAAGGAGTTAGCGAGCAATATTTCAAACCTTAATCTTAGTAGCAAAAGATTTATCTCAGTCCTGTCATGTGCTTAAAGCTGTTAAAGGGGGAAAAAGTTTATAACTTCCTAAGCTAATTTTCCATCTTGTGGTATAAAAAAATCACTTCATCCAAAAAAAATCTTCTAAACTAGTCTCTACTCAGTATATTACTACATAAGAACATAGATTGAAATTGTAAAAAGACCTCATTATTCAACTTACTCATTCTAAAGATGAGGAAATTGAGACCTCAAGAAATGAGATGTCTGGCCCAATGGTAAAAACAAGGTAAATAGCTGATTTTGAATCAGGGGAACAGAGATTCAAACATCTAGAGGTAGAATCAAATCCCCCAAGGTCCCTTCTTCAAATCTATTTATTATAAAGAAACAGAGAGATGTTGCAACTTGTTCAATGTTACATTTATTTTAAGAAGTAGAATTGGAATCATAGGCATAAATATTATACATATATATTATATATACATGTGTATTTATATTTTTTGCTAGAAGGGCCACCAGTGATCATTTAGTCTAATCTCTTCATTTTGCAAATGAGGAAACTAAATATCCAGAAGATTTCAGTGAATTCAAATTCTATACCTCTGGTTCAAAGTCCAATATTTTCAAATTTGTGGCAACTTTTTAAAATCTTAAATACCTTTCCATATTACATTTATAATTAAAAATCAAATTTTAATTTTAAAATATATTTTATAATTAAATGGAATGCATTCTCCCTCTTTTCAAAAGAGATGCTTAGAAATATCACAAACTTTGCCAGATGCAGTCAGTATCCACTGGTTTTGTTCAACTGTCTTTCTTTGTTACAAGAGAGAACTCTTTCCTTATTATGAATATTATATAATATTATCAATTAATTAATTTTAAAAAGGGAGAATTCTAGTACAAATGGTAGTCAATAATACTCGTGCTTGACACTCTACAAGGCTCCAGGGGACACAAAGAAAAGAAAAAGACAGAATACAAAAAATAAGAGGCATTAATAGCATTCTTTTATTAGAAAGACTAGAAAAAATATTGGTGAGTGCAAATTAATGTGTTTGCAGTGTTCTACAATTTCAAATCAAAGATGACAGAGCCAAAGGAGATAAAGAGATCTTCCAGTGAGCATCTCTTCTCTAAGAGGGCTGTCCCATTCCATTAGCTTACAATGCTGATTTGGCTAAACTTTCAGGAGAGGAAGCCTGAGCTGATTCCTTCATATTAGAGGGAAAATGTACAATGATAACCCCTGTACCCCAGAATTGGAGGAACTGGGTTCAGAAGTTGCCTCTGACATTTATTATCTCTATGACAGACAATCCATCCATTAATGAACAGGTATTTATTAAATGCCTACTACGTGCAAGACTTAGGTATTAGGAATTTGGATACAAAGGATGGGGCAATAGAATGGAAGCTTAATGAAGGAGACAAATATACATACATGGATACACATACATGTATATATATATGAATATGTGGGAGTATGTATTTACATATGTATACACCTGTAGCATCAATCTAAATAGGAGGTAAACACATAGCAATTTGGGTAAGTTACATAGCCTCTCTGTATCTAAATTTTTTCATCTCTGAAAAGGAGTTGGATAAGATGGACTTTCAGGTCTCTTCCATTTCTACCTCTCTGATCCTGTGACTGTGGATCTCTTGAAGCATTTGAAGCATTTCCTTTTGCTCCTGATCTTGATTAGTTTTAATAGATGTCACTAGTCTTTGAACCTCATCATGGATCTAGTCTGCTTTTCCTTTAATACTCCATAATATTTAGAAAAAGGCACCATTTCATCTATATTTCTCCTCGGTTTCCTCTTAATGGTATGCCTTCCTTCCTAGGGGGAATGCTTGTCCTCTTGACCAATGGGAGATTACTCCTGTTGTTTTCTCTCACCCATTATTTATTACAGAAGAAATACAACTCCACAGTAGAAGCCAGAAGAAGCATTTTTTAACATGGCTTTCTCATCATATCAGGCCCTACAAACTACAAAATTGCTAATTAAATGAAAAAAAAACTAATTTAGAGAAACAATTCCCCTTGCATCTTACAAATGGGTCTTTGTTAAATTTTATTAGGACCTACAATAACAATAGCTTCTATTTATGTAGTGCTTTACATGTAATTATCTCATTTTAGCCTTATAGCACCCCCATATATTAGTAACCATGAGTATTATAAGCTTTATTTTACCTATAAAGAGGTTTAAAAAGGATAAATGACTTACTCAAGGTCACATATGTGATGCAGAATTCCAATTTAATTCTTCCTAACTGTATGTTTAATACTTTTCCTTATTCTCCATGGCTACTCATAGTAGCATGCTATAATGTATGTGCTTTTCCCCCAAGATTCTTCTAAGGGTGTTAAAACCATGAAATGCCTCCCCTCAGGCAAGAGTAGCAATTCTTAACCTCTTTTGCATGTCATGATGTTCTGCTGCAATCTGGTGATGCATATGGACTCCTCCTCAGAATAATGTTCTTAAATAATAAAGGGAAATGTTAACTTCAGTTAGAGCTCATTGGAAAAAAAGATGTGATTCTCCTATCCCTATTCATAAAACCCTCAGCCATCAATTCAGTGAACACCAGGTTAAGAACCTCTAGTCTATACTCTCAATAAAGCAGAAGAGAAGAAATACTATTTTCCCTACAACTATCTTTCAGTCCACTATGATTCACCTTGTGAAAATGAATAGATTGTTGGGGGTAGCTAGATGACTTACAGAACTTAGAACCAGGTCTAGAGATGGGAGGTCCTGGGTTCAAATTTGGCCTCAGGCACTTCATAGCTGTGTGATCTTGGGCAAGTCACTGAACCTCCTGCTTAGCCCTCACCATTCTTCTGCCTTGGAAATAATACACAGAATTGATTCTAAGATAGATGGTAAGGCTTTTTTTTTTTAAGATGAATAGATTTTCATCAATGTACTTGGTATTATTTTCCACAATATCTAGAAGAAGCTGGGGAGAGCAGCTACTTACTACCTCAAGGAACTATTTTTTTCTGAGGAAGGAAAAATACATAATTTCATGACTCTGTGACACTAGGCTGTAAAGTATTTTGCAATATAAATTAGATAATGATTCAGAAGCTTGGGGGACTAATACTGCCTCAATTATAGACTACAAATATGTGACTATGAGCAAATAATAACAGTTTGAAAAAAAAGTTAAGAGGACTGCTGGAAGACAATATGGATTCCTCCACCTTGTAATTCTTCAAAATAAAACCAGATAATTAATCGTCATATATGTGGTACTGAGCTTTACTTCGCAGTATGGGTTGAATTAGATGTCTACTATGGTACTTCCAAATATAAAGTACTTTGCTTCAATATACTTTCAATAATCTTTCCCCCATTTTGTCATTCTAAATGTATTTCAAGTTCTTAAATGTGCCAACAAAATAGACACTTTGAGCATGATGATGGTTTGGTAATGGGAAGCACTTGTATAGTTGGAAAATCTTGAACCCCTGGAACTACATTACCCAAACTTCCTTTCTGTATTATCCACAATTCCTTTTGCCTTTCATATACATGTGTTGTTACTTGGTCTGTATATAATTTGGATTCACTCTGCCACACTCTCTCTCTTCGATGTGAATTGAGTAGTTCCCAGTCCTTATTGCCCTAGCTCTCTTCCATGTGGATCTAGTGGCAAACATTCACTATCTTCTCTAGCTCTCTAGTTAAATATTAATAAACCTTTATAACTATTATATTTTGGAGATATTGAATATTAATTTTAAAATCCACAATTTGGCCACCTACAAAGGGACCCCAGAACCTAACCTACAGGTAAGTAGGAAAACATCCCCCAGCCTCAGTCTCTGGAGCTTTCTGCCCACACAAGAGGCAGGAAGCCAGATACTGGCTCCCACTTCATTTACTGCCTTTTGATCCTTTGTCCCCCTCATCCTTCCTGTTCTCCCTTCTTCTCTCACCATCCTTTCTTCTACCTCCTCCTTCCCTCCAGATCCCCTGTGGAGTAAAGCTTCCCAGCTCTCCCACTGAACTCTCCAGTGGGGATCTTTCCCACCAAATCCCTAAGCTCCCTGCTTCTGCTGCTTTTCTCCGGATTTCCCTCCTCCCCCACTGCCTCAAGCCTTTGCGAGTGTACCCAGCAGCTGCACCTGGTTTGGGGACCTTCCGCTGCCTCTTTGAGGCACTGCCTTAAGCTGCTGCTAGCCCATGCAGCTGGCACACCACGTGGCGTGTCTTCCACTGCAGTGACTGTCCCTGCTTCTGCCACTTCTTACATGACTGATAAGTTTAAAAGACTCCCTCTCCCAGCCCCAGCCCCAGCCCCAGCCCCAGCATGAGGGGGAGTCCCTTTCCTTGCAGGGCAGCTGGTTACCTCTACCAGGTTCTTTGCCTTGGCAGAGGAGGTCCTGACCTTTTTCACCCACAACAGCCAGGGTCCTAGCTCACTCCCTGCCCCAACTTGGGTATCAAAAAAGCAAGGTAACCACTTCAACTCCCAGTTTATAGCTGCAGTGGCTTTTAGAACCTTTTAGACCCCTGAACCAGCAAACCCTCCCTGTTTTGTAGTCAGATCCTGCATTTTGGTTTCTGTCAGACACAATCACACCCCTTACTCCCAACCACCACCCTAAACCCACCCCGTATCCTAACCCTTACTCCCACCCTCTACCCTAACAATTCCCCTTACCAATCCCTGGTGTAATGTTGCCTCTTATCTACAAGAGATCATTATTGAGCACTCAATTTTCCCCCCTTTTCCCGCTGAGCCGTAGTGAGTATTTTCTGCCACCAAAGGGCAGCAACACCCACAAAATAAATAATTAAATAAATGAACTACAGATAAATAAAAAATATTTTTTGCAAATAAAATCCAACAAAATCATATAACATCACATAAAGTGAAATAAAATAAGATAAAATACCCTTATCCTGCCTCTACCCTAAATAAAAATATTTTTTAAAGTTTAAAAATTTTAAAAATTAAAATACATAAATAAATATATACATGAAAATTATTCTCTTTTCTACTTTCCCTTCATCTACCCTTTGATTATAATGCTCAGCAAGAGCATTGTATACATGAATACTAAACTACAAGAAATTCTTCTGACTTTTGCCCAAATAGGAACCTTTAAGGTTCTGGTTTACCTCCTTCTCCTTATTTTGCTTGGAATTTTCCTTTTTCAATTCTTTTTTTTAAACCCATACCTTCTATCTTGGAGTCAATACTGTGTTTTGGCTCCAAGGCAGAAGAGTGGTAAGAGTAGGCAATGGAGGTCAAGTGACTGCCCAGGGTTACACAGCTGGGAAGTGTCTGAGGTCAGGTTTGAACCTAGGACCTCATGTCTCTAGGCTTGACTCTCAATCCACTGAGCTACCCAGCTTCCCCCTCCTTTTTCAATTCTTGACTATTAAGTCACAACAAGCTTCCCAATGGAGAATGCAGGCCAACATGTAAATTCAATTGAACAGTTTCATGCATTACTTCCATGGTCAAATGGCAAAGGAAGATTCTCTCCAACACATGTCTGATTTTTGCAAACCTGTTTCTGAACCACTAAGAGAGGAAAATCCTATTTCTCCTGAAATAGAGATAAAAGGCCTCTCTACTATATCTCAGGTGGAGAACCTCATCTCTCATATTGTGAATCACCTCTCTTGTGCTCTTCAATTCCTGGCTCACCTAACCTCCCCTAATCCTTCTCCCAATGGCCCATCCTCCCCTATTTCTCTTACCCCACAATCAATCACAGCCTGAGGAAATCTTGTCCTCCTACTATACCTGTTCCTACCCATGCTGCCTCAGTATCCCCACAGTCAACTCCGAAACCACAACCATTGAATGCTTTCATCTGGAAAGGTTCCCAGGCACCTAGGCTTGTTTGGCCCAGGATTTTGTGGATAGCCCTACATTGTTTTCACAATTCTTCACTGCTGATACAGATGCCATTAAATTTAAATATAGTCATTTAATTCAATATACGGATGATTTGCTCTTGGCTTCACCAAATGAAGTGTGAGTGAGACATGCCAAGAGGATAGCAAACATCTTTTTTTTTTTTTTTCTACATGAGAGGTCATGAGGTCTCCAAAGACAAAGTTCAGTATTATCTTCCCAAAGTAAAATATTTAGGTTTCATTTTAACTGCTGGATCCTGTCTAATTTCCCCTAAATGTATTGAAAATATCCAAAAATTAAGTGCTTCTACCACTAAAAAGTAATTGAGTGTAATTCTTGGAGCAACAGGATTTTGTTGGCAGTGGATCCCTTGCTATGGGGAAAATCACTAAGCCTCTTGTATCACTCACAAACTTGGTCCCTAAACCATTTAAATTGGAAATGGAACACTTAACAGCTCTTTCAAATTTAAAATAGGCTATCCTGTCTTCCTCTGCTCTAGGTATCCCAAATTATTATAAACCATTTACCTTATATGTCCATTAACAGAAAGGGGTAGCTTCAAGTGTTCTAACTCAACTTTTGGGACTTTCTCAATACTTGGTAGCATATTATTTGGCTCAGCTAGACCCAGTAGCTTCAGGAGCACCACCATGCCTTAGAGGAGTAGCTGCTACAGCTTTATTAGTAACCAAATCTGCTGATCTAGTATTAGGAAGCCCTCTGACCATAATGTGCCTACACGAGGTTGAGGCATTGTTATTAAGATGTAGAACTCAGGCATTTACTGATCAAAGAATTATGAGATATGAGATAACCCTATTGAATAATAAACATATCACCTCAACACACTGTGGAGTTCTTAATCCTGCAACCTTGCTCCCCAATTTGCCAACTTCTGGAGAACCTTTACACGATTATACATCTTTAGTGTCCATTGCTGATAAACCCTGTAATGATTTACTGGACACCCCTTTGGATAATTTGGATTTAATATTATTTACAGATAGTTCTTCCTTTATGAGAAATGGTGTGTGCTATACAGGAGCTGTGGTTGTTATTGAATTGGATACTCTATGGTCAGCTTCCTTACCCTCACATATAAGCACATAATGTGCAGAACTCACAGCTTTGAAACATGCTTGTATCATTGCAAAGGATAAAAGGGTCACAATTTACAAAGACTCCCATTATGCTTTTGGCATATGTCATGCCATCGGCATGTTATGGCTTCAGAGGGTATTCTTAACATCAGCTGGAAAATGTATTGCCAATGCAAACCTTATTACTAAACTTCTTTCTGCCATCCAGCTCCCCAAAGCCATAGCTGTCATTGAGTGCTCTGCACACACAAGTGGCACTGACCCTGTCTCCAGGAGAAATGATCAAACAGACATCGCAGGAATGTCTATAGGAAAAGATCTGAATTAATTATGCCACTAATAATTACTGAGCATTTGGATCTATCCTTTTCCTATAATGACAAGGAGGTGGGAAAATGGAAGCAAAACTTTAAAGCTAAACAGATAAATGGAGTATGGGTGTCATCTGAAGGCAAACCCCTGCTCCCTAGAGCTTTCTATAACCAAATTTGTCACTCTATCTATAAACATGGTCATTTTGGCACCCAAGGCATTGTAGATTCCATTAAAAGAGTATGGATACCACCTGGAATAACTAGAGTTGCCTTCAAAATATGTACAGCTTGCCCTACCTACCAGATTTTAATCAGCACACTTTTCGAGGAAAAGCCTTTGGTAGACATCCTCTCACTTATACACCATTTGAGCATTTAAAATTGATTTTAAATCTATGCCAAAAGCTGGAAAGTATACATTTTTTCTGGTCATAGTCAATCAGCTGGCAAGGTGGCCTCAAGCATTTCCTACTGCTTGGGCCACAGTAACTTTTGGTGCCAAAGTCCTTTTGAAAGAAATTATTCCTCATTTTGGCCTGCTAGCATGTATTGATTCAGATAAAAGAACTCATTTTACTGATTCAGTCTTATTGCAAATTCATTTATGTTTGGGGATAACTCTTAAAATTCATATACTGTATCATCCCCAGAGCTCTGGCCAAGTTGAAAGAATGAATAAAGAACTTAAAACTATGATTGGCAAATGTGCACAGAGACTCATTTGAAATGGCCTGAAATTTTATCTCTGGCCCTATTTTATCTCAGAAGCAGACCCAGAGATGATTTACACATCTCACCATTTGAGATGCTATTTGGATACCCAACTGTTCAGGGTCAACCATTTACCCCTGCCTATATACCTCATTGTTAGTAGGAGATACTACCATTGCCACTTATATCAGACAAT
Source organism: Gracilinanus agilis (assembly GCF_016433145.1). Classification (NCBI taxonomy): domain Eukaryota; kingdom Metazoa; phylum Chordata; class Mammalia; order Didelphimorphia; family Didelphidae; genus Gracilinanus; species Gracilinanus agilis. The sequence goes on from NC_058134.1 coordinate 241,181,147, forward strand.
TACAAACAAAATTGCAAGACCACGACTCTGGAGCTGCTGTTTAAGCAGGCCCCATAGACTTCTCACTTCATGATTTGAATCCAGATGATAGTGTATACATAAAGAATTTCAAACGTACTGGGTCAACCAAATCTACTTATGAGGGACTGTTCCAAGTCCTGTTGACTACACCAACAGCTATTAAAATTGGGGAGAAGGACTCATAGATTCATTGTAGCCATGTAAAATGAGTATCCTCTATTGATAATGAATAATTGCCTGTACTTATTATAATTGTCTGTACTGATTGTATTTGACTATTGATTGTGATAAGATTTCCCTATTGCTGGATTTCGTACTATTTTGTTGCACTGTATTTGGTTGGTCCTTATACTTAAACAAATTGACCTTGTAGAACTATACACATACTACCTCACAAATCTGCATTAGTGACCCATATTGACTTGATGTGCCCTTTGTAACATTTTGTGCCTTTGTGATTATTTTTTCATTTTCTTGAATGTATTATTGCTTTATTTACCTCATTTGTACTCACACTGTGGATAATGGCAAGTTAAAGAGGAAATGAATCTTTTTTTTTTTTAAATAGCCTCTATACTTTACTACTATGATTGTGAAAACTACACATTTTCAATGTTTTTGTTTTTTCTTCTTACATATGCCATACAGTATTTGTTTTTTCTCTCATTTTGTGTGTGTTTGAAGCACATATCTCCAATATTATAAAGATTTTTTATTGTTTTGAATTTTTGCAACAGAATAACATAAGATGTCCATTTGACTAGCATATAAATGTGTACTGAAAAAGGTTTGGACTATGGCAACCTGCCTCTATTTATTTGAATGTTAAGAGACTTTTACTCTATGAATATGTTTCATCCAAGGAGAAATGAACCACAAAGGAGCACAGAAGTTGACCTGTAAAGTGTCAAATGAGCACAAAAGGTAAAAGAAACCAAACCAATCCTATGGGGATTGATGACATTCTGTGCAAAAGAACTCAATGACTTGATCATGTGTGAGATTTGAGGTTGTGGTGCTTAACATATGTTAAGATGTGTTATATGTGACTGGTGTTATGAGGAGCTGCAGATAAATGAGTATGGAAGATCCCTAAGTGAAACACACAAGTTGCGGTAGTGAATCACAAAGGAGTCCGCAGGAATATTTGTAGTGAATCTGCTACACCCAACTTCTGTATAACAGTGTCCCAGAACAGATAGTCAAATGAAGAATCTGTGGTTAAGAACACACATCTTCTAACTGTATATCCTGGATTAATATGGATAACGCTAGTTGACTATGATTTAAACCTTTTACAGTTGAAAAGAATCTCCTCTTCCTTCAAATACCCAAGGATATGTTCACGAATCCCTAATGTAAAGATAACATTCGCTTTAGGTGAGTCTAAAGATTTAATAACAACAAGTTTAGGGAGGAATCAGGGAAATGAGGGGAAGAAGGGTATAGGAGATCCTTGGCCTAAGCTACTGAAGACAAGATGGTATATGAATTGAAGGTAATCAGAGTATTCAAGCTTGTTAGTTGTTGACAGTTAGCTTGCCAGTTTCTAGTATGGCAGAGTCAGACTGCTTCAACCTGAATCAGGTTATTTGATGAGAATGATATTGCTTCTTCTTGATGAGTGAATTAAAAAAAGAATGTTCAGTATAGGATAACATAGGATTTGAGACTATGGAAGTGATCAATGCTGGTTGCTGGTATCATAAGGTGACCTTTGGCCTACCCAAGCCCTATCTCAAAATTGAGATCTCTGTCTCAGTTCAAATGCTCCTTTTATACTTTTTCCATCAATTGAATTTGCACCTGCTAGGCTCTGCCTAGCTCAGCTCATTCCAAGTTCTAAACAGCTAATTGTTAATCATTTTGCTTTTCATATTGCATTGTAAAATGTCATTACGGACATAGGACTTCCTTGTACCACACTCTATATCAAGTATATAACATCACTTGTTCTAGCTCCATTATCCCAAAAACTGAAGAAAAATATTACACTGGGAAATGCCATTTCTCATCTTTTTCAAGATCTAGTCTCTTTTTTTCTATTTATTTCATAATGTGTCAACTTACTTCCAGACTGCTAAATTGGATTAGTGAGTAATTGCCATTGCAAAAGTTATGGGACATGGATTGCTAAAAGAAAGTGCTGTGATTTGTGAATTTTTTACTTTTCCTAGAATTTTTTTTCATGTTTTTGATATTCTATATTTCTCTCAAAGGTTATTTTTTTAATTTCTTTGGATTCTTTGATGTTTTTGATGACTGATTCATATACCTTATGACTTGACCATGTATCCCTGTGTGATTCCTATGTGTATCCCTGTATCCTCTTAAGGGGGGAACGTGTTATTATTCTCCTCAGGGGGGACTATGTTATTGCTGTAAAATTTGATTTGAAATTGAGCCTAATTTAGAACAGAAGACTACCTCACAGAATCCAGAAGGTTCCATGAAGATGCCTGCTGAGACCATCCGCTACACCAGAAGATGCAGAGTGAACTTTGAGATATGGCAAATTTGAACTGTGGGGAGTCAAATGCACTTATTTATTTATTTATTTTAAAAAAAAAACCCTTACCTTCTGTCTTGGAACCAATACTGTGTATTGGTTCCAAGGCAGAAGAGTGGTAAGGGCTATCTATGGGGGTCAGTGACTTGCCCAGTCTCACACATCTGGGAAGTGTCTGAATCCAGATTTGAATCTGGGACCTCTCATCTCTAGGCCTGGCTCTCAACCCACTGAGCTACCCAGCTGCCCCCAATGCTTTCATTTTAAATGTACATTTTTATGCCAAATGGGACTGCTCCCTAATTGGCTTATTGTCAAGTTACCTAATATTGCTTTTTTCTTTTTCTCTTTTATTTTCCTCTTATCCCCAAATTATTGTAATTTCCCTTTTAAAAACTGATATTTATATATACCTTTAGTTAAAGTTTTAAGTTACTTCTGTTTACATGATACATTGGGGAGACTGGTCTCCCAAAGGATCACAGGAGGGAATATATAGTTGGAAAATCTTGAACCTCTGGAACTACATTACCCAAACTTCCTTTCTGTATTATCCACAATATATTTTGCCTTTCATATATGTGCATTGTTACATGTCTGTACATAATTTGGGTTCGCTCTGACACACTTTCTCTCTTCCATGTGAATTGAGTCGTGACTGGTCCTTGTTGCCCTAGCTCTCTTTCACATGAATTGAGTGGTGAATATTCCCTGTGTTCTCTAGCCCTCAAGTTAAATATTAATAAATCTTTATAAATATTATATTTTGGAGATATTGAATATTAATTTTAAAATCCACACACTGAATATAGACCCCAGGTTTCACACATGTAAGATTAAGGGTGCTGGATTGTAAGATCTCTAATATGTTTCTCAGATGTAGTATTCTCTGATTTTATTATGACTGCCATGTGTGTCTAGCATTTTAAGACATCAAATGAAAATAACAACTTGGTACATATTGAAATTAAAATAATTACATCCTTTTTCAAGGGCACTTATAAGTGAAATCAAAGCCTTCCTAGGTTTTAAGGATGTATTTAATTCCTTAGGAGCCAAGCTCCCTTTTCTCATTGTCTTTTATAATATACTCTAATTCCCAGCCATCAAGAAATGATTCACTTATTAATTAACCTAAATTACCCTGCTGGATTTTGTGACGCCAAGCACATTTCAAGCTCTTTATTAAATGCGTCAACAAAATCTTAAACTTTAAACTTGATGAGGGTTTTAGTTTAGAGAAGCAATGGAGGGATCTTTTTGTGATCTAGCCATACAATATGATTTTCTAGTGTGAGATGCTAGTATATTTGGGTACCATGGAGAGCTCAAAAGATTTGAAGTTAGGCCTATTTAATAATGATAAAGTAAATAAATGATATTGGTATATGGAACTGGACATCAGGTAAATGCAGTATGAAGGAAAAAAAGAATTCCATTCTTTATGAAAAAATGTATTCTTTATAATAGTTACAAATGTGAAATTTGAGATCAAGTTGGTGAAAAGGAACATGGGCTGCTCTAGGGAATGTTTTTGATTAAGGTTACTCTGTTGCTTGCCTTGTGACATCCTGTCTCCCTAAAGTCTGAACCTTGTTAAGAAATCCCTTTTGGGAACACTTTTGTGGCCTCAAGTACTTAACATTTCTGACCTCTTTTCTTAAAACTGGCTTTTCATTTCCATCTCTGCTGGATCCAGCAAATGTGGCCCCTGAACTGTAAAGAATGCATTTCAAAGAATGATTGAACTATGATGCCCAGTTATCTTTGATGTTCGGATATAAAGAATATGTTTTAAGCAGAATATGAGCAAGAATGAATTGGGGGAGGATAAGTTTCACAGCACACACCCCTACCATCTCCCCATGGGATACATTTATAACAGGTAAGAACAAGAAGCTTTCCATCTGAGGTGATGGTAAAACTTTAAAAATAAACTGGAAGCCAGGATGCAGTAGAAAGAGAAATAGTTTTGGAGTTACCATTGAGTCTCAGTTCTTTCTCATTCTAGCACTGTGAACTTTAAGTAATTCCATCTTTTTCCTCATCTGTAAAATGGAACCATAATATTTAAACTACTTATCTCACAGAGTTGTTTCAGGAAGAGAGATTTAAGTTGGAAAGTACTACATAAACACTCAGGAATGTTTACTTATTCATTAACCCAAATTTCTCAGTATTTTAATAATCGACTCTAGCCATGATTATATTACTATCTAGTTATTTCTACAATTACTTATGAGCAAAGTAATGTGTTAAGCAAATAAAACTTGAAGTCGTTTAGTGTTGAAATATCTAGTCCAATCCTCAGACTGAAGATATAAACATGATGCATATAAATATCTTAGGGAGGTGGTGAAAGATTTGTGACTTTTTTCAATGAAGGGAAATGCCCCTGTAGAAATTCCCCATTTCAATGCAGATTCCCTGAGAGAGTTGGAATGGAATATTGGGAAATTAGTTGCCCATGTTCACATAGTTATTGGATGGCAGGATAAAGATTTGAATCCAGGTTTTTATGACTCAGAAACTGACTCACTTTCTAACTAGTATCTTATTTTGCTTTTTACTGCACTTACAGTTCACTACAATAGGTAACTCCACATAAGCAACTCTGCCTACTAGCACCCTTTCTGCATTGTTCATTGCAAGGAAGTTGGCTGAGGCATTCAGAAATTAAGTGGCTTGCCTGATACCTCACACTGTCAGAAGCAATTCTTCAATATAGATCTTCTTAACTCTAATGTCACTTCTCAATCAACTAAGCCATGATGCCTGTCTTTAACAGAAATGAATGCTTTTCTTGAAAATATATTGTAGCTCTCCTTATTTGTCCAGTTAAACTTGGTGTCAGCAATTCTGTGAGATTACATCTACTTAGGTAATGCATCTGTTCTCCTGATCATTTTCACCTTCCTCTATCTTCCTCATCTCCAAATGGTAAAGTGAGCCCCTGAGGAGAAGGTGGGCTGAGGAAATGTGATGAAACAATTAACCAATCAGAGTGCTGGAAAGAACTCCCTACTTCCCACCAAAGGTCAATCTTTTGGCTTCCCTCTGCCACAGTCACACCTACCCTTGTTCACCTAACATTCTAACTAACTCCTTACAATTTTGAAAAGAGCCAACCTCCCTTCTTCTAAGTGGAGATTTGACTCCTGAAGGCAATTCTAATGGAATTGCTGAGCAGAAATCTATAGTAACTGACTTCTTACCACCTCTTGACCTTACCACCTAGTTATCCCAAGATAATCTCATTACTGATGCAGACACTCCCCAAAAGGTGAGCTTATTGTTCTTGGTCAGTGACTATTAACAGTCCTATCTTTTTGTTTTGAATGCAATTGAATGTAAAACATATGGTATAAGCAAGCATGTGTGGGATCTAGACCTTATTACATTATCTTTCTCCACCTAAACCCCCCCAAAACTCATATCTCTTTCAAATTATCCTCCTACTTTTGAGTGCACATCCATCTTTCTAGCCCCTGAGATTCACGACTTCAGAGTTATCTCCAATATCTCATCTTTCCTCTCCCTAATATTAAATTATCTGCCAAATCACATCTTTCCTACTCTTTGGTCTTTCTCACCCACCCAAATTTCTTCCATTCACAGAGCCAACACATTATTTCAGGCCTTCATCACCTGTCACTTGGCTTATTATAATAACCTTTTAATTAATCTTTCTCCTCTTGAATCCATCCTCCACACAGGTGCCAATGATATTTTCCTGACTTTTGGCCAATGTGCTGTTTGGAAAGAAGCAGGCTGCCTAGCTCCAAGATAACTATCCCAGAAAATACATAAGAATAGTACCAGACCAAGTAATGATAAATCCAATGACAAAATGCAATTAATGATTTCTTTTATTTCGGAACTTGTGCAAAAAGTCATCTAGAGATCTACAGGTAAAAGGAAAAGGGTCTATCATCAAAGTCACCACTAGCAGGGTCAAATTATTTGGTACCTCTCTATGACTGGAGACTGAGCATAGAGGTATGTAGCCTGCAAAGCAGAGAATCTTCCCCCAACCAGCCAAAAGTTCCCAAGGTAATCTGAAATTCACAACCAGCCTTTCTGAAGATATCAGAAGTGTCAGAAAACACTATGGTCCTGGCAATATCTAAAATGAAGGGTTTCACGGTCCCCAGCACTCTGTCCTATGATATCAAAGAAGACCTGAACAGCCCACACTTCCTATACTCAAAGATACAAATAGTCTAACCTTAGGAGATTCAATTCAATATAATACAAGGCTCTGTAGTGCAAATAGGGTGCATATCAGCCCGGCAAAGCCTTAATGGAGAGTTTCTGACAGTTGGAAAAGGGTTTAGAATCCTATTTGCACTACAGCTTTTAATTCAAGACTAATTAGAATGACCTCAAAAGCAAAGGAGGCAGAGCTTGGCATGGCACAAGTTATCAGGTTAGGAACTAAGAGTTGATAGTTAGGTCAGCTAAAAAAGACACAAGGCATAAACATCACAGATCCCCAAATGCCCCAAAATGTACCCTAGAAGAAAATAATTCCAGAGTAACTATAAGCAGACACTCAAAGGGAAGATATAGTTTTCATAAGGATTGCATGAATGTCTGTAAGGAATATATAGAATATTTCAGAAAAGTATTCAGAGGAGAATGGTAAATAGCTTAGAACAGAAAATAGGGAACCTTATCAAGTAATGAACTCTCAAAAATTAAAACATTCCAAACAAAAATCAATTACTCCATGAAGTTATATGAAACATTAGTACAAAATCAAATGACTAAAAATAAAAGAAAATTCACATACTATCAAAACAATTGGCCTGGAAAAGAGGTCAATTAGAAATGATTATAGAATCACTGGTCTTACGAAAATAATGATAAAGTCCTGGATGTTTGTTGGTCAGTCATTTTTTCAGTCATCTGTGACTCTCCATGATCCCACTTGGTGTTTTCTTGGCACTGTAGTGGTTTGTCATTTCCTCCTCTAGCTCATTCTATAGATGAAGAACTGAGGCCAACAAGGTTAAATTACTTGCCCAGGGTCACGTAGCTAGTAAATGACTGAGGCTAGATTTGAACATAGGAAGATGAGTACTCCTGACTTCAAGCCTTGCACTGTAGCTGTTTGGATTTTATATTTCAATAAATAATAAGTGACAACTATACAGATATATTAAAATTAGAGGGCAAAATGAAAATAGAAAAAACACATTGATGACTTTCCAGAAATAAACTTTAACAGGAATATAAACCATCAAAATGGCATAGCCAGAATCTAGAGCTTCTACTCTATTTTCAAAGAAAAATAGTGTAAGCAGCCAGAAAGGAGTCCAAGGACCATAGAATCAGTTGGGATAACAAAAAAATTTACAGATATTACCATAGATGAAGGAAATCTAGTAATATAATATTCCAAAAAGCAAGAGATATGAACTTACAATCAAAACAGCTACCTCTGCAAAACTGAAAATTGAGGACGGGGTAGATGGGGAATAGATATTTAATGATAAAAAAAAACCTACGTAGGAAATTTGTAATTAAAGCATAAATTCGAGAGAAGCTTGCACATATTTATTTCAGTAAATAGGAGGGGTTGTATGATGATATAGAAATATCATTCTAATAGTGGAAGAAGGAATCATTGTTTTCAAATTTTAATTAGGATAAAGGGGGCTGAATGAGCTAAATAAGGGGAAAAAGAGGAGCTGAGGGATATTAGTTCTGTTTTAAGGGTTTTGTGGAGAAAAGAAATGGGAAAGTAAATGTTATATACTAAGGCAGAAAGAAGGAAGAAAGGGTTGTAATTTGATATTTCTCATAACTAGGGTGCATCAGAAGAATCTGGGAAGACATATGAACTGATGAAAAGTAAAGTGAGAAGAATCAAGAAAATATAGTACATAGTAAAAGCAATATTGTATAATGATTAACTATGAATTACTTAGTTAATCTTAGCAATATATTGATCCAAGATAATTCTGAAGGTGTCATGATTAATAATGTTATCTGCCTCCAGAGAAAGAACTGATGGAATCTGAAGGCAAAACAAAGTATACTTTTTTTAGTCTGTTTTCTTTTTCAACATGGCTCTTGTGGAAATAGGTATTTTTATGACTGCATATATATATATATGTACATATATATACACATATATAAAATCTACAGAAAATTGCTTGCCTTCTCAAGGAAAATGGCAGGGAAGGTGGGAGAGAATTTGGAAATCAACTTTTTTTAAAACATTTATTAATATTCATTTTTAACATGATTACATGATTCATGCTCCCACTTTCCCCTTCACGCCCCGCACCCACCCCCCACCAATTGGCCGATGCACATCTCCACTAGTTTTGTCATGTGTCCTTGATCAAGACCTATTTCCAAATCGTTGGTAGTTGCATTGGTGTGGTAGTTTCGAGTCCACACCCTCAATCATGTCCACCCCGACCCATGCATTCAAGCAGTTGCTTTTCTTATATGTTTCCTCTCCTGCAGTCCCTCCTCTGAATGTGGGCAGTGTTCCTCACAATAGATCCCTCAGAATTGTCCTGGGTCATTGCATTGCTGCTGGTACAGAGGTCCATTACATTCGATTTTACCACAGTATATCAGTCTCTGTATACAATGTTCTTCTGGCTCTGCTCCTTTCACTCTGCATCTGTTCCTGGAGGTCTCTCCAGTTCGCCTGGAACTCCTCCAGTTTATTATTCCTTTTAGCACAATAGTATTCCATCACCAGCATATACCACAGTTTGTTCAGCCATTCCCCAATTGAAGGACATACCCTCCTTTTCCAGTTTTTTTGCCACCACAAAAAGCACAGCTATAAATATTTTCGTACAAGTCTGTTTATTAATGATCTCTTTGGGGTACAAAACCAACAATGGTATGGCTGGATCAAAGGGCAGGCATTCTTTTAAAGCCCTTTGAGCATGATTCCAAATTGCCAGCCAGAATGGCTGGATCAGTTCACAACTCCACCAGCAATGCATTAATGTCCCAATTTTGCCACATCCCCTCCAACATTCATTACTCTCCCCTTCTTTCATTTTAGCCAATCTGCTAGGTGTGAGGTGATACCTCAGAGTTGTTTTGATTTGCATTTCTCTAATTATTAGAGATTTGGAACACTTTCTCATGTGCTTATTGATACTTTTGATTTCTTTACCGGAAAATTGCGTATTCATGTCTCTTGCCCATTTATCAACTGGGGAATGGCTTGGTTTTTTATAATATTGCTTTAACTCCTTGTATATTTGAGTAATTAGACCCCTGTCAGAGTTTTTCGTTATAAAGATTTTTTCCCAATTTGTTGTTTCCCTTCTGATTTTGACTACATTGTTTTTGCTTGTACAAAAACTTTTTAGTTTAATATAATCAAAACCATTTAATTTACATTTTGTAATTTTCTCTAACTCTTGCTTGATTTTAAAGTCTTTCCTTTCCCACAGATCTGACAAGTATACTATTCTGTGTTCACTTAACTTATTTATACTTTCCCTCTTTATATTCAAGTCATTCACCCATTCTGAATTTATCTTGGTGTAGGGTGTGAGATGTTGATCTAGACCTAATCTCTCCCATATTGTTTTCCAAATTTCCCAGCAGTTTTTGTCAAATAGTGGATTCATGTCCCAAAAGTTGGGCTTTTTGGGTTTATCATACACTATCTTGCTGTCATTTACCCCAAGTCTGTTCCACAGATCCTCCCTTCTATCTCTTAGCCAGTACCATATTGTTTTGATGACTGCTGCTTTATAGTATAGTTTAATATCTGGTACTGCTAGACCCCCTTCCTTCACATTTTTTTTCATTATTTCCCTTGATATTCTTGATCTTTTGTTATTCCAAATGAAATTTGTTATAGTTTTTTCTAATTCAGTAAAGAAGTTTTTTGGTAGCTTGATAGTTATGGCACTAAATAGGTAAATTAATTTGGGTAAAATTGTCATTTTTATTATGTTAGCTCATCCTACCCATGAGCAATCAATGGCTTTCCAATTTTTTAAATCCAGTTTTATTTGTTTGGAAAGTATTTTGTAGTTGTTTTCATATAATTGCTGTGCTTGTTTTGGTAGATAGATTCCTAAGTATTTTATATGGTCTAGGGTGATTTTAAATGGTGTTTCTCTTTCTATTTCTTGCTGCTCTAGTGTGTTGGAAATGTATAGAAATGTTGATTATATATGTGCATTTATTTTGTATCCTGCAACTTTGCTAAAGTTGTTGATTATTTCTACAAGCTTCTTAGTTGATTCTTTAGGATTTTTTAAGTATACCATCATATCATCTGCAAAGAGTGATAGCTTAGTCTCCTCCTTGCCTATTTTGATACCTTCAATTTCTTTTTCTTCTCTAATTGCTACTGCTAGTGTTTCTAGTACTATGTTGAATAATAGAGGTGATAATGGGCATCCTAGTTTTACTCCTGATCTTATTGGGAAGGCTTCTAATTTATCCCCATTGCATATGATATTTGTTGATGGTTTTAGGTATATACTGTTTATTATTTTTAGGAAAGGTCCTTCTATTCCTATACTTTCCAGTGTTTTCAATAGGAATGGATGCTGTATTTTGTCAAAGGCTTTTTCAGCATCTATTGAGATAATCATGTGATTTTTATTTGTTAGACTGTTGATATGGTCAATTATGTGGATGGTTTTCCTAATGTTGAACCAAACTTGCATTCCTGGAATATATCCCACCTGATCATGGTGGATGATCTTCTTAATTACTTGCTGGAGTCTCTTTGCTAGTATTCTATTTAAGATTTTTGTATCTATGTTCATTAGGGAGATTGGTCTGTAGTTTTCTTTCTCTGTTTTTGATCTCCCTGGCTTTGGAATCAGTACCATATTTGTGTCGAAAAGGAATTTGGTAGGACCCCTTCTTTGCTTATCATATCAAATAATTTGTATAGTATTGGGATTAGTTGCTCTTTGAATGTCTGATAGAATTCACTTGTGAATCCATCAGGCCCTGGCGATTTTTTTCTTAGGGAGTTCTTTAATGGCTTGTTCAATTTCTTTTTCTGATATGGGATTATTTAGGTATTCTATTTCTTCTGCTGTTAATCTAGGCAGTTTATATTTTTGTAAATATTCGTCCATATCTCCTAAATTGTAATATTTATTGCCATATAATTGGGCAAAATAGTGTTCAATGATTGCCTTAATTTCCCCTTCATTAGATGTGAGGTCTCCCTTTTCATCTTTGATACTGTCAATTTAGTTTTCTTCTTTCCTTTTTTTTATTAGATTGACCAGTACTTTGTCTATTTTATCTGTTTTTTCAAAGTACCAGCTTCTAGTCTTATTTATTAATTCAATAGTTCTTTTACTTTTGATTTTATTAATTTCTCCCTTGGTTTTTAGTATTTCTAATTTAGTTTTCATCTGGGGATTTTTAATTTGCTCCCTTTCTAATTTTTTGAGTTGCATGCCCAATTCATTGATTTTTGCCCTCCTTAATTTGTTAATATATGCACTCAAGTATATAAATTTCCCCCTGAGAACTGCCTTGGCTGCATCCCACAGAGTTTGGTAGGATGGCTCATCATTGTCATTTTCTTCAATGAAATTGTTGATTGTTTCTATGATTCCTTCTTTGACAAATTGGTTTTGAAGAATCATATTATTTAATTTCCAATTAGTTTTTGATTTTCCTGTCCAGGTACCCTTACTAATTATTATTTTTATTGCATTATGATCTGAGAAGGTTACATTTATTATTTCTGCTCTTTTGCATTTGTTTGCAATGATTCTATGCCCTATAACATGGTCAATCTTTGTGAATGTGCCATGTGCAGCTGAAAAGAAGGCGTATTCCTTTTTGTCCCTATTTATTTTTCTCCACATATCAATTAAATCTAATTTTTCTAGGATTTCATTTATATTTAGATCTCCCATGAATATGGTTTTACTATCTATTTCCTTCTTGAGCTCTGCCAGTTTCTCCTTTATGAATTTGGGTGCTATGCCACTTGGTGCATACATATTGAGCAGTGTTATTTCCTGATTGTTTATACTGCCTTTAATCAGGATGTAATGACCTTCTCTGTCTTTTTTAATCATATCTATTTTTACTTTGGCTTTGTCAGAAATCATAATAGCCACTCCTGCCTTCTTTTCCTCATTTGATGCCCAAAAGATTTTGCTCAAGCCCTGAACCTTAAACTTGTGTATGTTCAGACGTCTCATATGTGTTTCTTGTAGACAACATATGGTAGGATTTTGGTTTCTAATCCACTCTGCTATTTGCTTCCGTTTTATGAGAGAGTTCATCCCATTCACATTAAGAGTTATAATCATCAGTTGTGCATTTACTGACATTTTCGTATCCTCCCCTATTCATACCCCCTTTTTCTTATACTATTTCCTTTTAAACCAGTGGTTTGCTATTAAGCCACTATCCCTTATCCCCTCCCTTGATTAACTTCCCTTTCTACCCCCTCCCTTATTTTTCCCCCTCTCTTTGTTTTTAAAGGCCTTATGAATTCCCTCCCCCTTCTTCTCCCATCCCTTTTTTTGACCTCCCCACTCCCCTGCTCCCCTTGGTTTATCCCTTCTGACTTTCTCAGAAGGGTTAGATAAGAGTTTTATGTCCCAATGGATAGTATAGCTATTCTTCCCTCTCTGGGTTGATTAAACTGAGAGTAAGGTTTGATTATTACCTCTTAATGCTCTCTTCCTCTCCTTCTTATGATAGTATTTGTCCCCTCTCCTTCCCATGCCCTCTTTGTGTGTAATAGAATATCCTAGTTTTCTTATTCACTCAAGTTTCTCTTGGTGTCCCCTGCTATTCACCCCCTCTTTCCCATCCCCCATGTCATCTTAGATTATTTAGTGTTCCACTCTCACCTTGTGAATTATTTTTCTGATTACTATAATAGTGAATACTATAATAGTGAATAGAGTTCACTACAGAGAATTAAACATAACATTTCTCTACACAGGAATACAGATAATTAGATCTTACTGAGGCCCTTAAAAAGGCAAATTTAAAAATTATAAGTTTTCTTTCTTTCCCCACTGTATCTTATTTACCTTTTCATGTTTCTCTTGATTTTTGTGGTTGGATATCAAACTTTCCATTTAGCCCTGGTCTTTTCTGTGCTAATACCTGGAATTCTTCAATTTTGTTGAATGCCCATACTTTCCCCTGGAAATATATAGTCAATTTTGATGGGTAGTTGATCCGTGGTTGCAGGCCCAGCTCTCTTGCCTTTCTGAATGTTGTATTCCAAGACTTGCGGTCTTTTAGCGTTGAGGCTGCCAGATCCTGTATGATCCTGATTCGTGCTCCTTGATATTTGAATTGTCTCTTTCTGGCTTCTTATAAGATTTTTTGTTTTGCTTGGAAACTCTTGAATTTGGCAATTATATTCCTGGGCGTTTTCTTATCTGGATTGAATGTCGCGGGTGTTCTATGGATCCTTTCAATGTCTGTATTGCCCTCTTGTTGTACGACTTCATGGCAATTTTGTTGAATAATTTCTGTTAGTATGGAGTCCAATTTTCTATTAATTTCTGGTTTTTCTGGAAGATGAATGATTCTCAAGTTGTCTCTTCTAGACCGGTTTTCTTCGTCTGTCACTTTCTCATTGAGATGTTGCGTGTTTCCTTCTATTTTTTCAGTCTTTTGACTTTGTTTTATTTGTTCTTGTTGTCTTGAGAGATCATTAGCTTCGAATTGCTCAATTCTAGCCTTTAGGGATTGGTTTTCAGCTATAATCTTCTGGTTTTTGGCTATAATCTTCTGGTATTCCTTTTCAATCTGGTCATTTCTGGTGTTCAATTTGCTCATCAGTTCATTTGGTTTCTGAGCCTCACTCTCCAATTGCAAGATTCTACCTTTTAAACTATTATTTTCTTGCCAGATCTCTTCCATTTTCCTCAAAATCTCAGTTTTGAACTCTTTCATAGCTTGTGAGGAGTTTTCCTTATTTGAGGAGGGTCCGGATGCTTGTTTGTTCTCCTCCTCTGTTTGCTAGGTTGTCTGGATTTTCTCTGGATAAAAGTTGTTGAGTGTTAAAGACTTCTTTTTCTTGTTGTTAATCTTTCTCTTCTGAACTTCCTGAGACTGGGTAGCCATCATTAGCCCAGCAGCTTCTCAGGTTTATCCTCGCACTCAGGGTCTGTCCACTGTCTTTTGGCTCCTGAGGTCTGAATTCTGGTTGTTTCCAAGATCAAGCCCCCTTGTGGACCCCCTTGCTTGATCCTCTGCTGGAGGTTTCTTTACAAGTCTCAGGGCGCTGCTTCCACAGTCGTATACCTGTCTGCACTGGTTCCCCACTCAGGGTTTCAGAGCCTTAGCTCGCGGTTGTGTCTGCCTCCACCCGCGCCTCCAACTGTGCCTGAGCTCTGCTCCTGCGCTCTGCTCCCACGCTCTGCGCCCTGCGCCCGCACTTTGCGTCTTGCTCCCGCACTCAGAGTTCATGTACATTCTTTAGCTTTTTGGGGTCCTAAATCTTGCTGCTCTCAGGAACAGGCCCCAGAGCTGCCAATGACTCGATGGGTGCCCCAAACTTGCTATATTTCTTTTTAGCTGGCTTTGGCGTATAGGTGGTGTGTGTGGAGGGGGTGGGGATGGGGTGGTTGCTCAGCCCGCGATTTAGTGAGAGCTTTTTCACCCCTTTATAGCTTAGAAATGCCCGGATTCCACGTACCTTCCACGCTGTGCCCTGTTGTGGGGTTCCTCCATTCATCTGGACTTCTTTTTATGTCCCCTTGAGGAGTTTTATGTGTTTTCGTCAGGAGAGGTTAAGAGCTGCTTCTTACTCTGCCGCCAACTTAACCTGGAACCTCCCAACTTTTTTTAAAAAAGATCATTAAAATTATTTTTACATGTAATTGAGAAATATGAAAGAAACATAAAGGATAAAGTATGATTTTTTTATCTTATCCATTTTTAGTTTCCATTGTACATTACAGGAGGCAAGTAATTTTTTCCCTCCTCAACATAAATATTGATAAAGATTTGGAGACCATTGAACTATGATATAACATTTTGTCGGGGTATATGAAGTATTCAAGGATTACTAGCACCTCTGATGTAAGAGCTTTCTCAGCCCTTTACTTGGCTACTCATCCACTTTTGGTATCCACCTGTCACCCAATTCTCACATATAGCTCCAAGAAGCTGTAGCATGTGCTGCAGCCACACTCTGGTAAAACTATCTCAGAGGACTGGCTAAACCAGGTTTAGGATAACTGGCAGACCTCAAACATACTGGTGAGTTAGGGGAATGTCTACCACAAGCATGTGAAGACTTCACCAAGCAGAATGGGAGCATGTGAAAAAAATCATTCCAATAGCCTTGAAAGCAGTTGAAGAAGATGCTATATAGTGCTTAGAAATTTGGTTAGACATCAAATACATTACATCCTGGCCTATCTCCAGTCATCCTGATTTTGGTCTTATCATTGGACTTCAATGACTTTGGAAAAGAGGGTACTTGACTTTGTACAACTCCTTCTCACTTAATTCATGCTAAATTAGGACATTATCTCCTGATCTCATTGATCTTCTTTGAAAATGAAGGATAAACAACACACAACAGAGCAAAAATATTTTGTCACAAAATTAATTTTCTATGGAGAATTTGTGTGATGAAATGTATAAAAAATTAGCCTCTATGCTAGGAAGATCCAAATTCAAATCTTATTTCTGAAAAATTCTTGATGTGCCTCTGAGCAAGTCATTAACCAACCCATGTATCAGGCAACTCTCAAAATTTATGTAGTAGGGGCAGCTGCGTAGCTCAATGGATTGAGAGCCAGGCCTAGAGATGGGAAGTCCTAGGTTCAAGTCTGACCTCAGACACTTCCCAGCTGTGTGACCCTGGGCAAGTCACTTAGCACCCATTGCCCAGCCCTTAACCAATCTTTTGCCTTGGAGCCAATACACAGTATTGATTCCAAGATGGGAGGTAAGGGTTTAAAAAATCATGTAATATTATCTTACAGACAAGATGCCAGGGTGATGATGAAGGTAGTAGCAGTAGTGGCAAATTAGTCAAGATGGCAAAGTAAAAAACATTAGAAGCACACCAACCACTCTCCAAATAACCACAGGAAAATAAAAATACCTCACAACAAATACTGTGGTGGCAGAACTAAAAGAAGAAGGAGGAAAGCAATGTTCCAGCCAAAAAAAACAAAAAACAGAGACAGCAAAGAGGATTCATTTCAGTGGGAATACAATGAAAGAACACCCAGCTAAGCTCAGCCTCAGAGGGTAAGAATGAAAACCAAAACAATACTTAACAATATATACAATATATAACAAGGAAAGCAGCCCAGTTGAGAGTACAGGTATGACCCAGCATAGACCACAGTTTAGAGGAACTCAGCCCAACAAGATCCAGCCTTGACAGGATTGGTGAGAATCCAACTCAAACAAGCAAGCCTCCACACAACAGGACAACTAGACTGCTTCTGCAGAGTCCTCATCTCGAACCCAGTAAGCTGAGCTGATCCTGGGCACAGTACAAGCACAAAAAAATATTTTTCCAAACCAGGAAAAGAGCTAAGCTTCAATATATAGACAAATTCATGGGAAAAATAACTCCCAAATGAGCAAAAGACAAATAAAAAAAACCTAACACTAGGAAAGTATTTCAACTAGCGAGATGACAAATGGGAAAGCAGGGAAGAAAACTGTTAACAAATAAGATGGAGGAAAACAAACAGAAATTGTAACTCTGAATGGGAATATGATAAACTCACCCATAAAATAGAAAAAAGAATAGCAGAATGGCTTAAAAGCCAGAATTCCACAATAAGCTATCTACAAGAAATTTATTTAAAGCAAGGAGACATACACAAAATAAAAAGTTCAGAAGCAAGATCTACTATGCTTCATCTCAAGTTAAAAAAGCAAGACTTGCAATTATAATCATAGATAGAACAAAAGGAAAAATACCTAATTAAAAGAGGAAAGGAAGAAAATTATAAAGAGCCATAGATAACAAAGTAATATCCATATTAAACATATGAACCAAATGGCATAGCATCCAAACTCCTCAAGGAGAAACTACATGAGTCATGAGGAAATACACAATAAAGCCATATTAGTAGGGGATATTAACCTTCCCCTCTCAGAATTAGATAAATCAAACCAAAAAATAAACAAGAAAAAAATTAAGTAGGTGAACAAAATTTTAGAAAATGTAGATATGATAGACCTCTGTAGAAAACTGAATGGGAATAGAAAGGAATATAGTTTTTTCATCAGTACATGGCATTTTCACAAAAATGCATCATATAATAGGACAGATAAACCTTACAATCAAATACCAAAAGCAGAAATATTAAATGCATTCCTTTCATACAATAATGTTATAAAAATTACACTAAACAAAGGATAAGAGAAAAAAGTAAAAATTAATTGGAAACCAAATAACCTTATATTAAATAACGAATGGGTCAAAGAACAAATCAAAGAAACAATCAACAATTTTATTAAAGAGAATGACAACAAGGAGAAAACATACCAAAATTTTGGAGATGCAGCCAAAGCAGTACTTAAGAGACAAGTTAGAGCTATAAATGTTTACATGAATGAAACAAAGACTACATGAATGAATTGGTTATGAAATAGAGAAGGTTCAAATTCATTAGATGAAGGTCTGTCCTCAGTGAGGAATTATTTATATTAATCCAGTCCCTGTCTCTATCCTTGTAGAGAAAGGAAAATAATTTCACAAAGGTTTATATACTACATAGTTATATTGTTAGGGTATGGAAGATACCATTGCACCAAGTAAATAGAAGACAACAAAAAACAATTTATTTTTATATACACTGGATGCAAAAATAAAATAAATGGTTCCTGTCCTGAAGGAATTAATTTATTTTTTTAAGCCCTTACCAAGAATCATTATTAAGTATTGATTCTAAGGCAAAATAGCAGTTAAGGGGTAGGCAATTGCGGTTAAGTGACTTACCCAGGATTATACAGCTAGAAAGTGTCTGAGGCCAGATTTGAACACAGAATCTCCTGTCTCCAGGTCTGGATAGCTATCATTTCTTCCTTTGTGCCCAATAATATGAGGTGAAGATACCTTATGATTTTATTTAAAATAGTACTATATATATATGTCTATCTACACACATGAATATATGTATGCATATGCATGTATATATAAATGTATATATGTATTTTGAATATAGATGCATATACATATAAATATCATACATATGCACAATATATATGTTATTTATCCCTTGTATTCCAAGAGAACCAATGACTTCATAGAGTCATATTTTAACTTGTTCTTGAATTTGATTTAACTGAAGTTCAGTTGCAAAAAGTCATCAACTTCACTTGTCTCTTCTAGAGTCATCAGAATCCAATGGTATGATAAAAGTCAGGATGACTGGGAATGACCTTGACTGCAGTAGATGATATTCATGTCTGACCAATCTCTAAGTACTCCCCAGCTTTAGCTGCCTTTATGATCATTGAAATAAATTGTTCTCCTCCACTCATTCCACTAGTGGAAGTCTTCACATGCTTGTGATAGACATTTCCCTAACTCACCAATATGTTTGAGGTCTTTCAGTTATCCTCAACCAGGTTTAGCCTGTCTGCTGAGATTATTTACTGGAGTGTCACTGCTGCATAGGCTACGTCTTCTTGGAGCCACCAAAAGTATATGAACGGTCCTGAAAAAGGCTTAACAAACCCTTACAATAAATATACTAGTCTTCCTTGAACACATATACACACACAGAGGTTATATGTATATGTTCATGTACAAATAAATAAATAGATAAATGGATGAATGTGTGTATATATTTCCATTCAGATGATAAATTTTATACTGCTTTGTATTCTTTTTTTTTGTGTAGTAATGATTAGTCAGTTAATTCACTATTGGTACCATTCACTTTTCACTAAGCCTGAAATAATTGAATCAATTATGCCTGCAATTTGATCATTTCAGTCACCTTAATGACTAAATCCAATTGATTCTGTGGCAATGAATTGATATTAGAGTAGAAAACACCTAATCAGCCATGGAAATTAAATTGAAATTCCATATAAGGCCAACCATAAGGTAAAAATCATTTCAACAAACAAGAAAAGAGATAGAGACATTTGTTTATAATTGGGGAAAGTTAAATTTGAATTTCAAGGTTTAGATTAAGACAACTCTGAGACTCTAGATCCTTCTGTGCTGTGGAAAGAGTTTTCCTTCTGGAGCTTCTCCGTAGGTCATAGGAACTGAGCATGTATCTT
Organism: Gracilinanus agilis; assembly: GCF_016433145.1. Classification (NCBI taxonomy): domain Eukaryota; kingdom Metazoa; phylum Chordata; class Mammalia; order Didelphimorphia; family Didelphidae; genus Gracilinanus; species Gracilinanus agilis. The sequence continues at coordinate 241,200,912 of NC_058134.1, forward strand.
TCATTTTATTTTAAAAAGGCTCTTAGAGGTTAAAGGAGAAAACTAAAGCCTAAGAAGAGTAATAATTTGCAGGCGAGGGAAGCAGTATACAGAATTCTAGTTCTAAAGTTAGTAAGACTTTAGTTCAAATCTGGCCCAAGACAATCATTAGCTGTGCAACTTGGGTAAGTCAATTCACTCTGTTTGCCTCAGTTCCTCATCTGTAAAATGAACTAGAGAAGGAAATGGCAAATGACTCAGTATCTTGACTAAGAAAACCTCAAAGTGTTTAGGAAGAGTCAGATATGACCAAAATGACCCCCAAACAAAAACAATGGAACAAAGGTTCCATAATAAGCAACTGATCTAGGACTTGAATTCAAGTCTTTTGATTCCAAATGCAATACCCCATTGGACTAAAAATAAAATGTTTTAGCATAAAATGTACATACTGGTTACTAGATAATAAGTTGTGGACAAAAAAAGTAATAACTGAAAAATTATCTGAAAAATAAGAAATTTATTTTATCATTTTTTGCTACTTATTTGTTTTATGGACTTGGGCAGGTAATTTAACCTTTCCAATCCTCAGTTCTCTAATTTATAAAATTAGAATATTGGAAGGCATGATACCTAATGTCCTTTCCTAATCTTAATCTATTTGCCTGCAATTATACATAGAGTGTTGATCTAAGTCAATGAGACCCAGTTGAAATCCTGTCTCTGTTTTCTTAACTTGCTGAATTTCCCCAGTAAGTCATTTTACTTTCTTAATCCTTAGACTCTACTTTTCTAAATGAATATAAAATATCATTGAAAAAGGCTGGATTTGGAGTCAGAAGATCTGGATTTGAATTGACTTTGGTCAAATTTTGTCAAATCTTGGTGCCTGGATTTTTCATATGTAAAAGGAAGAGAGTGAATAAACTCTAGAGTTCTCTCAAATTATAGATCCATGCTATCCTGGTACTTGAAGAATTTTAAAATCTTACCATAATTCCTTAGCTTATTTTGAAGCTCAAATGAATAAATATAAGTAAATGAACTTAATGAATTTTGATGTATTATATGAGTTTATTATACTGTGATAGCAAAAGTATGTTAAGGCCTTGAATTTTTATTTTTTTAAAAAAGTAATCTTTGTTTGAGGATGTGATATCTAATCTCCTATTTAGCTGAAATAATACTTATAGAGCTAATAGAGCTCAAATATTTGTAGTCCTTAAGAGATAAATATTTTCTTTCTTCTATTGTAATTGCAGCTCTTGCTTCTCATAAATTGTCAGAACTAGAAAAAATCTTTTAAAAATCTAGAATTGGTCATCAGGGCTGTTCCATTAGAACAGAATTTCTCTTTCTCCAAATGTCTGCACCACTATTCATAGGCATTCATTTGGCTAACCAAGATGACAGTAGGATGATAGATTTTATGAGCCCCACAAATCAAAGGTGCCCAAGGAATATTTAAGAGATTGTTAAACCATTTTTCCTTGGGTGGCCTACAGTGTCAGATAAGAGTCCCACATATTCAATCATAGAAAAAGTTACCAAGTGAAGACAAAAACATTACCACCCAGAAAAGCAATCAGGGCAAGCATATATCAAATAACGTTGGACATTTCTCTCATGTCAGTTTGAATAAGGCACATCAAGCTGTGGTCTACACAAAATTGAAGGATGATAATACAAACCTACTGCCCTTCCAAATGGCTAACAACCATGCAGATGTATATACTCCTCACACACATACCCACACACATCTCCAACCACTACTTAAAAAAATACACACACAGGCCTAACTAATCTAGTGTTTTCCCAAACTTCTATTTCTTTCTGTTTTTTATTTTTCTCTTTCCATTTCATCATCTGTAGGCTAAAGGCTCATTTGGCAAATAGCATAGGAGGTGAAGGGGAACAAAAGGATGTTTTAGGAAGTATGGAAAGCTTATTGTCAGGGAGCCTTTTTTCAGCAAGAAATAATTAAGTGGGGGGCAGCTGGGTAGCTCAGTGGAGTGAGAGTCAGGCCTAGAGACAGGAGGTCCTAAGTTCAAACCCGGCCTCAGACACTTCCGAGCTGTGTGACCCTGGGCAAGTCACTTGACTCCCATTGCCCACCCTTACCAATCATCCACCTATGAGACAATACACCAAAGTACAAGGGTTAAAAAAAAAAAAAGAAATAATTAAGTGTAAGTCACTATGGAAGAGAGAAGATGGTCCTTACCAGGACATACACTTAGAAATGTTATAAATTCCACTTATTCTGTGAAGCACATAGAAGTATCCATGAGATTAGAGAAGAGTTGCAGTGGGAGGTGAAATGAAATTCATATAGCTAGACTTTGAAAATAATTTTTTACCTTTTCTTAAGTATTAAAGATTTTATGCTTTATAGAAATAGTCAATAGATAGTGTTTTGTGGACCATTTGCAAGAGACGGTTTCTGGTGAAGCAAGAGTGATGCATTTAGAGTTAAGAGAACCTCAGCTTAGATCCCAGCTCCGCCACTGGAAAAGTCATTTCTCGATACTCCCCAAACTGGTTCTAAGTGTACTCATCTGAAGAATGAGAGACTGAACTCTAAAGTTCCTTCCAACTTTACTGCAAATCTACTAAACCTATGATTCCACTATTATTTCAAAATAAGAGAAAGCTAAGAGTAAGATTATTACTTAGTGTAAGTCTCTCTAATTTTATAAATGTGGCAGCTATGTAGGGAAAGGCTAAGTGATTTGATTGAGGACTCATAGCTAGTAAATAAAGAAGGAATACTGTATCTCAAATATTTCTCTATTATCTCATTATTTTGCCTAATCTTTTTCTCTTCCATTCATAGGAATCATTCATCTAAAATATTTTTTAAACCCTTGTACTTCGGTGTATTGTCTCATAGGTGGAAGAGTGTTAAGGGTGGGCAATGGGGGTCAAGTGACTTGCCCAGGGTCACACAGCTGGGAAGTGGCTGAGGCCGGGTTTGAACCTAGGACCTCCCATCTCTAGGCCTGACTCTCACTCCACTGAGCTACCCAGCTGCCCCATCATCTAAAATATTTTTGCCTCCATTCACACATTCATTCATTTGTTCATTCATTTAATTTATTATTTTATTCATTTATTTGACCTAATACACTTTTAAAAAATCTTTTCATCTAAATAATCTGTATTGTCCCAGAAGAAGCATAGGGTTATGGATAAAGGTCTCGACTCTGAGTCAGTAATGCCTGGGTTTTAATCCTGTTTTAGTCAGTTACCAAAGATTTATTAAGAAATTATGTGCTGGTTCGATGGGGATATGATTGGGGATGTAGACTCTAAATGATCACCCTAGTGTAAATACTAATAATATGGAAATAGGTCTTGGCCAATGACACGTGTAAGACCCAGTTGAATTGTTCATTGGCTATGGGAGGGGGGAGGGAGGAGGGAAGGGAAAGAACATGATCTAAGTAACTATGGAAAAATATTCTAAATAAATTGATTAAATAAATTTAAAAAAATGAATTCATGTGCTAAGCATTGTGATAAGCACTAACGATAGAATGGCCAAAAAGATGTTCATACCTAATGGGGGAGACAACATAAACAACTATGTATATACAGAATACATACTCTGCATTCAAATGGAGCTGTGGTGGTTATGTGAATCAAAGATAAATCACTTAATTGCTCTTCTCTGAGTCCCAGATATCCTCATTTTAAAAATGAGAATCATAGTAGGTCTTCCTTCACATAAATACATTTTATGAGGAAGAAATGAGATAGCATATATACAGAACTTTACAAACCATAAAGTGCAATAGGAATGCTAAATATCTTCATAATTATTGATATAATGGAGCTTGATTTTCATACTTACAAGGCACTTTATATGTATCCTTTAATGTGATCTTTACAATAGGCCTGTGAGATAGAGGCTCTGGGGATTTTTATCCTGATTTTAGATATTAGGAAACTACTAGAGAGATTCAGTGGTTTATCAAACATCATATAGTTCATAAGGACTAAAAGCAGGATTTGAATTCAACTTTCTCTTGACTTCAATCCCACACCCCTTTCTAATAGTTTGCCCCGCTAGAAGCATAGAAACCACAGAAGTAGTTCTGATTCACAATTTATATTTAGATGGTGTTAAAATCATTATCTGGGTCAAGATGGATGCCACTTTAAATGACAGGACCTGCAGTTGAGAACCTCAGAATGTCCCAGGTGCCATGAGATGATACATAATAGAGAGATAATATGATAGAAAGAAAGGTGAGAGTTTATAGAGAGATGATGGATGATAAATACATGGGAGGGAAAGGTTGATAGATGAGAGATAGATGAGAGATGAGATAGAGATAGAGATAGATGTTAGAGAGATAGATGATAGATGATGGAAGAAATACAGAAATAGATAGACAGATGGATAGATAGCTAGATAGATAGATAGCTAGATGGATAGATAGATAGATGGATGGATAGATAGATAGATGGATAGATAGATAGATAGATAGATAGATAGATAGATAGATAGATAATAGATGGATGGATGGATGATAGACTGATAGCACTATAAGTTGGTGAGTTAGAGGAAGTCAGTTTAGTGTCTTGGAAAGAGTGCTTGATATTGAATCAGAGGACCTGGGTTCAAAATTCAAAATTTGATCCATAATGTAACCTTGAATAAGTAAATTAACCACTTCAGGTTTCTGTCTCATGATTTGTAAAATTATAGGAGTAATAATATCCTCTCCTGCTCTAAAGTTATCATCCTAAATGAAAAGGATTCTAGTATACATTGTAGCATCTAGGGATAAGGTATGTTGAGGCATATTACAAAATATATGCATAAAATATGTGTATATATTTATATAAATATATATATGTATATTACATATATATATCTTTTGTAGAGAGTTTTTTTGTAGATTTATCACTGTAGAAAATTTCTGGTGTGTAAATTTTCCACCACTGTAGGTCTGCATCTTAGGGAACTTTCTGGGCTCACTGAAAGTATCAAAGCATCATAGGATTAGGAGGGGGCTTTAGTAGTCTTTATCAAATACAAACCTTTCGTTTTTATAGTCAGTAAGTCAACCAGCATTTATAAAATAACTAAAATATGCCAGGCACTGTGCTAAGAACAGATAAGGAGTCTGAGATTAAATGACTTGTCCTGCTCATCTTACAGTCAGAACATTTCAAAAGCAGAATTTGAACCCACTTCATCTTTAGAGTAAGGTACAGTTTTCTCTACTATTTGTGGGGCCCTTTTCAAATTATTTCATCTCTTTATTCCTCATTATCCTCATCTGAGTTCTGTCATCCCTTCCAATTATAGATTTGTGATTTTATGATAATTTAAAATTTTATTTCTCATTCACATACTGTTGAATATTGAAGCATTTTTTCACATAAGCAGGCATAAATAAAAGTGCCTCACTGCCCAAAAGAATGGGGGTATTGAGGGTATTGATTAATGTTTGAGGAATCTATATTTTTTAGATTTATTCATTTTCTTAAAATATAAATCTTTTTTTCTCATAGCCTGCAAACTCATAGGGCTGTGATGTCAATGAAAAAAAAAGTATTTCTACAGTTCTAAAGATATTTCTGGGTCTATGAGTCATGACCATAAGATGACGTCAATCAATGAATTGCTTGAGGTTGACTGTGTCAGAGAGAATTTTGCCAATACCATTTTACCCAATTATCATTTTATAAGCCTTCTATTTAAGATTAGTATCTGGTTTTAATATAAAGAATTAGGGGATGCTTAATGTATAGCATTCCTTTTCCAGAACTCTGTAGATCATTCTTCACATGTGGTTTTAATTGCTGATCATATCTTAGGTACTATTAGGATTATGATGGACTCAAATTGTGTGACCTAGATGTAACAAATGAAATACAACAATCTCGGGCAAAAATTTCATGCCTTGAAATATATTGAGATTAAGAAGGTGGAACTTCTAAAAAATCTTTCATTCATTTAGCTGATTATCAGCTTCAAGAAAAATGAATCAAACAGTATCAGGGCCCAGTGAATTGTTAACTAAATAGAATTTCCTCCTTTCAAAAAAGAGAGGGTGCAGTCCCTCCATTGTGACTTTTAGTAAAGGCATTCAATTCTGTTGGTCCTATGGCAGAACAACTTTTTAAAATTTATTTTCTTTTCAATACTCCTGACAACCTTTCATAGATTTCTATATGCTGCCTGTATCAAGGTCAAATTTCTCTATTATCCACAGTTCTTTCTACCTTTCTCTAACTCCTACAACATTTCACTCATTTCCTCCTACCACTTTTCCTTATGTCACCTTTCAATTTTACCAAGTGCATCCTCCACCTACTTCAATGCCAATTTAGAGCCTCCCTGGGAGAATTATAGCTACTTATAAATAAATAGATAGTTTTCCCCCAGCAACCTTGCTCTAAGTTTTACTGGTAAAGTGAAAGTTCAGTCTAGTGGACTGACTCCTTTAAAGTCAACTACTGATGCCAAGGCACTTCCCCTGTGAGATTGAATACTCCATTAACTATCCCATATTATGAACAAGATGCACTATCATTCTAAGGATCCCTTTAAGGCAAGGTATTTAACCTTCATGAACCTCAATTTTCTCATCTGTAAACTTTGTTTTTTTGAGCCAGATGGTGTCCAATGTCTCTTCAGCCTCAGAATCTATGATTCCCTGATCATTAGCTTCTGAGAAAATCAAGATAAAATAAAACCACATTTTAAATGTGCTGAACATTTATTCACTTATAATGAGCTTAATTTGCAGTCCATGAGGAGTGATAGATCTCAAGTAGTGAAATATTTATTTCATTGTCCATAAAATGTAATAGTTTAAACAATGATTTACTTTTGTCTAATTTCTGTCTTCAGAAGTTCTCATAAGGAAAACAATAACAATATTGCTTAGAAGATTAAATATGGGGATTGAAGTCAAGTAGAACTAGATTCAAATCTTGCCTCTCACATTAGCTCTGTGAAAATGAAACTTCCTAGACATTAGACTTTATTTCTCTAAGTCCTAGAACAATGGTTATTAAAACATTACTATTTAGTGAGGAATTATTCAATGAGGAGATAACCTAAACTTGATAGTGTTCAAGAAATTTTCTAGAATTTATTTAATAAGTCAAAGCTGTTGGGAGTAGAGGGACCTTCCATGGTGGAAGTGCCCCTTAGTGATTGAAATTAATGGTCATTCATGCTTTTCTATACAACTGTGGGCATAGCATTTCTTTTAAGAAATAAGATTCAATGTTTATCTGTTTTTATAGGTTGTTTTTTTTTTTACTTAAGAAGTTTGAGCCTAATTCAGAAAACTATATTTAAATCAAGATCCAACAAACAGCTAATAAAGTAAACAGTTCAGTCTCTTCCCTTAAGGAGCTTACAGTCTGGTAGAGGCAGACAAAATTGAGTATACAGAGGAAGAGTGTAGAGTGATATTGAGGCCTAATTTGAGCAAGACAGGGAACCAAGTGATTAACATAATCAAATATAACTATTATAATAAACTCTACATTAAAAATTAGAAGATAAATATACAAATTATAAACTAAAAAGATTTTAGGAATACCAAATGAAGCTAAAATATATTTAATACTAACAAAATTGACATTTAGTTAACCTGTTTAAAATGCAGAAAAACCAAATAAAGAAAATTTAAAATTAAACCAGATAAAAAAAAGTAGAAGGGAAAAGAAAGCATTGGAATTATTGTGTATGGTTCTATACTGATAGAACAGAAAATCAAGACTTACCTTGAAAAGTATAAAATAGTTCAAGTCACTGAAACGTTAAAACATACATTTTCAGAAAATGTTATATTTTTTTTTGTAAAATTATGCCTTCTTTTAAGGTGGGAGGGAAGGAGAAAAAGGGAAGGATTAAATGAGTATTTTCATATAACAAACAAATGAATAATTTAAATTTTAAATTAGTTTCTAATGAGAAAATTATGACAATTCATTTTAGATATCATTCATTATAATCAACTTAGATTCATGTTGTCGATAAAATAATTGGTCAATATTAAAAGAAACAATATAATTAATCACTTGAGAAACATACAACAAAACAACGCGGTTTTCTTAAGATTTAGAAAAAGTCTTTGACAAAATATAATATTTATTTATGCTTTAATATATTGCACAGTATAAGAATAGAAGTATCTTTTTTATTAAAACATAAAAGTTATCTCCTTAAAATTAAAAAGAAACATTTTATACAAAGAGAAAACACTAGGTATATATTTAAAAAAAATCCTTACCTTCTATCTTGGAATCAATAGGTAGAAGAGTGGTAAGGGTTAGGCAAAAGGAGTTAAATTATTTTCTCAATGCCACACAACTAGGAAGTGTCTGAAGCTATATTTGAACCCAGGCCCTCCCATTTCTAGGAGTGACTCTCAATCCACTGAGCCACCTAACTGAGCCACTAGATACATACTTAACAAATATATGAGAAAAACAAGAATTTCCTCATTAGAAAACATTAGTTGATATGTTTCTAGAAATATTAACAATAGTAATAAGAAAAGAAAAATCAAAAGTATAAAAGTTAGATGAGGAAATATTATAAAAAACTGCTAATGACTTGGTAGTATACTCTGCGTTGTAAACCCAAGTCTTTTGCCTTCCTGAATATTATATTCCATGCCTTTTGATCCTTGAATGCAGAAACCACTATGTCCTGTGTGATACTGATTGTAGCTCCATGGTATCTGAATGGTTTCTTTCTGTCTGTTTGAAGTATTTTTTCCCTTGGCTTGGTGGGTCTTGAATTTAGCTATTATATTCCTGGAAGTTGTCATTTGAGGATTTCTTTCTGGAGGTGATCTGTGAATTCTTTCAACTTCAATTTTATTTTCTTATTCAAGGTTCTCTAGGCAGTTATCTTTGATAATTTCTTGTAATATCATAGCCAAGGTTTTTTCTTGAACATGGCTTTCAGGTAGTCCAATAATTCTCAAATTGTTTCTCCTAGTTCTGTTTTCTAGGTCAGTAGTTTTTTTCAATAAGATATTTCATGTTTCCTCTATTTTTTCATTCCTTTGATTCTGCTTTATTTTTTTCTTGATTTCTCATGAAACCATTAGTCTATTTTTATTTTTTTTAATTCTGATTTTCCTCTGTCAGTTTTTGATTCTCCTTTTTCCATTGACCCATTTCTTCTTACAATATTTTCATTTCTTCTTGCATCACTTTCATTTCTCCTTGCATCACTCATTTCTCTTTTCCAATTTTCTTCTGCTTCTCTTAATTCTTTTTTTGAAGTCTTTTTTGAGTTTCTCCTGAATCTGTGTCTAATCCATATTTTTCTTTTGGACTTTGCATGTGTTTCATTTGCTTTCACTGTCCCTTTGTGTGTCTGTACCTTGCTCTTTGTATTCATAAAAATTCTCTAGCATTAGTTGCTTTTTTGTTGTTTGATCATTTTTCCTATCTAATTATAGGTAGGCTTGAGGGGAATGATGTGATGATCTGAGGGATGAGAGCTCTGAGGCTTCCCTCCCCCTGCTGATTCAATTGACCCTTGAGATGTTGCTAGCTTAAAGACTTGGCTCAGGCTTAGGTTAAGTTTTTGATCTCACTCTGATCTTGATCAGGGCAGGGGCTGGTCAAATTCTAGCCTTAGGCTTAGTCTCAAGTTTTTGGTTCCACTGTGTACTTGATCAACTCAGGCACATGCTTGATTGTCCTGTCTTGGAGCTCTGCCCTGAGCTTTAGGCAAAAAGATGAGTACTTAGTGCTTAGTACTATCATCCACCCCAAAGTGTGAATTAAGTCCTTGTCCCAAGCCCAGGCTAAAAGTCCCTGGCCTGGGACTCTGTATTTCTCCACAGATTTGAAATTTCAAGGGGTATTGTTTGACTTGTACCTCTATTGGCTCAGGCAGGGTCTCAGGGTCTAGATGTTGGCTTAGGCATAGGTTCCCAAACCTTTGACAGCATATGTGGTGTGGAGGGGTGACTCACCCTTGGATTGCTCTTCCTTCCTTACTACAGCTTCTTGCTGGGTCTGCTCTCCTCTTACCCCAGTGTCTCAGATGTTCATTGCCTACCTTTTGAATTTTTATTTTCTTGAAAGTTATTTCACTCTGTATATTTGTTTGTTCCTTCATTACTGTATTAGTTTTGTGGTGATATTTTAAACTTTGTAGGACAGGATTCTCTTGGAGGCACAGGACTTCTAAGAAATACTCCGCCATCTTGTCTCCACTCCCAAAATGCCTGTATCTTTTTAAAAGTAAATTTTTAATAAAAATAAAAATTATTTTTGATAGTCAAAATAGAAAGATAATGAACAGAATTATACAACATCAAAAGCCATTATGTAATAACTAAATGATCAAAGGGAATGAATAAATGTTTGTCCAAATAATAATAATTAACAAATAGTCATATGCATGAATGTTTTAAATTACTAATAATAAGAGGTACAAATAAAAATAGCCTTCAGGACTTTTCTTGTAATCAAGAAAGTAGAGAAAAACATTTCTAAAAGATGTGAATTCAATGTTGAAGAGTTTAAGTAAAGATACAAATATCAATTTATTTTTGTCAATCTATGATTTAACCCAAGCATACTGAAAAGCAATTTTAAACTGTGTATATTAAAGTGGCTCAAATATTCAAATATTTTAACCCAGAAATTACCTATTAAGCATATGCTCCAAGTAAGTCACTAATAATAACTAAAATAATACTCCATAAACACCAAAATATTTAGTGGCACTTTTGTGATATCAAAAACTGGAAACAAATTAGATAACAATAGATTGGGAAATGCTAAACAAATTGTATCTCAATCACTTTTGTCTCTGACAGCTAAGACAACTGAGTAAGAAACATTCAGAGCTTGCCCAAACCTACCTCCAAACAAACACATTTTTTAAATTCCTGAAAACAAATTATGTAGTGACAAAACTAACAGAAGATAGTAGACAGATTGAAAAGGGTTTCAGCCAATGAACATGTTGAGGGAGAGCAAGAAGGACTCTTCTCACAGGAGTAATATGTGAAAGCAGTAGAATCAGCAGTATGAGGAATGGAGAACATCAAGAGGAACGCTCAATGGAAAGAACAACATGAGGAGGGATGTAGTAGAAAGGAAGAAAAAACAAAAGGGGGTAAAGAGTGAGAAAGAATGGAATAAATGGAAATGTACACCTAGTGACTTTGATACTGAATGTAATGGGATCAATTCATCCATGAGAAGAAAACTGATAGCAGAAAGGATCAAAAACCAGGACCTGACAATGTTGACAAGAAAGCCCCTGAAAATAAGTGATAAACATTGTGTGAGGGTATACTATGCTTCATCTCATTCAGAGAAGGGAGAAGTAGCAATCATAATCTTTGACAAGAGTTGGGGCTAAAATGGATATAATTGAAAAGAATGAACAAGGTAATTAAATTTTGTTGGGGAAGAGTACTATAGATAATTAAACATTATCAATATTGGACCTGTATTCATGAAGTATTATAGTACCTGGAATTAAAAAAAACCCAACAGTAAATGAAATACAGATGGAAATAATTAACAAAATACTAATACATCAGTCTTTAATTTTCCTCTCTTAAAAACAGATAAATCTAACCAAAAAATAAATAAGAAAAAAGAGAAAAATAGAATCTTAGACAAGTCAAATAAGATATCTGGAGAGCCCCCACATACCTGCATGGGATTAGTAGAAAATCTAAGCCAGAGCATACATATAATCCCAGCATAATTTCTGGTGGGACAACAATGACTTAGAGAGTATAAATATTCTGCAAAAGTCTTACTTCAATACTTTTTCATTAGGGAGATAATCCTACATTGCAGGGGGGTTGTGATATTGGAACAAATGTTCCACTGACTATGACCAAGGTGGAAAGACAGTTTTAGAAAGAGTATCTTCCTGGCAAGAGATTGTCTCTGCTGCCTCAGGACCAATCTAGCAAAATATGGTCCTGGTAATATATGTTCATGGAGAACCAGACAGGCAAGATGATAAAATTAAATGTTGAGAGAAACATGAAGAAGCAGATTTAATATTACATTGCTAGAGCAGATGCCATTCTTTTATTTTTAGAAAACAAGACTTAGAGATTCCATTACTAAGTTGGACCTTAAGGGTATTATTGAGAGGTAAAAAACTATGCATGTATGAAAATATTCGTAGAAGTTTTATTTCTACATAGAAGTGTTATGACAAAATAACTGGAAATAACATAAATGCGATGAATATGAGAAATGATGCATAGATTGTGACATTTGAATGTAACAGATTGCATTATGATATTAGAAATGCTAAATATTGGAAATACAAGGAATATAAGGTAAATATATTAAAAGAACAAAAAGAGAAGAAAAGAGAATTAGAATAAGACATGCCATGATTAAATTAAAAAATAATAACCACAAAATAAAAAAATATTAACCAAACTTTAAAAATCCAGAAGGAAGTGAAATGCAGATGCTTACATTAGCATACATACATAACTTAAAAGTTTTAAACAAATTGTAAACAATGTGAAATTTGTGGTTTTGCACATAATACTTTTTATGAATTACTTCAGTTAAAAGTTTTTTTGTTGGTGGTGGCAGTTGCTAAATATATATATATATACATATGTATATATATATATATACATATGTATATATATATATATATTTAAAAGGAAAAAATAAGAATAGCAACTATGATGAATGGAGAGAATTATGAAGATACTTAAAATAATGCAAAATGAACTATGTCAAAACCAAAAATATACATAGACACTATAACCACAACAATGTAAATGAAAAACAAAAAGACAAAACAAAAGGATAAAGAATTTTGCAAAGTAAGAAAGACATTTTTTGCCCCAAAGAAAAAATTGGAGAAGACAAATTTCCCCACTTCATTACAAAAGTAAGAATGTGTGGATATGCAATGTTGCACAGAATGTCGTTTATTTTTTGGCATATTGATTAAATTTGCTGATTTTTCCTCTATTTGTTATGGATTCTGATTCTTATTCATAATGACAGTNTGTGTGTGTGTGTGTGTGTGTGTGTGTGTGTGTGTGTGTATATTTTTAAAGACAGCCAAACTGATTAATGGTTCAAATATTGCCACACTTGCCAGACTAAAGCATTTGTTAGCAGAGAGGCAAGCATGCATCTAGCTTGCAATTAGTTTTGAAGAGCCAAAGTTAATTAACACTGTCATATAGCTCAGCATAACAGACTCACATTGCAACAGTTCTCCCACGCTTGCAAGATCAATGGAACCCTGGAAGCTACAACAGAAAGAAATTAGGGCGTGCATCAAATTTGTGAAACTAATAAAGAAAACACATTTCCCTTCATGTATTTTTAAAGAGATCTTTTTCATTACATCTTGTAAATGGTTTCTCTGTGCAATGCAGTGGATGGAATTGGAGTTTGCTGTTGTCCCATTTTTCAAAATTATAGATGGTCGTTCAATGGTAATAAAGTTTTTACTGGTGATGGGAACATTTGAGTGTCCGGCTGTAATTCTCTAGAAATTTTTTAATGTCTACAAGACAATTCTGCATATAAACTCATTGATCATTCACTCGGGTAATTTTATTTTCTATATTTTCTTTAACATATATTAATCAACCTTAACTTAAATCTTAAAAGGATTAATTCTGCCTTTCTGATAACTGTCTTTTGCTATCATTGTTGTTATTATTGTTATTGTGATACTCATTTAATAAGTAATGATAACATTTAAGATTATTGATAAGGGAAAAGCTCACAATTAAAATACTTAGGATCCTGTGTTCTAGCTTGCATAGGCTCTGATCTAGAAGGGATCTTAGATGTCACATAACAAATATTCAGACAAGAAAGAGAAGTAACTTGACCCAAATCTGGAAGAGAGTAAATAACAGAGCTGGGATTCCAAACCCAGATCTTTGGTTCTGTATTCTGCAATTTTCCCACTACACCATATTGCCTCTCTAACAGTTAGCTTGTTCTCTATAATAATAAGTTGTAAAATTTAGTCAAGAATGTATATCACATTTTAGAAGTGGCTTCTCATCATATATCTTCCCAGAAATAGTTATGTGGTCCCAGTCTATTCTCTATCACTAAAGATCATCTCCTTCATTTTAAAGAATCATCTCAATTCTTTTGTTTTAACATCACAGTCATTTATAGATCCTCCTGTGATAACTCTTTCCTTATTACAAAGAAAGTTATTTCTTTATTTAAGCTAAATAAATCCTGATATGTTATTTATTTCTGGCAATGCATGTAACATTTCAAGTCCACAATCCCTCATCTACCTACTAAAAATAGGGAGGCATATTTCATCATCTACACTTCAGAAGGCCAACTTTAAAACAATAGTTTTATTGTAAGTAATAGTCATACAATAAGGTTAAGGGATGATAGATGATCAAGACTATTGATGTACTGGAATCTTCCAAATCATAATAGACTCAGGAAACAAATTCAAGTTTATTTTATCTATCATTTGTGGAGGATTTCTAGAACAAAATGAGACAAAAGAGCAAGATTGAGTGGTAACCTGCATTAGGAAAGAAAGTGCGTATGTTGGTGAGAACACATAGTCCAATACAGATATAAATTTATTTAAGGAATGCACTGTGATCTCCAACAATGACTATTATGTATATTTTAAAATATTTACCTCATCTTACACTTTGAATCCATCCTTCCTTTATTAGGACCTTGGTAGGACCTCCATCATTTCTCTACAATCCTGGTTAGTCATAGGTTTAGTTTGATTTTTTAAGTCTTTTAAAATTGTTTTACTTAGTAGGGTTCTTGACATTCACAATTTTTCATTAGCTTGTGATCTCACCTTCCTTTCTGTTTATGAATAACATTAATAATTATTATTATTTTATAAATTCTTTGCATATAAATTCTCATAATGATAATAATAAAACTACAAACTACTTCCCTCTCCTTGCTCCTTTCCCTTTCTTTACAAAGAAGTAAAAGTTGGAGAAAGTGGAGTATGATATTATCTGTAAGTCAAGCCATATGATTCTTATCCCTTTATGTTCTTCTCATTCAGAATCCAATATCAGATCTTCTTTCTTTTTCTTTCTTTTATTATCTAATTTATGACACAGTAGTTAAGTTTTTAACTAATTCCTTACTGTTCTCATCATGTCTCTTAACTCTTATCCTGTCCCTTTTTCCTTGTCTTTGATCTTTTCTATTTCCCTATTTAGTTTAAAGCATTTGTAAATAAAATTTTGTAAATAAAACTCTTTGTAAATATCTATGTAAAATATGTAAAAATGTAAAAATATTAAAAAGTGTGTGTGTCTGTGTGTTGATAAAGTAAGTGTACAACTCTTATTTTTCTGGTTCAAATGAAATTTGAACTTCATTTGAAACTGACACTTTCTGCAAATTTATCAAACACCTTGATTATTTGACATAAAAGGTTCTGGCTTTTTCTTCCTTAGTGCACTCTTTTTCTCTTTCTCCCTAATTTGTGGTCCCGTAGAATGACAGGCATACTATTCTATGTTCACCTAATTTGCGTATAGTTTCCTTCTTTATATTCAAGTCATTCACCTATTCTGAGTTTAACTTGGTGTAGGGTGTGAGATGTTGATTTAAACCTAATCTCTCCCATACTGTTTTCCAATTTTCCCAGCAGGTTTTGTCAAATAGTTGCTACTAATGACCAGAGATCCTAGACAGTCTAATAGAAAATAATACCATAAAATTAATCTTCATTTTACTGTCAATGCTTCCACCATTTGAATGGGGTAGAGTCATCTTCTGGAAGATTCATTCTTTTCATTATGAACTCATTAAGTACTTAGTAAGAACCTACTATCTTTAGGGCATTTTTTTTGTTGTATGAAGGATAGAGAAAAAAGACATTATTTCCTGGATTTAAGGAGTTTATAACCTCTTAGAGGATACAATCTATTCAATGATAAGAGCATCCATTGGTTTTTGAAGTTGTCTATTAACTGTCAGAATTCCCTTGGGTTATGTTCTACATCCCCACTATTCCTTTATTTCCATACTTTTTGGTGATATGACTGACTTTTATGAGCCTAATTGTTATCTCTCTATGAATGAATCACAGATTTATATGTCTAATCCTGCTCTCCTAATGTTACATCCCACATCAATAACTGCTTATTGAGTATTTCAAACTGTGTGCTAAAGACATCTCAAATTCAACATGGTCAAAAATAGAAACTATTAATTCCTCCACCTTCACCCCTTAAAATACTCTTCTAAATATTTCAATTTTCTATTTAGGGAATATCATTGTTCTTATCTTTTTGAGTTTGTGACCTCAGTATTTTATTAGACTCCTCCACCTCCCTTTCTTTCTATATCCAATTTACAATTTCTACCTTCAAAATATCTATTCTCTTTTTTGCTAGTAACAGAGCAACACCTTAACAGACCCTCATCCTTTCTTACCTAGATAATTGCAATGTCTCTTAATTGATCTACCTAACTCATGTCACTCTTACTACAAGTCACCCTTTGTATGGCTGCCAGAGTGATTTTCCAAGAAGAGATGTAGCCCTAGAACATATGTATTTTCTATTTAGTTATATAAGTCTATTTTGCCTCTCAGAATAGAATGTAAGTTCATTGAAAGTAGGGTGTGTTCCCTTTCTTATATATTTTTTTTACCTCAGCACCTAGGAAATTCATAAAACACAGATAGTAGGTACAAAATAAAGGGTTCTGGTTGATTACAGACAGTGAAAACTTTTCGAAAAGTGGCATCTGAGTTGATTTTTGAAGGAAAAGAAGGTACAAGATAGGTAGAGATAAGACAGATAACATTCCAAAAATTGGGAAAGGACTTGCTAAGGTACAGGAAGGAAAGATGAAATGTAGATTTCTTTAGTTTAATGAGAATGTATCAAGCAAAATATTGTGAAATAATTCTTTTTAATAAATAAGACTTTTCAATAAATAGGTAAATAAACAAACAAAATAATGAAAGAATAGATGGGCTATATCTAGTTAGATTGGGAAGACCTTAAATTCTAGGCTAGCAAAATTATATATATTCAGAGTCTTAGAGCTCTTTGTACTACAGGGTTTTTTTTTAAACAAAACTCACTATGGAATAGATGCAGAAAAAGTCCTTGACAAAATACAACACTCATTCCTATTGAAAACACTAGAAAGTATAGGAATAGAAGGGCCTTTTCTAAAATAATAAACAGTATATATTTAAAACCATCAGCAAGCATCATCTGCAATGAGGATATAATACAACCCTTCCCAATAATATCAGGATGCCCTTTATCACCTCTATTATTTAACATTGTACAAGAAACACTACCAGTAGCAATTAGAGAAGAAAAAAAAATAATTTAAAGTAACAGAAAGAAAAGAAATAGTTGAGAAAACAGGAAAAGAAATTTAAAGATTTTCTTTAAAGACCAGGAGGTGAGTAGTTTACACCATCAGGTCATTTTATTGGGTAACATTTTTGGAATGTAAGGAATATGTGTGTGTAAGTCAATGTTTAATTTTCAGAATTCCTTCCAGCCTGCTCTTCTCAGAATCTGTGTAGAATAAAGGACATACCTAGAGCCCACTTAATAAGAACTACCCTCCCCCTTTATTTGACATGCATTTACATAGCTTTAAGAAATGCTGTTTTGAACTGGTAGGATCATAGATTTTCTACTTGCCAAGTCCCAGATTTGGAGCGCAGATGTAAATGAGCCATATTTCACATGTTTTGAGATAAATTTATTTAGCATAACTGCATTCTCTGAAATATATTTTATTGCTCTCTTTTTAATATGCAACAGGAAAAATCAAATAACTGCTGTCTCACCAGACATTTTAATAGCTATTTAAAAAAATGAAACTTGAGTTATTAAATACAGAATGTAATTAGCTTAAATGGATACATTTATCTAAATTTTACATTGTATTATAAATCTCCATACAGGAAAAGGCTACTTTGATCCTTCACTATGACATGATGTAGGGAGGGTGGGGATGACCCTGGGTTCTCTAATGCTAAGATATTGCAGTGTTTTCTCTGGAAGGCCTTACCAATTTTGAAAAAAAAAATAGATAGGCTTTCTGATGCCCAGCCCGAGTTAATTTTAGAGATATTCATCACCAGAAATGTTTACCATTATCTGGTATATTTCTGCCAGAGCAAAAACTCATAAAGACTATCTACTAAGTCACAGAAAGGTTGCTATCTGTGTTCATAAATGGAAACAACACAATGACTACATGACATATCTTTTCATTTTCTTTCCTTTTTAGATGGGAACTATAATTCCACTAGTATGAAGATCCCCAAATGAGAGAACTAACTATTGAATCAAGTCAGTGCCTGCAGTACAATTTATAGTCTTAGAGAGCTCATTGAGTATTGAAGTCACTTGCCCAGGGTTACATGACCATATTATGGGGACTTGAATTCTGACTACAAGATCGGTTTTATATTTACTATGCAATGCTACCTCTCACTTTTAAACATAATGTGAACAACACCAGAAAAAAATGTAACTTTATACAATCAAATCGTGCCAATTCTTCTACCCATTGTTTGAAGTTTTCTAAACACAGAACCAGAAATATGATGTAATTTTTAAATATTCTAATACTTTTTTCATAATCCAATTGAAAAAGGGATTCACTCTAATGAGTGAGATTCTCTTCAGTTTCTTACTTATGAATTGCATTTTTATGATTGCATCAAGTCCCAGAATATTGCATGGTCTTGTCAAAGGACTCCACTGCTTCAAAAGTGATAAATAAAACAATCTTGTAAGAAAAATCATACATGAAGCTCATGGTAAAGTAGAGGCTAGGACCTGGAGTCAGGAAAACTCATTTTCCTGAGTTCAAATCTGGCCTAAGACACTTTACTAGCTGTGTGACCCTGGGAAAGTCACTTAACCATGTTTGCTTCAGTTCCATCATCTGTAAAATGAGCTGGAGAAGGAAATGACAAACCATTCCAGTCCTTTGCCAAAACAACTCCAAAAGATTAATACATGACTGAAATGACCAAACATCAAAAAACAAAAAACCATATCACAATATTTCACATATAATCTTAGGTGATAAATTGTCCTTCATTTCGGAGAGGGCCAATGGCATCACAGGGTGGTATCTTGACTCACACATGAATTAGATTTAAGTGAAGTAGACTTGCACAAAGTCATCAGCCTCACTTTCTCTCTCAGGGTTATTAAAGTCCAGTAGCAAGACAAGAGTCGGGATGCAGTGGGTGACATTGGCATCTTTCATGTCTGACCAAGCTCTGGGAACTCCACATGAAACCTTCTTTAGATGCCTTCATGACCATTGCAACAAACTCTTCTTTTTCATCCATTCTGCCAAGGTATTTCTTCACATGCTTGGGTCAAACATCCTTCTAATTCACTGACGTATTTGAGCCCCATCAGTTACCCATGACCTGGTTTAACCTACCTGCCAAGATGATTTTTCCACGGTGTGACCTCTGCACATGCCACAACTTCTTGAAGCCACATAGGTGAAAGGTGGGTTAAGAGTAGACAATAGAGGTGGATCAGCACCACTATAAAGGACTCAGCAAGCCCTCATGCCAGAGATGCTAGTCTTCCCTTGACTACCTCATACACCTTTCACTATAAGTGCATATGTCTGGTATCAACATTGAAGGTTGAGACCAAAAAAAGAGAATGGGTTAAAATGGTTTTAGAAAATTGCTTGGGGGGCATTCCAGGAAGATGGTGGCTTAGACTGAGCGAATCTTAAAACCTCTGCACCCTTACACACCGAGATAGAAAACAGTGTGCTTCGAGAAGAAAGAGGACCAAATCTAATAAAGGAACAGAGCAGGGGGAACAGTACTGCAGCACAACTAAAGAGGTACGCCAAGAAAAAGGCTTCAATACTTGAACTATCAGAACTGAGGGCATAGAAGGGGAATCCCAGGATCCCAATACGCCTCCCCCACGTGCTGTGCGAAGTCTCCAGGGACCGGGAAATCTCAGGGCCAATGGATGCACTGGTCAGGAGAGAGGGCCTTGCTGGCATAGGACTCAGGGAGTCAAACACAGGCACTGGAGAGGTGACTGGAGGAGAAAACCAGAGAAACACAGAAAAAACTCCCAGAAGATGGTGGCTTAGAGAGAACCAAACCCCAGAGAGCAGACAGTCTTAAAAGCCAGAATTGGCCAGCTTGAAAATGAAGCAAAGAAGGCAAAAGATGATCTACAAAGAAAATCAGACCAGAAAGAGAAGGATGACCAAAAAGCAAGGGATGAAATTCAGTCTTTAAAAAACAGAACTCAACAACTAGAAGAAAATGACTTCACAAGGTAGCAAGAATATAGTAAACAAAATAAAAAAAAACATGAGAAATTTGAGGAGAATATGAAACACCTCATTGATTCAACCAAAGATCTGGAGATCAGAGCTAGAAGAGATAACTTAAGAATTATTGGTTTACAAGAACATCATGATAAAAGAAAAAGTTTAGGTAGCATTTTACAAGAAATTATCAGAGAAAATTGCCCAGAAATTCTTGAAAAAAGAGGGAAAAGTGGAAATTGACAGGATCCACAGATCACCTCCTACATTTAATCCACAACTGACAACTTCCAGGAATATTATAGCCAAATTCAAAAACTACCAGACCAAGGAAAAAATATTATAAGCTGCCAAAAAGAAGTCATTCAGATATCAGGGAACCACAGTTAGGATAACATAGGATCTGGCTGCA
Organism: Gracilinanus agilis; assembly: GCF_016433145.1. Lineage (NCBI taxonomy): Eukaryota > Metazoa > Chordata > Mammalia > Didelphimorphia > Didelphidae > Gracilinanus > Gracilinanus agilis. The sequence goes on from NC_058134.1 coordinate 241,221,616, forward strand.
TCTACATTGAAGGACTGGAAGGCATGGAACACAATATTCAGGAAAGCAAGAGAATTGGGTCTACAACCAAGAATCCAACTATCTAGCAAGACTAACTATATTATTGCAGGGGAAAGTATGGTCATTCAATAAAATTGAGGACTTCCAAATATTCATCAAGAAAAAACCAGTCTTAAACAGAGAGTTTGCTGCCCAAACCCAGAAATCAAGAGAATCAACATAAGGTAATTAAGAGAATGGGGGGAGGAAAAAAAATATTTTCTTTAAGGGACACAACAAGTTTAATCAATTTATATCCCAAGAAGAAAAGAAGGTATTGGCAAATATTAAAAATTATTATTACCAACAGGGTAACTAGAAGAAATTTACATAGAGGGAACAGGGACAAACTGTATAGGATGAAATGTTAAGATAGATATATATGTATGTATGTATGTATGTATAAATATATATAAAACTGGGGAGGAAGAAGATAACAATAAGAAAAAAAGGAAAGCAAACAAAACAGAATAAATTTATATTCCATAAAGAAGCACATGGGATCAACAGGGAAAAATAACAATACAATGTAAGGGTAAAGAGGTTAGAGAGAGGGAATATTCAATACTTAAGTGCATTAAAATCAACTTAGAGAAGAACAATCAGATTCATAGGTGCAGAAAATTTATTCATACCCTATAGAGAAGTAGAAGGGTAACAAAGGGACTGGTAGGAAGGGAAGCAATACTAGGAAGGGAGAGGGCTTGTGGCTGGGGAGCACCACATGACTTCAAAGAACAATAAGAGGGGAATAAGAAGGGAGGGGGGAGAAAGGGAAGTACAACAAGGGAGGGATTATAGGAACTGATTAATAACAAAACACTGGTTTAGAAGGAAACAGTGAAAGAAGAAAGGACAGGACTAGGAGAGAGAATCAAAATGTCTGGGAATGCAGAGTTGATAATTATAACTCTGAATGTGAATGGGATGAACTCACCCATAAAACAGAAGCAAATAGCAGAGTGGATTAGAAACCAAGACCCAACAATATGTTGTTTACAAGAAACACACATCAGACAGACAGACAGACATAGAATGAAAATGAGAGGATGGAGCAAAATCTTTTGGTCTTCAAATGAGAAAAAGAAGGCAGGGGTGACTATAATGATCTCTGACAGAGCCAAAGTAAAAATAGATAAGGTTAAAAGAGATAGGGAAGGGGCAGCTGGGTAGCTCAGTGGAGTAAGAGTCAAGCCTAGAGACAGGAGGTCCTAGGTTCAAACCCGGCCTCAGCCACTTCCCAGCTGTGTGACCCTGGGCAAGTCACTTGACCCCCATTGCCCACCCTTACCAATCTTCCACCTATGGGACAATACACTGAAGTACAATGGTTAAAAAAAAAGAATTAAAAAAAAAAGAGATACGGAAGGTTACTACATCCTAATAAAAGGCAGTATAAACAATGAATAAATATCAGTGCTCAATGCCTATGCACCAAACAGAATAGCTTCCAAATTTCTAAAGGAGAAGCTAGTGGAGCTCAAGGATGAAATAGATAGCAAAACCATAATAGTGGGGGACCTGAACCTTCCCCTATCAGATCTAGATAAGTCAAACCAAAAAATAAATAAGAAACAGATAAGAGAGGTGAATGAAACCCTAGAAAAACTCCAATTAATAGATATTTGGAGAAAAATAAAGAGACAAAAAGGAATACACCTTCTTTTCAGCAGCACATGGAACATTCACAAAGATAGACCATTTAATAGGGCACAGAAACATGGCAAACAAATGCAAAAAAGCAGAAATAATAAATGTAACCTTCTCAGATCATAATGAAATAAAAATAGTTATTAGTAAGAATACATGGAGAGGGAAACCAAAAACTAATTGGAAATTAAATAATATGATTCTCCAAAATAATTTAGTGAAAGAACAAATCACAGAATCAATTAATAATTTCATTGAAGGCAATGACAATGATGAGACATCTTACCTAAACTTATGGGATGCAGCCAAAGCAGTTCTAAGGGGAAAACTGATGTCACTGAGTGTATATATTAACAAATTAGGGAGGGCAGAGGTTAATGAATTGGGCATGCAACTTAAAAAAAACTAGAAAATAAACAAATTAAAAATCCTCAGATGAAAACTAAATTAGAAATACTAAAAATCAAAGGAGAAATTAATAAAATCAAAATAAAAGAACTTTTGAATTAATAAATAAGACTAAAACCTGGTATTTTGAAAAAAACAGATAAAATAGACAAAGTACTGGTTAATATAATTAAAAAAGGAAAGAAGAAAACCAAATTAATAGTATCAAAGATGAAAAAGGAGGCCTCACCTCTAATGAAGAGGAAGTTAAGGCAATCATTAAAAACTATTTTGTCCAATTACATAGCAATAAATTTAGTAATCTAGGTGATATGGATGAATAATTGCAAAAATATAAATTGCCTAGATTAACAGCAGAAGAATTAGAATACTTAAATAATCCAATATCAGAAAAAGAGATTGAACAGGCCATTAAAGAACTCCCAAAGAAAATATCACCAGGGCCTGATGAATTCACAAGTGAATTCTATCAGACATTCAAAGAGCAATTAATCCCAATACCATACAAATTATTTGATATAATAAGCAAAGAAGGAGTCTTACCAAACTCCTTTTATGACACAAATATGGTACTGATTCCAAAGCCAGGGAGATCAAAAACAGAGAAAGAAAATTACAGACCAATCTCGTTAATGAACATAGATGCAAAAATCTTAAATAGAATACTAGCAGAAAGACTCCAGAGAGTGATCAAGAAGGTTATTCTTCATGATCAGGTGGGATTTATACCAGGAATGCAAGGATGGTTCAACATTAGGAAAACCATCCACATAATTGACTATGTCAACAAGCAAACAAAAAAAAACATATGATTATCTCAATAGATGCTGAAAAAGCGTTTGACAAAACACAACACCCATTCCTACTGAAAACACTAAAAAGTATAGGAATAGAAGCTCCTTTCCTAAAAATATCAAACAGGATGTATCTTAAACCATCAACAAGCATCATATGCAATGGGGATAAATTAGAAGCATTCCCAATAAGATCAGGTATGAAACAAGAATGCCCATTATCACCTCTTTTATTTAACATTGTATTAGAGACACTAGCAGTAGCAATTAGAGAAGAAAAAGAAATTGAAGGTATTAAAATAGGCAAGGAGGAGACTAAGCTATCACTCTTTGTAGATATGATTGTCTACTTATAAAATCCTAGAGAATCAACTAAAAAGCTAGTAGAAATAATCAACAACTTTAGCAAAGTTGCAGGATACAAAATAAATGCACATAAATCATCAGCATTTCTATATATTTCCAACACATCACAGCAGCAAGAGGTAGAAAGAGAAACACCATTTAAAATTACCCTAAACAATATAAAATACTTAGGAATCTATCTACCAAAACAAATACAGGAATTACACGAACATAACTACAAAACACTTTCCAAAAAAGTAAAACTAGATCTAAACAATTGGAAAAACATTGAGTGTTCATGGGTAGGATGAGTTAACATAATAAAAATGACCATTGTACCGAAATTAATTTACTTATTTAGTGCCATACCTATCAAACTACCAAAAACATTTTTACTACATAAGAAAGAACTATAACAAAGCTTATTTGGAAGGACAAAAATCAAGAATATCAAGGGAAATAATGAAAAAAAAACTTGAAGGAAGGTGGCTTAGCAGTACCAGATATTAAGCTATACTATAAAGCAGCGGTCATCCAAACAATATGGTACTGGCTAGGAGATAGAAGGGAGGACCAGTGGAATATACTTGGGGTAAGTGATGTCAGCATGACAGTGTATGATAAACCCAAAGAGCTCAACTTTTGGGACAAAAATCCACTATTTGAAAAAAAACTGCTGGGAAAATTGGAAAACAATATGGGAGAGATTGGGTTTAGATCAACATCTCACACCATACACCAAGATAAATTCAGAATGGGTGAAAGACTTAAATATAAAGAAGGAAACTGTAAGTAAATTAGGTGAACACAGAATAGTATACTTGTCAAATCTCTGGGAAAGGAAAGATTTTAAAACCAAGCAAGAGTTAGAGAAAATTACAAAATGTAAAATGAATAATTTTGATTATATTAAATTAAAAAGGTTTTGTACAAAGAAATACAATGCAACCAAAATCAGAAGGGAAACAACAAACTGGGAAAAAATCTTTATAACAAAATATTCTGACAGAGGTCTAATTACTCAAATATACAAGGAGCTAAATCAATTGAATAAAAAATCAAGCCATTCCCCAATTAATAAATGGGAAAGGGACATTAATAGGCAATTTTCAGATAAAGAAATCAAAAGTATCAATAAGCACATGAGAAAGTGTTCTAAATCTCTAATAATTAAAGAAATGCAAATCAAAACAACTCTGAGGTACCACCTCACACCTAGCAGATTGGCTAAAATGATAGCAGGGGAGAGTAATGAATGTTGGAGGGGATATGGCAAAATTGGGACATTAATGCACTGCTGGTGGAGTTGTGAACTGATCCAACCATTTTGGATGGCAATTTGGAGCTGTGCCCAAAGAGCGATAAAAGAATGCCTGCCTTTTGATCCAGCCATACCATTGCTGGGATTGTACCCCAAAGAGATCATAGATAAATAGACTTGCACAAAAATATTTATAGCAGCACTCTTTGTGGTGGCAAAAAACTGGAAAGCAAGGGTATGCACTTCAATTGGGGAATGGCTGAACAAATTGTGGTATAAGTTATTGATGGAATACTATTGTGCTCAAAGGAAAAATAAACTGGAGGAATTCCATGTGAACTGGAAAGACTTCCAGGAACTGATGCAGAGTGAAAGGAGCAGAGCCAGAAGAACATTGTACACAGAGACTGATATACTGTGGTAAAATAGAATGTAATGGACGTCTGTACTAGCAGCAATGCAATGACCCAATACAATTCTGAGGGATTTATGGAAAGGAACACTACCCACATTCAGAGGAAGAACTACAGGAGTAGAAACACAGAAGAAAAACAACTGCTTGGACACTTGGGTTGATGAGGACATGATTGGGGATGTAGACCTGAAAAGACCACACCCATGTAACTATCAATAATGTGTAAATAAGTCTTTACTGAGCACACATATTAAAACCAGTGGAAATGCGAATTAGCTACAGGGGAGTGGGGCGGGGGGGGGGTTTCAGGGGGTGAAGGGGAAAGTTAAAATATGACTTATGTAACCATGGAAAATTTTTTTAAAAATAAAAAATTATTAAAAAAAAAGAAAGAAATTACTTGGTATTTTTGATAGTTTTGAGATGCTCCCCTAATACAAAATCAACTAACCAACCACCCAATCAACCAATGAACTAGCATTTACTAATCATAATGATATGCCAGGTGCTGTGGTAGGGAATACCATGCAAGGACTAAAGGAACAAAAATGAAAAACAAAAACTTACTTTTGAGTTTAAATGCTAATGATAGAGACAAGTATATTTATATATGTGCAGCAAAAATATTAAATTAATAAATATTTATATTCATAAAATAGTTAACTAAAAGATACTTGAATAAAGAGGGTATTAGCAAATGAAGTTGGATCAGAAAAGACTTAATGTCAAAAATAGTGCTTTAGTTGCAACTTAGAGAAAAGGATCCTGAGGTGGAAATAAGGAATGAGTGTTTTCCAGATATATGGAATGGATGTAGTATTCTGCCTGAAGAACAAAAATGGTAGTATGGGTAAGTTACAAAATGTAGTAGTAGGAGTAATACCCACTGAACATGGAAACATACTGAGACCATGTTGTGAAGGGCTTTAAATACTAAGAAAAGGAGTTTATATTTGATCCTAGAATCAATAGGAAATGACTGGAATTGATTTAGTAGGAGATTCACAGATTTGAGCTTAGGGAAAAATATATTGACAGCTGTGTGTAGGATGAACTAGATTTTGGAGAAATTTTAATCAGGAAGACCAACTGGGAAGCCACTATAATAACCTATGAATGAATGATAGTGTCTTAACTTAAGTCATAGTTGCTTAGGGACAATGGGTCAAATATAGTAGAGGGTTAGAAACTACAAGATTTCAAAGCTGTGTGGAAACATAGGGAGAGCCTAAGGATAATACTGATTTCAAAAATGTCCATTTATTTTTAACAAAATTTTTACATTGATGTTGTTGTTGTGATTAATGAATCATTCCAGTTATGTCTGAATCTTTGTGACCCCATTTAGGGTTCTTTTGGCAAAGAAACTTGGGCAATTTGCCATTTCCTTTCCCAGATAATTTATAGATGAGGAAACAGACATAAACTACTGCCATCCAGCTTAAATCATGATACATGACCTCAAAAGAATTAAACAATGCCCCAATATTGGCTGTCCTTAAAGAGCAAATTGGAGGGATGTGAGGTGGGTTTTAGTGGGTTACAACATATTACCAACAATGGCTTCTGTACAAAATTAGAATAAAGGATGTCACAAAATAAATAAATGTGTTTAAGTGTTTTAATTTGGCACTTAGTATTCTATCCCGTTGGTCTTCTCATTCTTCTTCATATATGTCTATCGCCCGCCTTTATGTCTCTGCACATTATACCTAGAGTTCACTTCCTCTAAACTTCTGCCTCTTTGAATTCCTGCTTTCCTTTAAATCTTAGCATATACACTACCTTCAAAATAAGGTCTTTGTTGAACTCCCACCTTCTAGTTGCTCATGCTATCTTCCCCAATAGCCTTATATTTATTTGTATGGATTTTATATATCCTTTTGTTTATGTGTATTATTTTCCCAATAGAATATAAACTTTTAGAATACAGAATACTTGTCTAACATACAACCCTTGTTTTCCCCTCAATAATGAACCCTCTCGAAAACACCCATTTTAAAATATCAACATTTTATAAATATTGATATATGTATTAAGACCTGGAATTATATGATGTGGAGGGAAGACAGATTGACCATATGAGAAGAGTGAAGAGAGAAAGGTTGCCAACAAAAAAATTCCACTAGGATCTTCAAGAGGTTAGTAGAAAGTGAAGGATTCCAGTATTAAGAGTGAACCATCTTCAATATTTTTCAGAGGACATAGATAAAAGCTCAATATATACAGGCATAGATGGACTTTGGTCTACATACTTGGATTGTTGTTCTTGTTTAGGAGACCTTTTTTGGCCATATCTAACTCTTTGTGACAGTATTTGGGGTTCTCTTGGCAAACATATTGGTGTGGTTTGCCATTTTATTCTACAGATCATTTTACAAATTAGTAAACTGAGGCAAAAAAGTTAAGTGGTTTGCCCAGGGCCACACAGCTAATAAGTTTTCTGAGGCCAGATTTGAACTCAGGGAAGAGGAGCCTGGTGCTCTATGCATTGTGCAACTTAGTTATTCCTTAGAAGGACTAGAATCAATAAGAACACAAGTTCATTGAACAATTCAGCACACAGAACCTAAGATAGTGTCTGGAACATAGCAGGCACTTTATAAATATTTATTGATTGATCTAAAATATATTATCAGTTGCTTTTGGAGATATGAAATTTCCTAGGATTTCTTTAGGTTCCAGACCTTTCTTCCAACTTGTTAAGAAGCCTTGTCAGATTCCAAATTCTAAGAAAATCGAAGCATAATAATATCTGACAATAAATTCTAAAAATAGAGAAAGATAATGATATCTTATTATTACAGAATGGATTGGGAATAATTGATTAAAAATGGGTTTTCCAGGGAAATGAAAATTGCTAATTTATTATATTATCAGAATTTAAAAAGGCATTTGGATAATGATGGGGAACTAAAATTTGTCCATATTCCATATTTTCTGCCTTATTAATTAATTAAATTTAATTTTTTTAAACCCTTAGCTTCTGTGTATTGGCTCATAGGTGGAAGAGTGGTAAGGGTGGGCAATGGGGGTCAAATGACTTGCCCAGGGTCACACAGCTGGGAAATGTCTGAGGCTGGATTTGAACCTAAGACCTCCCATCTCTAGTCCTGACTCTCAATTCACTGAGCTATGCAGCTGCCCCTTATTAATTAATTTTAGATCAACACAAGTTAGAGAAAAAACTTTTTATAGCCCATGAGCATAATTCAAACAATTTTTCAAGTAAATCACTTGATTATTGCATATGTAGCATTTGTGTTCAGATGACAATACAAAATCTAATTTTTAATAGTTTGTGTGTGGAAATATTAAAAAACATAGTACAAATTCTTTTTACTATGTAATTCTACCAGTAATGCTACATTTTCAGCACATACAGAATTGAACTAAAATGTTTTATCTGGCATCATTTGATTTGTGGAATGAGTAAAAGCAATTATAGGTGCTGGTCAGAATAAAATATTGGGTGGAGCCACCTACATTAGTGTGGCTTGGTGGAAATTGTACTGGATTTGTCCCAATATTTGAATTCAGCATGTCTTCTACATTTACTCATTAAATATTTGGTAGACCAATTAACTTTACTAATCATGTTTCCTTGCTAAAAAAAATGGGTAGTAATTATAATAGCAACAATAGTGAATAAGCAGGCCAAAACAAATAACTGATGATAAAGAAACTCAGAAGTAGAACAGGAAAAAAAAAGATGCCTTTGAGGAATTGTACAATATCCAGGAAATAGACCGGTTACGTGATGAGAGTGAAGGATGACAGGTGGACAACCAGAAGACTCCATTGGTGCTGATGAGAGTGAGGGATGAAAAACAAACCCACTGGTAGGTACCCTTAAGATGTTAGGAGCAAGTGACAAAGTATAGCCCATGAGACAAGCTTCCAGGACCCAATGAGAGAGCTTCTTCAGTACCTAGAAGTCTGAGGGAGAGGTCACACTAAAAATAAAGCTCCAGAATCTGAGACTTCACATTTGGATTGTTGAACATTTGCCTTCTATGTCCTAGATCCAGGATCAATATAACACTTCTTAGTGATGTGCTGTTCCTTCTGCCAACAGATCCAGCTCTGAGAACAGTGATCAATTCATTGCTACAATTCCTGGAAAGAACAGCCTGATCAATTGTTTTATGTCTAGAAGCCATTTTTATGACTCCTCTGTCCAAAACACTCATCCCCTGCCATCAGACAATGCTATATACTGTCTTCATCATTCATACATAAAAATAAGGGCTAAGAAGATCTCATTTGCTTGCATTTGGATCCCTAGCAGAAGTATTTAGTAAATGTTTTTATTTTTCCAAATTTGTATACAGATTTGTGTATATTATTTATCGCATCTGTAATAATACATTATTTTTTGTATCTGAGCTAAGTGCCATCCTCGTTTTACTGGTCAAGATACTAATAGTGCACAATTAAGTCATCTTTCCAGGGTCACACAGTGGGTAAAGTGTTGAAAGCAGGATTTAAATATGTCTACTTGATTCTAAACCCAGTGTTCTATCCACGATGCCACCCAGCTCTTAGGGTTGTTGTGAAAATGAAATGAGATCATGTAAAAAGCACTCCATAACTCTTAAGTGTTATATCCATATTTGTGACAAGTTAAGCAGAGGACTTATGTTACACTGATAATACATTAATATTTATAGAGAGCCACTTACTAAATGCCAGGCATTGTGCTAAATGCTTGACAATTATTATCTCACGGTGCCTCACAATAACTCTGAGAGGTAGGTGCTATTTATCTTCCCATTATCAGATGATGAAATTGAGGTTAAATGGCATTCTCTGGGTCACACAGTTAGTAAGCATCTGAGGCTATATTTTAATTCTGGTCTTCCAAATTCCAAGCCAGGTGCTCTACCCACTTTACCATAAAACTGTATCCTATCCACAATTTAATCAATTGTTCATGCATGTTCCTTTATTGTTGTTAAGGTCAACTAGGTTTCTTTTAGCCTTGGTATATGTGATGCATGTTTCTGGGGACAGATTAATGGACAATGATGAATATCTCACTAATAGAAATACACAAATATAAACACACACACCTTTGATAGCAAATATATATATATATATATATATATATATATATATATATTTCAGCATGTCCTAAAAAATTAATTGCCTTTCTTCCAACCTTCTGGTAATAAGACTCTCAAAATAGTATATGTACAGAAAAGGTACACAGACCCACCTGATCTCTACAAAATTTCCCTCCCCAAAACTATGATATAACAAAGAGATTCCCAAAGTGGGCACTACCTCCCCCTCGTGGGTGCTGCAGTGATCCATGAGAGTGGTGATGGCCACACTTTTTTTTGTATTACATTCTATTCTGAGTTCAATAAAGAGTTTCATAATTTCCAGGGGGTGGTAAGTAATATTTTTTCTAGAAAGGGGACGGTAGGCCAAAAAAGTTTGGGAACCGCTGATATAACACCTCAAAAAGTATTCTGGAGAAGCATAATTCGCAAAAAGATGGGATAAAATAATTTTTTCAGCCCACAACAAGTTAGAAATCTGGCATGAAAGATCTAGTACATTGGGTTAGAAGTGGAATACAAAGCAGCCTGCCAAGGCAAGCCCCTCCTTGGCAATAGGTTTTGGGGGTGACTGATTCAGCAGCAAAAGCTTCCAGAGGTCTAAGTCACAGATGGTAAGGAGGGACAGATAATTACTTGGAAAGAAATTACAGGGGTTCCTTCTGGCCTTGGGTGCAAGACTCTTGACATATTGCCCATCCTGGGTTTCAGTTCAGAGCAGGGAAGATCACTAACAGACACAAGCACTTATGACCAAAGGGGAGCAGGGGACCCTAGTCACAGTTTCAAGTAACAAAAGATTGCTCGTAGTTATTCACAGACAAGAGCACAGACTAAGAGAGCGTTAAACACATTTCTCCTTAGATCATACTACCTTGGAAGAACTGAGAGCTTATAGATCCCCAGAGCTAGCTCTGAAGGCAGCTGTACAAAGAAATTGAAGGTTGTAACAGTGCTCCCTTCATCACAATTACAGAGCTCAACTTTAACAGTTTTTTGAGTTTAATAAAAAGAAAAATGCTGGAAAATGTGCAAACAATAAAAAATAAACTTAACATAGAAAATTATTTTGGTGACAAGAAAGAGCAAAACAGAAATTCAGAAGAAGACAACAAAGCCAATATTGCTGTATCCAAGGCCTCCAAGAAAAAAATATGAATTGCTTTCCAGTACCAAATAATTAATGGAGGAGCTCAAAAAGGATTTTAAAAACCAAATAAATGAGGTAGAAGAAAAATTGGGAAAAGAGATGAGAGTGATATAGGAAAATCATGAAAAAGTCAACAGCTTGGAAAAGGAGACACAAAAAATACTGAAGAAATTAATTTCATAAAAACAGAATAGGGCAATTGGTAAAAGAGGAACAAAAATACATTAAAGAAAAGAACTTCTAAAAAAACAGGAATTAGTCATATGGGGAGAGAGGGGGAAGGTACAAATATTTGCTGAAGAAATCTTTAAAAAGTAGAACTGGCCAAATGAAAAATGAAGTACAAAAACCCATTCATGAAAATCATTTCTTAAAAATTAGAAGTGAGCAAATGGAAGCTAATGACTCAAAGAGACCAAAAAAAAACATTTGAAGTCAAAGGAATGGGAAAAAATAGAAGAAAATATGAAATGTCTCGTTGGAAAAAACAACTGCCCTGAAACATAAATCCAGGGGCAATCGTCTAAGAATTATTGGACTACATGAAAGCCATTTTCAAAAAAAGACCATAGGCATCAATTTCAAGAAATTATCAAGGAAAACTTTTTTTATTTTCTAGAATCAGAGAGTAAAAAAGAAAAGGAAAGTATCCACTGTTCATCTCTATAAAGGATCCCAACAATATAACTCCCAGGAATATTCAGAACCCTCAGCTCAAGGAAAAAAATTACAATCTGACAAAAAGAAACAATTTAAATATCATACAATCACAGTAAGAATAATAAAACATTTAGAAACTTTTTCCTTAAAGGATGAAAGGGCCTAGAATGTGATATCCCAAATGACAAAGGAGCTAAGACTTCAACCAAGGATCACTTACAAAGAAAAACTGAGCGTAATGCTTCAGGGGGGAAATGGGTATTCAATGAAATAGAGGACTTTCAAACATTCCTGATGAAAAGGACATAGCTAAATGGAATATTTGACTCTGAAATACAAGATTCTATTAAAGCATAAAATGTAAACAAGAAGGAGAAATGAAGATATTCAATAAGGTTAAACTGTTTAAATACCTACATAGGAAGATGATTCTTATAACTATTAAGAATTATCATTATTAGAGCAGTTAGAGGACAAGAGTTTAAATTAAATATAATGGGATCTTAAAAAATAAAATAAAATTAAGGCATGAGAAAGAGGAATGCACTGGGAGAAGGGGGAATGGAAGAATAGAATGGGATAAATTATTGCATATAAAAAATTCATATAAAAGCTTTTACGGTAGAGGGGAAGATTGGGTAGGTGGAAAGGAGATCATGTGAACCTTATGCTCATCAGAATTGATTCAGTGAGTAAAGAACATACAGAATCAATTGGGAATAAAAATCTATCTAACCATAAAACAAAGAAGGAGAAAAGGGGAATAAGAGAAATGGGTAGGGCTAATAGAAAAGAGGGCAAATTGGGGCATTTGATAGTGAGAAACTAAATAGGGAGAAACAAGATGGACAGTAATATACAATAATCATGATGGTACAAAAACATTTCAAAACAAATTTCTCCAACAAAGGCTTCATTTCTCAAACACAGAGAAATGAGTCAAATGTATAAGAATACACATAATTTCCCAATTGATAAATGGTAAAACGATATTAACAGGCAATTCTCAGACAAAGAAATATGCAAAAATGCTCTAAATCACTATTAATTAAAGAAATGCAAATTTAAACAACTCCGAAGTACCACCTCATACCTATCAGATTGATTATTATGACAGAAAAGGAAAATGACAAAACTGGGAGAGGATGTGGGAAAATCTGACACTAATGTACTGTTGGGTGAGTTGTGAACTGATTTAACTATGTTGTAGAGCAATTTAGACCTAAGCCCAAAGTGTATAAAAGATTTTATATCCTTTACCTCACAATATCATTACTAGCTTTGTATTCCAAAGAGATAAAAAAAAAAGGGGGAAGGAACTATATGTACGAAAACATTTAAAGCATTTGTAGAGGCAAAGAGTTGGAAAATCAAGATATACCCATCAATTGGGGAATGGTTGAGTAAGTTATAGAATATGATTTTAATCGAATACTATTTTGCTATAAGAAACGATGAGCAGGAGGAACTTAGAAAAAAAATTGGAAAGATTTATCCAAATTGAAGCAGAGTGGAGTAAGAAGAACCAGGAGAACATTGTACACAGTGACAAGAACACTATAAGATAAACTGCTGTGGATAACTTCACAGTTCTCAGCAATATAATGATCCTAAACAATCCCACAATCATGATAAAAAATGCCATCTGCTTCCAGAGAAAGAATTTATGGAATCTGAATCCAGACCAAAGCAAATTTTTTTCACATTCTTTTTTAGGTTTTTTTTGTTGTTGTTTTTTAAAATTTCCTTCCACAGAAAGATTAATATGGAAAAAATGTTTTACATGATTGCATATGTAAAATCTATATCAGACTGCTTACCATCTCAGCAGTGTATGGAATGAAAGAAGAGAATTCAAGATTCAAAAATCTTTAAAAAAATGTTGGAAACTCTTTCACATGTAATTGGTGAAAAATAAAATAAAAGGGAATTGTCTTTGGAATATATATTTTAAATATAACAATAATATAGTTGCAAATTGGACAATATTTCAAGATGTCTAAAACATTGTCTATGCATGATTTTATTTGATCCTCAGAAAACTCCTGGGTACAATTCATGTATTGTAATTGATATTTAATATATGAGGTCACTGAGGCTCAGGGGAGTTAAATGATTTATTCACAAGTGTCAGTTATATTCCTTTCGTAATTCTAAGTTCAATGTTCTTTCATGACACCATCGGGCCTCTTGCATATGGAACGAGCACTCTATTTAGAATATGAGGACCTAGACTCAAAGCTTAGTTCTAACTTATAATCATGGGTGAGTCATTTAATTTCTCTGTGCTCCATTCTTCTTGTTATTTAATTGTTTCAGTCATGTCTAACTCTTCCTGACCCCTTTGGGGTTCTAGCAGGAAAGGAAAGGAGGGGGGATAAGATACTTGATGAAATCCAGAGAAGGGCAGATATAGGAACACTTGCTAGAAGTTGGAGGTGAGAGGGACATAAATTTGTTGCCACTAAAGATTTCAAAGTAAGAAGTTGATGACCTCTAAATTCCCATTGTCTCTGAGATTTTAGGATTGCTCAATATAGGAATTAGTTGTTTTGCCATGGAAAGAAGGCATCTCTCTCTTTTTTCTTTCTTTCCTTTTTCCTTTCCTTTCATTCTTTTCTCTCTCTTTTTCCCTTCCTTTCTTCTTTCCTTTCTTCTTTCCTTCTTTCTTCCTTCCTTCTTTCCTTTCTTCCTTCCTTTTTTCTTCCTCTCTTACTTCCTTCTTTCCTTTCTTCCTTCCTTTTTTCCTTCCTTCTTTCTCTCTCTCTGTTTCTGTCTCTCTGTCTCTCTGTCTCTGTCTCTCTGTCTCTCTGTCTCTCTCTCTCTGTGTCT
>NC_058134.1:241239914-241254986 GCF_016433145.1 Gracilinanus agilis
TATATATATATATATATATATATATATATATATATACCAGTCATCAATCACTCTGTCACGGTTCAGAAAGTTTGATTCATCATTAACCCATTGAAATAGAGAAATATTTCTTCTAGAGTTTCACTTTACTCTTTTTCAGAGAGTAGGAACTACTTCATTTTTCTTACTGTCCTTATACCTCCAGTGCAAATGGCAAATAACAAATGGTTGCTGACTAATCCGTGGATTCTTCTTCAATTCAATATTTTCATGAGATGGAGATAGATAGAAAGATAGATAGATAGACAGATAGATAGATAGATAGATAGATAGATAGATAGATAGATAGATAGATATAAATCATGTCACTCCCATGGAACATGCTCAATGTTACCATTTCTGTTCCCATTCAATCATATAGACCTTTTAAAAAATAAAACACCTTCACCTTCTGTTTTAGAATCAATACGAAGTCATAGTTTCAAGGTAAAAAAGGGGAAAATGCTAGGCAATTGAGGTTAAGTGGTCCAGGGTCACATAGAAAGTATCTGAGGTCAGATTTGAACCTGGACTTCCTATCTCTAGATCTGACTTTCTATCTACTGAGCCACCTAGCTGCTCCTCAAGTAGAACTTTGAGGTCCATTTTCTGACTCCAATGTGATCTCACAAATAACAGTAACAATTTTTAAGGTAAGAATCACATGTAGATTTTTATCTGAAAGAGACCCATCTTTTATAAGAAGTCTTTTTCAACCCTTCTTAATTCCAGTGCCTTCCTTCTGTTCATCACCTTAACTTTATCCTTAATATCCTGCATAAAGCTTCTTTGCATATATTTACTGTTTGCCTATCTCCTCCATTAGAATGTGGGCTCCTTGAGATTAGGAACTGTTTTTTTTAAAATAAGTTTTTGTATTCCCAGCATTTGGCACATAGTAGAATAGGAGCCTGTTAAATTCTTATGAATGAGTTATTGACTAACCGACTGATCTTAATGGATATTTGTTGGGAGCAGAGAGTTGAAGGACCTAGGTTCAAATCTGATCTTGGATATTTTCTAGATGTGTGACCCTGGGCAAATTACTTAATCCTGATTGTCCTGTCTTAGAATTGATACTAAGACCAAAGGTCAGGGTTTTAAGAAAATTAAAAAGGACATTTGTCACGTCATTTTTTTTACAAATGAAGAAAAAGGACAACACCAAAGTTCATTTACTTTATTATTATTATTATTATCATTATTATTTTATTTTATTTATTTTTATTTATTTATATTATTTTATTATATCATTTAATTGCATTTATATTATATTATTAATATATAATATTACTATATTAAGAGCTAGAAGGAATCATAGAGTTACAGCTCTTAAGCACTGGAAGGGACCATAGCAGCCACTTAATCTAATTCATACATGCAAAGAATCTCCATTATGAAATAACTAACAAGAGGCTATCAAGTCTCTCCTTGAAGAAATCTAAATAATGGACATTTAATTCATATTTGGATGGTTCTAACTATTAGAAAATTTTTCTAGGTATCATTCTTAAATTTTATCAAAGTCACCTAATCTAATCCTCTCATTTTATAGAAAATAGAAGCCTAAGAAAGGTAAATTACTTGCCCATATAAATTGTTGTTGTAGTCATTTCTGACTTTTAATGACCCCTATTTGGGGAATTTCTTGACAAAGATAGTGGAGCAGTTTGTCATTTCCTTTTCTAGCTCATTTTATAGATGAAGAAACTGAGTCAAAGAGAGTTAAGTAACTTGTCCAACATCACAAAGCTGGTTAGTGTTTGATGCCAGGTTTGAACACAAGAAGATGAGTCTTACTGACTCCAATCTCTGTAGCAAGCTGTAAGAACTGGGACTTGAACCCAGGTCTTCTAACATTAAATCTACTCCTCTTTTCTCTTCACCATATTCCCTTAGGAAAAACTTAGCCATGTGCTTGTCTAACTAGTGTAACCTGTCCTGTCACTGCAGAAATCTGACTTATAGAGGTTCATTTTACAGCATTTTGCTGATTTCACCAATGTTATTTTTTAATATCAGGCAAAGCACAAACTATGTCATCCATTTAATCTTCTTGACATGCTCTGGTACCCAAACCTTCTCCTTCCCTGTTCTTCTCCTGACTTTCACTTCAGCTTTCAGCCTTAGGCAGAACTCCTTTCTTAGGTTGTCTCAAATTCCCTGCCCCAGGCACAACCCCTCTCTGGGTGTCTCTAGCTTTTGGCCTGAAGCTCAACACCAGCTCCTAGGAATTTTCTAGCTATTTCCTTGAATTTCCCAGGTTCTCAAATGTCTTGCAAGGAATCTCTTCTGGAAATTTGAAAGAAATAAAATTATATACCTTTCTTAGTCAATTATTTATGTAGACTTGGACAAACTTTAAACACTATTCGTGACTATATAAATAATTGAGTCAGTGATTTATTAAATGTGATATTTTTCAAGATTTTATCAAAATGTGTACCTCAAGCAATTGGCCAGAGAAAAATGACCCCATTAATATGCTATTTTTATGGAAACATTCAATTTGACCCACATCAATTCCACTTATAGTATTTAACTTTTAGCACATTTTCTAGGAAATTAACTTCAGACTATAAGTTTGCCATAGAATGATGCCAGTATAAAATGTTAAAGATTATCAGGGAGTGAAAATAACTGAAATCCAGGGTGTAAATGTTACTCTAATGCTTTCAGACCATTTCATAGATCTGGGCATTTACTCCACTTGAATCTATTGATTTCGTGACTTGGTTGCACTGGCTGAAAAGTTGTAGTCAATCTTTTTACTAATGAGACTTGTTTGCATTTAGTTAACCAGATCATTCAATGACAGACATACAGTCTATCTCAAGACCCTCTGAAGTTCTTTCCAGTACCAGATTTATGATTCCATGAAAAGATGAGCAACGTGGTCTCAATGTATCCTTCCATGCTTATCACAAAAATCCCCCGTCATGAACTGTTTCAATGATCTTGCTCTTCCTCATACATGGAACTACATTTCCCATCTTTGTGTATTTTTACTCTCTATCTCTTATGTCTAGTATATACTTTCTCTTTTCCTCTAATTCTTGAAATTTATAGTTTCTTTTAAGCCAGTTCAAGGACAACTTTCTATGTGAAGCTGCCTCTGATCTAGTTATCCCTAAGTGTGAGTAAGGTCTCCCCTAAAATCACTTTGAATCTATATATTTTTTGTCAAAATATCTCTCCTGAGGGAATGTAAGTACCCTAAGGGCAAGAATTATTTTATTTCTGACTTATTATCTCAGCATTTAGCACAATACCTGGCACAAAATTGACTTATAATAAATGTTTGTTGAGTGATTTATTCTTTTTAATTTGTTTTCAAGTAAAATTGTTACTCTAAACCAAGTCCCCAAGCCCACTGATATGGGACTCCTCCTCACTGGTGGAAGTCATTGCACTGTGTCTTCATGAGGGTAGGAAAGAGCTAGCAAGAGTGGGAGAGAGGAGAACTTTGCTTTCTTTGGTCTCTTCAGTTTTCTTCAAGTGCCCTTGAAGCATCCATAGGCTTCTTTGACCTTTGCAGCACTTGGTTTACTCCTAGATTCATTTTAAAGAGAGGAGGCACTAAAGAGTTTACACCAGGGAAGAAGCCTTCCTAGAAGAATCAGCAGTCTCCATCATGTCCCCATTCCTAGCTTGCTATATTAGAGATTTCGGGAAATTTCTATTTGGGTGAAATCTAGGACTCTCTTGTTCGATTTAAATTGCCTCATATCCAGTGAAAGACTCCCTTCACTCTGTAATTTAGGATATGTTCTATATATACTTCCTTTAATTTCCATTTTGCTCTCAACTTGAATAAATGGATTTCTCTGCCACTTTCCGTGTGTGTTCATTGTAGAACTGGAGTTTGGTGGAGTCAAGTCTTGAATTTTGAGCTTAGGGTTTTCTTTTCTCTATTTATGAACAGGTATCCAAAATATAGCTTGAGTCTGAAAACAATATCCTCTAGGCAAATAATATTTAAAGAATAGATATAATTTTATTTTAGCTCAGTATTCCTTCTCTCTGAGGAGAGCAGAGTGGACAAGCTTCTGTCTCCAACCTCTTGCTTTTCCCTGATGGCAGAATTTAATGTCTCCTTTAGAGAAGTGTGGGAGATAAAGAAGCTAGAGATTATTTTGTCTCCCTTGGAGCAGCATAATAACACCCTACTTTTACTTGTGGGAGATAGCCCTCACTTGACAAACATATATTTTATCTACTTCCCACCCCTCCATTCAAAAAGAAAGAAAAACAAAACCTTTGTAGCAAATATTAATAGCAAAACAAAATTAATTTTCTTATTAATTATGTCCAAAATGATGTCTCAATGTATACTCTTAGCCTAGATTACTTAAAGTTAGCTAGAGAATATAAAATCCCCAACACAGTAGGTAATATGGTACAGATTGTACATGTGTTATCATAAAATATATATTTCTATGTTCATCATGTTGTGAAAGAAGAAACATATAACTTATATGAGAGAAAAATTCATGATGAAATAAAATTAATAATGGTATACTTCATTCTGCATTCAGACACCATCAGTTCTTTCTATAACACTGGATAGCCTTTTCCCTCATGAATACCTTGGTGTTGTTCTGGATCCTTGCATTGCTGATAATAATTAATTCATTCACATTTGATCATCATTCATTATTGCTGTTAGAACATTGTAATATTCTCTTGCTTCTGCTCACTTCACTTTGCATCACTTCATGTAATTCTTTCCAGGTTTTTTGTGATCATCTTGTTTATTGTTTCTTCAGAATAATATTCCATTACAATCATATACCACATTTTGTTCAGTCATTCCCAAATGATGGACATTCCTTCAGTTTCTAGTTTTTTTTTTTTTGCCACTACAAAAATAACTGCTATAAATATTTTTGTACAGTAGGTCCTTTTCCTCTTTTCTTTGGGTGAATGATTTAATCTTGAAAACTCCTTGATCATACTCTTTAGTTCATGTACTCATTCAAGATTTCCTCTGGGACCATCAGAATTTTGGTCTCATAATGGAGGAACCAAGATTACAAAACAGAAACACAGAATATTATTATTTCAAACTTATTGAAATTCAAGAACCTTTCCCTCTCTGATAAATCCCTCAGTCTCTAATGTTATAAACCAGCATTCCTCAATTGCTTTTATTCTCTTTTATACTCTTGAAATTTATAAAGGACACCAAAGAACTTTTCTTCTTGAATGTAGGTTATACCTATCAATATTCACAGTATTAGAAATGAAAATTAAGTAATATAATAAAAATAATTTTGACCTCAAGAACTCTCTGATATGATCTCCTGGACTCCAAGAAGTCCCTAGGACACACCTGGAAAATTACTGATCTATATACCATTAATTTAGACTTATAGTGCTAACCTAGGATCAGGTTGTTCACAATCTCCGATATTCTGGGGCCTTCAGAAGGTTACTTAAGATTTATCCTGAATATAACCTATTTGTTCATAATTGTTTGCATTCTGTCATCCCCATTAATTGTGATCTTCTTGATAGGAGAAATAGTCTTTTTAAAAAATATATATCCCCATCCCAGTTCCTGGTACATGGCAGATACTTAATAAAATATGTATTGAGTGACTATTTATTGATCAACTGTCTGACCCCCAACAAAGAATCATCTAAGGTGGATATGGAATAAACAGTCTATTCTCCTATTGGGAAACACCTTCTTTTAAGACCTAAATAGTCTGAATGACTATATCAATGAAGGGCAAAGCATACATTTATTCTTTAACATAACAGTTTTGGCCTTGTTTTTCCTTGGATCTGTCCTTTGTTGAGTCTGTGACTCAGGAATCCTCCTACTTCTCCCTGGCCATTTCCATTGTTCCCTGATTCAATCATCCTAATATATAGTGATAAAAAATGAAGTTCTGGAAACCTCAACTAAATTTAATCCTAAAGGCCATAGACTCATGGGAAATGTACACCTTTCTCTCATATGGTTCTCCATTATATACTGAAATTTCATAGTGTTATGTTAGGAAATAATTCATTGAAAGTTCAAATGACAACACAATGATAGCCTCCACCTCTCCTCCTTTCAAATATTTTTCTTGTTGGTACTTGCATATTTTGCTTAAAGAGCCCCCAACTAGAAAAATGTCAAAGTTTAGAATATGGTTCATCTAAAGCTGTGACCTTGTAGTTCTCTGTAAAAGTGCTGGTTTATGTGTTCTTCAATAGACCCTTGCATTTTTACAACCTAATCTAATAACTGTCATACATGGCTGAGAGAAAATATGGGCATACACAACTGGTAGCTTCGGAACAGTGATTTTTATTTCAAAAGAAAAGCCAAAAAGAATGTAAGCCATTGGTCATTAGTAGTGACTCATTACCTAGGAGGAGGAGATGGAAGATTTTAAAAAGTGGTATTTACTATAGAAGAAGAAATATAAAACCACATCCTAGCACAGTGGCAGCTAAAATTTTGGGCCATTCATCAGAATGAGTAATATTTTAAATTCATATGAATTGGAAGGAAAGTGAAGGTTATACCCACTTAAATTGTTCAGCCTCTCTGTTCAATTGTGCCCACTATATGAGACTTTATACTAGACATTTTCTAACTCTTCGTTCTATCTATATTGTGGCCCTAAAAACAGCCAAAGGAGTAGTGTCAGCTCACTTGACACATAAATACCAACCTTGCCTACTAACTGTGTATTCAGGGCATTGATATTATGTTAACAAATTTGAACATGGAAAGCAAATGCAGAGAAATTTGCTGAAATCCTATTAGTGTGACCTTCCTTTCTTACCCAAAGACGTTCACACATTATTGTTGTGGTTCCCTAAAATGAAGGGTTTTTTTAAAATTTTCCTAGAGTTAGGGAAAATATTGAAACCATAACTTCATATATTGTCTCAAAAGAGAAAATAATGATATTAATAGTTTTATTTGTGTAACACTTTATGATATAAAAAGTTTCCCTTGTAATAGGTTCTGAGACACTATTAATTGTATTATTATTGCCTGTATTATACAAATGAAAAAAAATTGGAAGCCTAAAGAAGAGAACTAATTCATTATCATAGACCTAACAAGGAATAGAAGCACAAAGTTCCCAAGTTTCCAGAGGTCTCAAAAGCATGATAGAAATTAATAACAATGATTAATAATAATAAAATAATAATAATGTATCTCATCCTTTTAATAGTGTTTTAATTTGGGCAGAGTATTTTCCATATGAGAAATCCCTGTGACTTAGGTTGTTGTTTGTTCTTTGTTTTTGAAGATGACCAATGACAACACAGAATGATATTTTGACTTATGTTTCAGTTGGATTTAAGTGAGACAGTGCAAAAAGTCATTGGCTTCACTCTTTTCCAGAGTCATTGAAGTCCAGGGACAAGACAAAAGTCAGGACGACTAGAGATAGCCCAGAATGTGATTTAGATATAAGTGATAAACCTGAGACTCAAAGAGTTTCATTGACTTGCTCTCAAGTCTGCCCATTATAACATTGGATGGGCAAATGTGGTGATGGTGAAAGAGAATGACAGATAAAACAGAAGTTTCAAATATTATTCAAGGTATATGAAAGCATTTTGGCGGCAAAATTATTAGAAGGATCACTGAAACTTTGTAAAAATAATTTTGTAAACTTAACTAGCAAGGAGCAAAGTACCTTGGACAGATGACATGAGTATTGGTATTTTTAAAATAAAATTGTATTTTTTTATGTTACTTACATTTTCTAGGGTATCAGAGACAGGTAGGAGGCATAATGGATATGGATTTAAGAAGTCACAATCTGTAGTCACCTCAATTTCCTCATCTATAAAAGAAAAAAGAACAAACATGAATTAACTGGCTAATCAGATATATCTAATATGATGTAAAAATCTACTGAAAAAATGAGAACTTAAGTATAAATTTTGTTGACTTTCTATCATTTCATACTACTTTTTTCAATTTCTATTTTATATCATCAAAAAGCAAAATTAGCAAGTCAAAAGACTGATCTAACAGACCTAGTTTTCTCCATTTTATTTTGAGAACACTATTGGAATCTATCTTCAGTATTAAAGTTCTTTCATGATCTTTTTTGTCATTTTGATGAGACAGTGCATATAAGTGATTTGCCTAAATCATAAATGTTAACTAATGTAACTTTCACAATGAGAAAAATAGTAGCTTAATTTAAAAGTGATTTAGGGGTGCTCTATTTTTTACATTAACATAATTTCCCACTGACCCTCTTCCAAAATTCACATGCTAACAGACCCCTCTATTTCAACAAAGTACAGCTAAGGAAAACAGCTCAACTTAATGTCTCATTTTATATCTCTGATTCACTACTTCTCTGCCAAAAGAAAACAGAAATGTTTCACCAAAAGTTCACTGAGGCCACCAACGTTCACTCTTCTATTTCCTCATTTCCTTACTAATTCTATTCTTCAGGTTCTAAGAGAATCAAGGGAAATGATCTGGTATTTCCATCTTTCCTCATAATACATATAAATGCACAAACTCAATTAATCAGTTAATTGTGATTGTGATACTAGTTTATAAATAAATAAGAGAAGCCTATTTATTTAAGCTTTTGTTAATTCCTTGGTATTTGGGCAGATAGCCAGGCATTGTGCTAAGTACTAGAGATACAAAAAGAGACAAAAGGCAATCCTTGACCTAAGAAACTCACAATATAAGGGCATAATCAGCAAACAATATGAACAAGCTTATAAATAGAATAAATAGGTAATATCTAGAAGAAGGAAGACGCTAGAATTAAGAAGGGTTGGGGAAGCTTCCTACTGAAGGTGGGATTTTAGTTGCAAGTTGAAGGACATCAGGGAAGTTAGCAAGTATGAGATGAAGAGGGAGAACATTCTGATAGAAGACAGCCAGAGAAAATTTCCAAAGCCTAGAGATTGAATTTCTTGATCATAGTATTAAACGTTGGTATCATAGATAGGCACAAATAAAATTAATAACCACACGCTTTATTAACAATTTAACCAATAATACATTTTAATACTTCTAAATGTAATTCCTGTTAAAATGTTGGTAGCCTGAGTCTTCTCTAATGATCAATTGCATTTGGAAAATCCTTCTAGGTAAAGGAATAACAACTCTTTCAGAATGTCATTCAGTCCCTCAAAATATCTACTCGGTATATCTTCTCCAAAGAATAAAAGTTAAATTCATTTTTTTTCAAAATAGTTTACTCAAATCTTTTCCCATGTTACATAACTTAATATCTTAGGGCATAACTTTTTTCAGAAGTTAGTTTATCCCTGGGTTTTAAGTGAATATAATTCACAGAAACATAAAATGTTAAAATTCATTTAAGGTCAAGTTCTCCCTTTTATTCAACATGTAAAGGGATTGCCTCTCCTAGAAAAGCATCACATAAGCTCCGAGTCTTGGGCAAATTTATTGTCACTATTTAAAAAATGGAATCTTTCCAGATAACTCAGAGTGTATTCTTTGATTTATTTATCATTTACGTCATGATTTTTAAATGAATTTTTAAATTATATTTTATATAACAACTTTGCAGATAAGATGAAGATTCAAAGAAGCTGAGATATCAAGCACAAACAGTAAATTCTAAACTAAAACACAAGTATCCTGATCCTTCTTCTCATTATATCACCCTATTTATCTTTACCAAACAATGGTCAGGTCATCAGTAGCTTTATTTATTACCTAAATGTCCTTATTGCTTTGAGATCTGAAATTGAATGTCAAATATGAAGCAGATTTATGTTGAAGTTTGTCAATTAGATAACCTGCCTGCATTTAAATTTTATCTTTCTGGTATTAGCTTTTTAAAAATCAAACCAGGAGCTAGACATATCCTTTCTCCTCTAGACCTGATTTAAACTCAACTGAATTGAAAGTTTTCCTTTAATGTGACAGCTATCTCAACTCCTTCTTCTCATTCTATTCAATCCATAATACCCTTCTGAAACATCTCTTATATGCAAAACTCTATGCTAGGCACCAAAGTGCACAAAGGTGAAATTCAACTAAACATGTATTTATTGAGTACTTAGTCCTGTAGTTGTATTCATGCAGCATTGCATAGAAGTTAGATTGCTGAGGTTGGAGGTCAGAAGATCTGGGCTCAAACTGTGCCTCTGACATTTATTAGCTGTACAACCATAGAAAAGCCACTTGCTTTCAATACAAACATGAGATAAGTATGGCACAGGAAATCATTCCAAGTCAAAGTCATGAAAAGTAAAAGAGAAGGATAGTGCATAGCACAGAACGACCAGCCCAGAATTTCAGAGTCCATTAATCATTACTAATATAATAAACTTAGGGATAAAGATAATTCAATCCTCATTGAGATATACAATTTATTTTTGCAAGAATGGTCATTGGCCATGTCACATTTTACCTCTGTTGAAAAAGTATTCAACATTGTTTAAGCACTGCCAAATCAATGGACACTAACTTTGTTGTTCAGTTCACTCTACAGTACTTTATTCAATCTTCCAGATGACCCATGTGCTGGAACTTTACATCCCAACCTGTCTGTTGTTTATCTGCTTCATGATGAAGCAGAGTGGAAGTTCTTTTTGGGCAGGCACCTTGTTAATATGTTTGTGTGCCAAATCTCTTCAATGTTATATTTAAAATGATGATTTTAAATTATTGCTAGCATAGTATGTTGGGGTTCAGAGGGCAACACTCAAACATCAGTTTAGAATTTAAAGTTCTTCACAATCCAGTTCCCACCTACCTCTTGTTGTTGACCAGTCATATCCAACTCATTTGGAGTTTTCTTGGCAGAGATACCAGAATGATTTGCCATTTTCTTCTCTACTTCATTTTACATATAAGGAAACTAAAGGAAATATAATTAAGTGAGTTGCCCAGGATCACCCAGCCAGGGTGGTTGTGATAATGGGAGAAAATGGACAAAGGCAAGAAACATTTAAAGGCAAGAATCAACATGACTAACTTATTGAAGATAAAGGATGGAACAGAGGGATGAGTCATATATGACTCTTAGGTTTTAAACTTGGCAGCCTGAGAGAAGTATGATGTGAGTAAAAAAAACAGGGAAACAGGGCTAGGAATATGTTATTCTTTTTTCAGGAACAAAGATGGAGGAGGAATAAAGCATAAGCTGGATTTTGACATATTAAGATTGAGTTGACAGAAGGATAACCATTCATTCATGTAGCAGTTGTTTATTTGCCACTTATTACATGCAAGAAATTATGCTTGACATTAAATATGGGTAGGAAATCTGGAATGGATTAATAGATTTAAATGTTAGCAGCTGAAAATCTAGAGTGGGGTAGGTCCTCAGCCTGACAGTATCATACATTTAGAGTTGTAAAGTACTGTAAAAACCACTGCATTGAGTTCCCTCTGAACTCTATGGGACATATAAGTTGAAATAATTGGCTAAATTCATACAACTTCTAAGAGTCTATTGTAGAATTAGCATTCATTCACTAGACTCACAAGTCCAGTCCCCTATGTGCTCAATATTGGCAAGAGGAAATATCATATTAAAAACTCTCACTCTGTAATTTTTTCTAGGTTTTTCTAGGGTTGTCTGGGTTAGTGTGAGGATGTGACTGTATGTTTCAGAGGCAACACTTGAATTCAGATCTTCCTAATTCTGAAGAAAGTTTTCTATCAACCATGCCAATTTCTGTTTCATTCTACTTTCTGACATCCATAACCTACAGAAAATTTTACATTATGTTGAGTCAAATTCTGCCTTCCTACAACATCCACCCATTGCTCCTAAATTTATATTCAGGATCCTGCTTAAAAAAGTTTCAATACTGGTTCAATATGACAACCCTTCACTAGTTTAGAGACAGCCATCACCACCCCCATCTCTAGTCTTTTCCTTTTCAGAATGCCAGTTCTCAAGTGATTCTTGCAATGTTCCTACTCACCTCACCATCCTGGAATCTTTCCTTCGGAAGTGTTCCAACTTGTCAAATATCTTAAAATATAGTGTCTAGAATGAGGATTAGGGATTGGGTAAATTTTAGTATACCCAAAATTTAATATCTTAATAAAAAATGAACTACCTAAT
The DNA here is from genome assembly GCF_016433145.1 of Gracilinanus agilis. Taxonomy (NCBI): domain Eukaryota; kingdom Metazoa; phylum Chordata; class Mammalia; order Didelphimorphia; family Didelphidae; genus Gracilinanus; species Gracilinanus agilis. Next base: position 241,251,989 of record NC_058134.1, read on the forward strand.
GAAAAATTTTGTTATTAAAAACTGGAAAACGAGGGTATGCCCTTCAATTGGGGAATGGCTGAACAAATTGTGGTATCTGTTGGTGATGAAATACTATTGTACTAAAATTCCATGTGAACTGGAATGACCTCCAGGAATTGATGCAAAGTGAAAGGACAAACAAAAACAATGCAACTAAAATCAGAAGGGAAATAACAAACTGGGAAAAAACTATTTATAACAAAAAACTCTGGCAAAGGTCTAATTACACAAATATACAAGGAGCTAAATCAATTGTACAGAATATCAAGCCATTCTCCAAGTCGTTAAATGGGCAAGGGACATGAATAGGCAATTTTCAGATGAAGAAATCAAAACTATCAAAAAGAACATGAGAAAGTGTTCTAAATCTCTAATAATTAGAGAAATACAAATCAAAACAACTCTGAGATATCACCTCACACCCAGCAGACTGGCTAAAATGACGGTAGGGGAGAGCAATGAATGTTAGAGGAGATGTGGCAAAATTGGGACATTAATGCATTCCTGGTGGAGTTGTGAACTGATCCAACCATTCTGGATGGCAATTTGGAACTATGCCCAAAGAACTCTAAAAGACTGCTTGCCCTTTGATCCAGCCATAGCACTGCTGGATTTGTACCCCAAAGAGATCATAGGGAAAAGGACATGTATAAAAATATTTATAGCCACACTCTTTAACTGGAAAAAGAGGGTATGCCTGTCAATTGGGGAATGGCTGAAAAAATTGTAATATATGCTGGTGATGGAATACTATTGTGCTCAAAGGAATAATAAACTAGAGGACTTCCATGTGAACTGGAAAGACCTCCAGAAATTGATGCAGAGCAAAAGGAGCAGAGCCAGAAGAACATTGTACACAGAGACTGATACATTGTGGTACAATCCAATGTAATGGACTTCTGTACTAGCAGCAATGCAATGACCCAGGACAATTCTGAGGGATTTATGGTAAAGATGCTACCCACATTCAGAGGAAGGACTGCAGGAGAGAAAACACAGAAGGAAAAAAACTGCTTGAATACATGAGTTGAGGCAGATATTATTGGGGATATAGACACTAAACGATAACTCTAGTCCAACTATCAATAATATGGAGTTAGGTCTCTATCAATAATACATGTAAAACCTAGTGGAATTGTGTATTGGCTACAGGGGAGAGGGGTTGAAGAAAAGGAAAGAACATGAATCATATAACCATGGGGAAATATTCTAAATAAAATAAATTAATTTTAAAAAGTGAAAAAATGAAACCATTTCATTTAGAAACAACGTTATTGTGTCAGGCAAACCAATAAAAATCTATTAGATTCATAGATTGTAGGATCATTGGCAAAGAACTGGAAGGGAAATTAGGGACCTTAGAGGTCATTTGATTAAATCCCTTTATATATAAAGAAACTGAGACAAAAAGGGTTAGGTGATTTGCCCAAGATCCTACAAGTAGGAAGAGCAAGATATAGGAGTTGACCTGGTATCACCACACTCCAAATTTAGTTTAATGTGAAGATTAATTAGTGCTATTTCCTAAATAAATATTTTATAACAGGTACAGTTTCATGTAGCAGTGTTTCCAACTTGTAAAGTCTTGGAGCATGGACCCAATTATGGATGGAGAGTCTCCTGTTAGAAGACCATCTTTCCATAATAATAACTCACATGTCTACAGTACTTAAAGTTTTATAAGACCTTTGTTCCCAAAATGTTTATAAAGAAGGTGATGTAAGTATTGTTAGCTCCATTTTTATGTTGCTGTACTTCATACTTGAAGAGGACCAAAATGTCATCCTAATGTTGCAATCAATGTACAGGATGTCCAACTGTGTCTAATTAGACCAACATGAACTTGGAAGGCTTTGCCACAGGTTAGGCACAAGAATTCCATATGAATATTTGGGTTCGAGATTTCTCTAAATTTGTACGTCTCATATTTGTTTTGAGCTTCATTTTACAAATCATAAAAAGAGATGCTTGAGAATTAAGTAATTTGAGCTAGGTCACAAGTGACAAAGATATAATTTGAACCCAATATTCTTCTTATAAGAATACCCACCAGGTACCTCAGAAAAGCTCATTGGCAATAAAATAGGTCTCAAGTGCTGAATTTTCTTAGACTTGATAACTCATAGAAAGCATCTGTTAAGACAGAGTTTTGTGAAGAAAAAGCTATGTGGTTTAATGGAAGAAGTAGAATATTCGGAATCAGAAGATTTAGTCAAATATGACCTTTGTTACTTAAGAACGATGTCCTGTTATCTGTTTAAAGAGAGAGAACTGAGAACTGGTCTGAGTGTGCAGACTGAAACATATTTTTTCTATTTCTTTCATTTTTATTTTTAGAACATGGGCAATACAGAAATTTATTTTGCATGACTGTACATAATGCACAATAGGTTTTCTTTTTCTTGCCTTCCTAGGTGGCAAAGAGGTAAGGAGAAGGAGAAAATTTCAAACTAAGGAAAAAAAAAAAGGAAAATTCTGTGTTGTAAAGAAAAAAAGTAAGGGTAATGATACCTATCAAATCCTTGTGAGTTGGATACTAACTTATGTATCATATGGAATATTAATAATTTTTAAATATGTAAAAGTATATAAGAATTGTTGCAAAGTAAATATTTCATTTATTTTACAAAGACTTGTGTGACTTTTAGCATATCACAACCTCTCTGGGCCTCGGTTTCCTCACATGTACAATGAAGGTTTTGGACTAAATGATTTCTCCCAAATTTAAATCTTCTGAATTTGTTGTATGAAAGGAAATAATACTTCAAATGAGCTAATTTTGAAGCTGGACTTGTTCAAGGCCTAATATCATTTATGGTACAGGAAAAATAAAATAAAATGTGTGGAGATCTCTTTATCATCTCTGATAATCTGATGACAGTTTAGTTGATAAGGAAATAAGGACAGAACAAGGGAAATGTCTTTTACTTCATGCTTCCAGCTCTGGCTCCAGGAGCATGGAGTTTATTATATATAT
>NC_058134.1:241269802-241288613 GCF_016433145.1 Gracilinanus agilis
CCTTCCTTCCTTCCTTCCTTCCTTCCTTCCTTCCTTCCATCCATCTATCCATCCTTCCTTTCTTTCCTTCCATCCTTTCCTTCCATCCTTCCTTCATTCCTCCCTTCCTTCCTTCTCTCCTTCCTTCCTCCCTCTCTCCTTTCTTTCTTTCCTTCCTTCCTTTCCTTCCTTCCATCTTTCCTTTCCTTCCATCCATCCTTCCTTCCTTCCTTCCTTCCTTCCTTCCTTCCTTCCTTCCTTCCTTCCTCTCTTTCTCAAACTCTTTCCTCTCTCTCTCTGTCTCTCTCTGACAGGATCAAGATTACAAGCTTTAATCTGTCCCTAGATGAATTTGGAAAATGAGCTTTTGATTAAGATTATGAAGGTTTTTGCTAGGGTACTTTCCAAATTTATTATGGTCCCTTTTATAGTTTTAGAAAAAAGTCCATTAAGACTAGGATTTTATAGACTTTAATTATTTTAACACATTCTTCTTATCATGTTTCTAGTTCAGAATTCTTGTAAACTGCTTACAATATCCAAGCAAGGTAAGGGTATGAAGAAATTTGAGTCATTGACAATCATTTGAAACAGTGCTCTACATCATTAATAAGAGAAAATCAAATAAAAATATCTGATCTTTTCCCTCTTGTCAATAAAGTGGTATAAATGGCAAAAAAAAGGAATAATTCATGTTGGAAGGGATATGGAAAGACAACCATACTATTTGCAGAGCTATAAATTTAGTTTAAATATCATGAAAAATGTAATTAGGTTATGAATTTAAGGAAAATCTTTACTGATAATCTTCTCTTTTGGTAGTAGATACAGCATGTCTTCTGTTAAGAAAGGTTAAAACAAGCTTGTGGCTGAGTGAAAATAATAATAGTCTGCTATGAATTCCTGCATCACTGTGAAGTGGTAGATTCGGTAATTATGACCTTATATCCAGTCCTATTTTTTTCCTGTTTTCCAGAGAAATTATTTTCCATCAGCAAATTTATCATGTCTGTTTTTTGTGAGTTATTTTCAAGCTCTCAGTTCCCTATTTAACCAAACCAGCATTTCACTGATTTGGACTTCCTGCCATCATGTAGATTATTAGATATTTTCTATATTCTCTGTTTCCAGGAATTTTCTTCTTTGACTTATTTGATATTTAAGTCTTTGTAGTAAATTTTTTCATTGATGCTACATTTTTTTATTTTGTTCTTTTTATAGATTTGACTTGTATTTTTTAAACTATTTTGAATTTTGCTTAAATTTGCTATTAAAAGGGATCCAGACTATGCCCAAAAAGTGCTAAAAAATTGCCTACCCTTTGATCCAGCCATACCATTGTTGGGTTTGTACCCAACAGAGATCATAGGGAAAAAGATATGTAAAAATATATTTATAGTCGTGTTCTTTGTGGTAGCAAAAAACTGGAAAACGAGGGTATGCCCGTCAGTCGAGGAATGGCTGAACAACTTGTGGTATCTGTTGGTGATGGAATACTATTGTGCTCAAAGGAATAATAAAGTGGAGGAATTCTATGTGAACTGGAAGGACCTCCAGGAATTGATGCAGAGTGACAGGAGCAGAACCAGGAGAACATTGTACACAGAGACTGTTACACTGTGGCACAATCAAATGTAATGGGCTTCTGTACTAGCAGCAATTCAATGACCCAGGACAGTTCTGAGGGATTTATGGAAAAGAACGCTACCCACATTCAGAGGAAGAACTACAGGAGTGGAAACACAGAAGAAAAACAACTGCTTGAACACATGGGTTGATGTGGACATGATTGGGGATGTAGACTGGAAACTACCACCCTAGTACAACTATCAATAATATGGAAATAGGTCTTGATTGATGACACATGAAGAAACCAGTGGAAATGCGTGTCAGCTCTGGGGTGGGGAGTGGGGGGCACAGGTTAGGGGGGAAGAGTAAGAACATGAATCATGTAACCATGGAAAATTTTTTCTAAAAAAAAATAAAATTCATAAAAAGGGATCCAGGATTTCTGATATACTTTTATTTTTCATTCTTGTCTTTGGAAATTAGAATTAGTGATATGACATTCAAATTTCATTTTGCATGAATTAAGAACATTGTGATTCAATCTTACAATTAATTTCTGTAACTTTTTAATACTTCTCTTAAGTTGCTTCTGTTAGGATGCTGTTTGATGAAAATTCTCAATGGTATTGATTTCTAGCTCAGACTTTCCTTCTGTAGTTACCACAGAAATTTTAATGGCCACGAATTATACTATTGGGTACAATTCCTGAATGTTTTTATGTCCTATCAAATATGATGGAAAAATGCATTGATGGATACAGAAAATATTGACTTTTAATTATTTTCTCTTTTGGTTTGCTAACTGGATTCATTCCAGCAAACTCATAAAGATAATATATGAAATTTTATGAATATGAATACATATGCAAATTTAAATCTAAGCATATTCACTGCCTTCCTTAATCACTTTTGCATAATTTACTTTATTCACTTAGATTTTTTTCCCATGGTTACATGATTCATGATTTTCCCACTCCTCTTCCCTCCTACCTCCTGGAGATGACAAACAATTCCACTGGGTTATACATATATCATTATTCAAAACCTATTTCCATATTATTAATATTTGCAATAGAGTGATCTTTTAACATCAAAATCCCAATCATTTGCCCATCGAACCATGTGATCAATGATGTGTTTTTCTTCTGAGTTTTTATTCCCACTGTTCCTTCTCTGGATGTGGATAGTGTTCTTTCTCATAAGTTCCTCTGGATTGTCTTGAATCATTGCATTGCTGTTAATAGAGAAGTCCATTATGTTTGATTGTGCCACAGTGTACACAGCCATCTCTGTGTACAATGTTCTTCTGGCTCTGCTCCTTTCGCTCTGCATCAATTTCTGGAGGTCCTTCCAGTTTACATGGAATTCCTCCAGTTCATTATTCCTTTGAGCACAATAGTTTTCCATCACCAACAGACACCACGATTTGTTCAGTCATTCTCCAATCAATGGATACCCCCTCACTTTCCAGTTTTTTGCCACCACAAAGAGTGAGACTATTAATATTTTTGTACAAGTCTTTTCCCTTATTATCTCTTTGGGGTACAAAACCAGCAGACGTCTGGCTAGATCAAGAGGCAGACAATCTTTTAAAGCCCTTTGGGCATAGTTCCAAATTGCCTTCTAGAATGGTTAGGCCAATTCACAACTCCATCAGTAGTGTGTTATGTTCCCAATTTTGCCACATACCCTCCAACCTTTATGACTTTCCTTTGCTTCCATAATCTGCTAGGTGTGAGGTGGTACCTCAGAGTTATTTTGATTTACTTTTGCATTTTTAAAAAATACCTCAATGACTTTCTTCCCCCTCTTTTTCTTCTTTGCAACAGTATTCCTAGCCCTCATTTCTTATCTCTAAGTGTTCATTTAATTGGAGAAAAATAGAAAAAGAACATGCCAAAAATTAGACTTGTCAAACAAAACAAAATGCACACATTGGATGTGTCCAAAAATATATGCCTCATTTTTTACTTTGAATACATAAACTATTTGTCAATGAGAAGGTAACAAGCTTCTTCATCAGTCAGCTTGATGTGGCTGATCATTGAGTTGATCAAAATTTTTAAGTCTTGCAAAATTGAATATTTTTAACAATGTTGCTATTGTTGTATAAATTTTTCTCCCTGCCCTCATTTTATTCCAAGTCAGCTTGTATGTCTTAAGATTCTCTGACATTTTCTCTTTTGTTATTTTTTGCAGTAAAATAATATTCATTTACATTTTATATCATATTTAGTTCAGCCATTCTCTATTTGATGGACATTACCTTAGCTTCCAGTTCTTTAAAAAACAAATAAGGCATTTATAAAAATATATCGGTATATATGGATTTTTCCTCTCGACTTTTAACTTTTTTTGGGGAAAATAGGTGTGTAACTAGAACAAAGGGAATATATGGTTTCATGACTTTCGGGGGTCATCATTCTTTTTTTTTTTATTAATTCAACAAACATTTATCATACACCCACTCTGTGCCCAGATTGTGCTATGTCCTAGGGACTAAGCAAAAGAACAGTCAAAGATCTTAGTGTTTTGTTTTTTTTTAATTCTGATCATAATTTCAAAATGTCTTTTAAAAGGCTGAACAGATTCACAGAACTACCAGTAGTGTATTACTGTGTTGGCCTTCATTGTATCTTACAACAATTGCCATTTTCCTTTCTTCCCAGCCTAGGCAATCTGATGAGTGTGAGTTGCATCCTCGGAGCAATTTTAATGTGTTTCTCCAATTATTAGTAATTTTGGAACAATTCTTCATATATCTTTCTAGCTTGGATTTTTTTCTTCAAGAACTATGTAATTCACATAATTTTGACTCTTTGTCTACTCCAGAATGACTTCTTCTGTTTAAATCATTTCCTTAGATGCCTTGATATTATTATATAATTTATTATGTTACAGATAAATTTATATTCTATTCATATGGCATATATTAACATATACATCAGATATTAATCAGAAAAAATTATCCACCAAGTATTTTCCCTCTTGTTGACTGTTTACCTTATAATTTTACTTGAATTTTGTTTATGTGGAAAAAAATGCATGTTAAATAATCGAAATTTTTGATTTTGCTTCATAAGATTATTTCTGCATCCCATTTATAATTGTGAGAGGCATTTGATTCCTTTCTACTCTAGTTAATAATATGGTCTTTTGTATCTAATTATGAATCTTTTTTATAATATTTTGTTGTGTGGCATGGAAATATGAATTTAAATATAATTTTCTAAAATTATTTTTTTAATTTCTCAAAAAAACTTTTGGTGAAGAAGCATCCATTACCCCAGTAGTCATGGTTTTTGGTTTATGAAACACTATGCTGCTATGTATATTTGCTTCTGTATTTTGCACGCTGAATCTATTCTGTTTATTGATTTTTCTATTTTCTGAACATTGCAAAACATGTATAACTGTTTCATATATTAGTTTGAAAAGTAGGACTGCTCAGTGTCCTACTTAGTACTTTTTTTCATTATTTACCTTAATATACCAAATATATATTTTACTTCAGGTGAATTGTGTCATTATTTTTATAGTTGTACAAAGTAATACTTTGTTAGTTTAGTTTTAATTTGTGTAGTATGATATTTTTTATATTGGCTTAGGAAAACCAATAGGAATTGATATTTTTGTAGTTAATTTGTTATTTCTTCTTTCTGTAAAGAGGGGATTATTTTTGAATTCATATACTTTCTAAGTGTGCCATGATAGGTGGCTAAATATTTTATAAATTCTGTAATTGCATGAATGGAATTAATCTTTTCAGGTGGATTTTGTTGGTAACATATGTCGGATGATAAGTAGGCCATAATACAATAAATAAAAAATGATAATTTTTGTTGCTTCTTTTACTATACTGATGTTTTCTATTTCTTTTTGTTTGTTTCTTATTAGTGTTGTTATTAACATTTCCAGTGCTATATCAAATAGTAGAGAAGATAATGGACATCTTTACCCCTGAAATTATTGGAAAAGTCTCTAGTTAATTTCCATTTTGAGCTCTTGGTTTTAGATAGGCAAAATAAAATAACAATACACTCATTCTTGTGGATTGTGTATGTGTTTAATAGAAATGCTTATATTTTGTCAAAAACATTTTCTGCATTTATTCATATAACCATATGATTTCTACAATTTTTTTACTAACCTGGAATATCAATGTTGAATAAAACCTGCATCTTGGTATTAACCTAATTTCAGTATAGTCAGATTTTTTTGATATATTATTTTAGATATTTGCTACTGATTTAGAATGTTGGCATCAACATCCATTAGAGGTAATATTCTATAGTTTCCTTTTATTTTGCCTCAATATGATTTAGGAGTTAAGACTATATTTGAGAGAACTTAAGTAGAAAAAAGACATACTGAACATTATGAGATCGAAAATAGGTTATTTCAACTATGTTAAATTTTAAAAGTTTTTCACACAAAATTATGCAACTGAGATTAAAAGGCAAACACCAAAACTGGGAAAAAGTTCTTTAGAAGTGTCTCTGATGAAATTCTCATTTTTCAAATACATAGAGAAATGAGTTAAATTTATAAGAATACAAAGCATTCCAAAATTATCAAATGGTCAAAGGATATAAATAGGCAATTCTCAGATGAAGACTTTAAAACTATCTTTAGTCATTTGAAAAATGTTCCAAATCACTATTACTTAGAAAAATAAAAACGAAAAGGTACCACCTCACACCTGTCAGATTTGGTAACATGACAGAAAAAGAAAATGATAAATTTTGGAGAACATATGGAAAAATGGGAACAGTAATACACGTTGATGGAGCTGTCAACTGATATAACCATTCTGGAGAGGAATCTGGAGCCATGCCCAAAGGGCCATCAAACTGAATATCCTTTGACCTAGCAATACTACTTTTTGGTTTGTATCCCAAAAAGATTAAAGATAGGAGGAAAGGACCTACTTTTACAAATATATTTACAGCTATTCTTACTGTGGTGGCAAAAAATTGGAAATTGAAGAGATATCTATCAATTGGGGAATGACTGAACAAGTTGTGAAATTTGAATATAATAGAATACTATTGTGTCAGAAAAAATGACAAATAAGATGATCACCAAAAATAAATACTGAAAAGACCTATATGAATTGATGCAAAGAGAAGTGAGCAGAACCAGGAGAATATTTAACATAGTTGTGAATAGTTTAACTATTATCAACAAGGCAAGGATCTAGGACAACTCCAGGGGACTTATGATGAAAAGGGTTAATCATTGCCCCCATAGCAAGAACTGAGAGAGCCTGAATGCAGATTGAAGTGTGCCATTCTTCACTTTATTTCCTAAATGAATTTTTCTGTATTGTAAGCAATATATGCCTTGTTTCACAATATGATGAACATAGAAATATGAGTTGTATGATAACACATGTACAACTTATATTATCTGCTTTCTTAGGGAGGGGGCACAGTTAAGATGAAAGGAGAGAACACGGATTGTAAACTGTCAGAAAAGAATTGCTAAAAATTATATCAACATGTAATCTGGAAAAAAATTAAGTTTTCAAAAAGATTCTATTTGTATCTGAGAGGAAATTTGATGACACCTTCTACTTGTGATAGTTTATGTAATGTTGGAATTACCAGAACATTTCATATAATTGATTTACAAATTCAATTGGTTCCTCTCCTCGAAGCCTCATTGGGGTCAATTTATGTCTTACTCAATATCCTTTTTGTGCCTGGTTTATCCCCATTCTATAGTTCTTGTTTTATCAGTTTGAGATATTTAAAATTTTCTAAATATCCATCTATTTCATCAAAATCATCAGTTCAATTTCAATGTAGTTGACCAAAATAAATGTTTTTGAACAATTGTTTTTCATTTTGCTAAAATATTTTCACTTTTAATATAAACAATTTTATTTTTTCTCCCTCTTCATGATCAAATTAGTCAATTGTTTATCTTTTTTATTTCATTTTCCTTTTTAAAGGTATCTATTTTAATTTCAAGATTTAACATGTTTTTATTTTCAGTTTGTTAGCCACTTCTTTGATTTTCAGAATTTCTAATGAGTTAGGGTTTTGATTTGTTGCTTTTCTATTTTTCTATTTTAGGTACATGCTCAATTCACAGGTCTAATGTTAATTGAAGTGTTTGTAGATATAAAACTTTACCTAAAGACTGCAATGAATGCACACCAAAAGTTTTGATCTGGTCTTTCTTTTTTTCATTTTCTTCATAGAAATTATGTTTTATCTATTTAAACTCTCCCCAGTAATAAATTTTCTCTGAATTTAATTAAGTGAAATACTAATGTCCAGATACCATCTTTTCTCTTGTTAGTTTATTTTCCCCATCTTTTATTTCTTCTTATAAGATAAATTTTATGTTTGGATATTTATTCAAATTCACCATGATCCTCAAAGAAATTATCCTTCTGAATGGATACTGTTTTCCCTTATAAGAAGGTAAACTTTTCATCAACATATAGTCTTCCTATTCAATTGCCCAAATATATTTTCTGCATTTCTCTCTATATATTTTAGATATGAGACCTCTATTTGAAAGGCTTTCCATAAAATCCCCTCCCAGTTTTCTATTTTCCTTCTAATTTTGTCAATTTTTTTAAATGTGTACAAAATTCAGTTTAATGTGTTCAAAATTATCCATGTTAAATATCATGATGTTCTCTATCTTTTGTTCACTCATAAATTTCATCTCCAAACCCTAAATCTGATTAGTATACCCTGTTCTTCTAAGTTAATTATGATATCTCCTTTTATGTCTAGATCTTGTGTCCATTTTGATCTTATCTTAGTAAATGGGGTAAAATATTGGTGTATATTTTATTTTTACCAAATTATTTTCAATTGTCCCAACAATTTTTACCTAATAGTGATCTTATTCCAAAAACCTGGATCAATTCTTTTATCAAACACCAGATTATTATAAGCTTTTACTACTCTTTGTTGTATGTATGGCCTGTTCTGCTGATTTGCTTTTCTATTTTTAACCAGTACCAGATAGTTTTGATAATTACTGCTTTATATTATGATTTAAAATCTGATCCTTCTAGACCACCTTCTTTTACATTTTTCATTAATTCTTTTGATATTCTTGATTTTTTTCTCATAATGAATTTTATTATTTTTTCTAGCTCAATAAAATGAATTTTGGGTAATTTAATTATTTTTTGTTGAATAAGTAGATTACTTTAGGTAGGATTGTCATTTTAATAATATTGGTTCTTGCCATCCATGAATAGTAAATATTTCTCCAATTATTTAGAACTGATTTTATTTGTGTAAAAAGTGTCTTAAAATTATGTTCATGTAGTTAGTAAGTGTGTTTCGATGCATAAGCTCCTAGATATTTTATTCTATCTGTTGTTATTTTAAATGGAGTACCTCTTTCTATCTCCTCTTGCAAGACTTGGTTAGGAATATATAAAAATTCTGATGACCTATATGAGTTTATTTTATATACTTCTGTTTTGCTAAAATTTGTATTGACAGTTTTAACTGACTTTTTAGTTGAATCACTAGGATTTCCCATGTATATCATCATGTCAGCTGCAAATTCTAGCATTTCTTATTGTCTAAAGGAGGTATAGATTTCTCTGTAGTCTTTAAAAATAATTTTTGAGTCATTGTTACTTTGCTAAAGTTTTGACCTACTCTGTTTATTCTTCTTTCAGTTCTTTAAAATTTTCATTTCATTCATCATTATTTCCTCTAACATTCTCATTTCACTTAAAAGATATATGTTTTCATTTTTGTAGGAATGCTAAATAAACCTTGTGAAATCACTATAAAAAGTATCATCTCTCTCTTTTAAGCTTCTTATGTCATTTGATTCTATACCTGGAAAGAAGAGGATTATTTTGTAGTAAATAATATTTGATGCTTCACATCTTCTAGGAAATCTAATAGATTTTAAAAAATAGTTGTTTTTTATCGGTTTGGCTCATACATGTTTTGGAGTTGCCTTTTTTGAATTTTTTCTTGGGCACTCCTGGATTCAAAATATATCTTTATACTCAATGTCATCTTTTGTTTACTCATTTTTTCCACCTGACTTTCTTAACTTGGAATTTTTCAGGGATTGTCTCTACATACTTTATAAAGAAATGGTAATGGGGTTGGAGGGTGGACACCCAGGTGGCTTGGTGAATTGAGCCAGGACTAGAAGTGGGAGGTCCTGGTTCAAATCTAGTCTCAGAGACTTCCTAACTGGATGTCCCTGGGCGAGTCACTTGTCCTCCAATGTCTTGCCCTTACCACTCTTCAGCTTTGGAAACAATATACAATACTGATACTAAGATGGGAGGTAAGGGTTTAAAAAAAAGAAATGAATGACTGAGGCTTTGTGACCCTGATATGTAGTAATCAAGATTCTATCATTGTTTCTCAAGAATCTCAAAGGCAATTCATGTAATTGAGGTATAAATTTTCATCAACAGTGACCTGGTCTGGGATGTGATCTAACTACTTGCCTCCTAGTCTGAGTTTTTTGGACTCTAAACTCTGGTTTGGAATCAGCATAGCATAGTTGTAGTCTCCAAATTTGTCTATCATACCTATGGTCCATGCTTCTGATTGGTTATACTGAGTTATATGGCTGCTGACTTTGTTTTTCCTTGCCAACTTTGCCTTCCCACTCCATCCTTTCAAAGCATGAATGACAGTCTAGAATTAGAGAAGTTCATTATTATTATTATTATCAATATTATTTTTATTATTTTATGCTCTAATATTAAATATATTAAGCATTGTTTTCAAAAAATTAAAGTGTTAAGTCTAAGGAAAAAAAAAACCTCTCAACACAATGCTCTAGGATCACATTGGTGAAGAAATGGTATGTATGCCACAGTGTGCTGGAGGGGACTGCTTGGTTCCCCCTCTCCACAGTACCTGAGGACATTTTTCACATGGCCTGCCCCTCTGCCCAGCAGCCCAGTGCTATTGCTTCCTCCCTTAAGCTGTCTGGTGTAATGTGAGGGGCTAACAGGCAGCTTGAAGGTGCAGCGTGGGCATGCAGTCTCTAAAAGGTTCTCCAATACTGCTCTAGGATGAAGCTGTTTTATTCTATTGCTTACCACCTCTGTGACTTTGGACAAGTCACACAACCATCTCAAGTTTTAGATTGTTAATCTATAAATGAGGATTGTTAAACCAGATGGTCCTTCTATAAATTAGTCAATAAATAAACATTTAGTGGGTACTCTACTTGTCTGAGAGACACTAGAGGTAAAAGGGGGAAAATATCAAAAAATTCTTGCTCTTAAGAAATGTAGTAGAAATGTACAAGATGAACACCCCCCTACAAAATTATACTTTAGTCACATAAAGTTACTTTCTTTCCAAGACAATATTTTAAAATTTGCCTCAGGATCCACATTATGGAGCTGTTGTATTCATTTTAAACTTTAGCATGAAATAATATTTCTTGAAAAATAACCTTCTTCCCAAGCATAAAACCAAGGGACATAATGAAGCACAAAGGAAAGAGATATCTATTTTTTGTTATAGTCATTGTTATGTAGCCTCATCTTGATTTTTTTCTCTCTGACCTTATGCTATTGATAATGAATTTTAATATCATACCTCTTGAGTCCTTGCAACTAGATACAGTATATGCTTTTTATTTTTAAAAGTATTTCAAATTACATTGAATTCAACATTCATGGATAAATAACATTCTGATATATTATTTAACATTAGATTAATATTAGCTTCAGTTTTGTAATTACTATGTTCTAAGAATGTCAGGTAGGGCACATCCTTCAAAGAGCTAATGAGCAATTCATGTGAAGTGTCCTATTAAACTCTATTTTATGTGATGATCCACTACTTTCTTTTAACTAGGGATTCAGATTGGTGCCATACTGTGAAGAAACTGTGTTGAAGCAGACCATCTTCCTCTTAAAAGCAATTCCCATTTATCTTTTGATCAATACATAGTTAGAAAAGTCCTTACCACAAATTTGAGAACATTTTCTGAAAGTTAGAAGAAAAAAATTATCCATAGATTGATCATTGTAAATTTTATTGTTTGCCAAATTTGTCAAGAATTTTCCCTTTGAGATTATAAATTACAATTAGATTGCTAATGTAAAGACTATTAATGTGCTTACCATGGTTTGTAATAATTATATTCATTAAAGGAAACTGTATAAAACCAACCAAATTTCAACTATTGAAATATAGCTTTCCCTCATTACTTAAGTGAACACAAGTTATTTTTGTGGAATTCAAATATTTTGACATCCTACTGTGTGCTTGGCAAAGCCAAGAACAAAGGATTGGTTACTTGCTTAGATCTTATTGTCCAGGGAATAACAGATTCAATAACAGCTGTTCTATAATGCAAAGATTTTCTGGATGTCTACTTTTCTGAGTTCTTTTTTTGAAGTTCACAGTGCTAAAAAATATCAGTTTCTTTGACATACCAGTTGTGACACCATTTTCTGGACAATTTCAGCTATAAGGAATGAAAGTTTTATACTCTCTTCAATTGTCACAAAATTCAGTCAATAATTCATTTCCAGTCTTTAAAGTGGTTGAGGTATTGACCAATCACTTTCATTTCTAAGTGTTACTAGTCTATGAATTGGAATCTCACATGTATCTGTATTCCTTTTGAGAATATGGGTCCATGATTCACTGGAATTGTGATTTATGAACATAGGCACCTACTCCAACAGTGTATCTTTTCATTCTCTTTTGATGAGATACTTCTCTGTCCTCCCATTCAGCTCTACATAGAAAGGCTACCTGATGTGTTCAAGCCCTTTTTTAAGCTGTTTTAACAGTCCATCAGTATATGCTTTCCCCATTTCTTCACGAATTCACCTCTTTTTGTAATAATACACTTGTTCCATAATATGTTTATGACATTTATCACATACAAGTTGAACTGTATAATTGTAATAAAAATAATTTATTGCTTTCTAAGTGTGGTGAAATAGCCTCTAATCTCAAGGGGCTTGCATTCTAATTGAAGAGAAAACAAAGCATAAATAATAAGTATTCACAAAAAAGAATAAAATAAATAAATTGCAGTTAAATACAGTATATTTTGGGGGACAGAGTTGGGAGGGGAATCAGGAACACTTCTTGTTGAAAGAAGTATTTTCTTGAAGAAAAAGAAAATTTTCTCATCTTGCCTCTTGAACTCCCTCAATCATTCCAATCTCTTCAGCATCCTCCAGAACCTTGAACTATTTGACGGGGCACCTAATTCTAATAAGTAAGTTCCTTCCCTCATCTTGCTCAGAAACCATCCACACCATTTCCCTGGTTATCTCCACAGAACATATTATTTGCACATTTCTCACTTCACCTATGATAGCTTTCATGTATGTATTCTTTCCCACAATCAGAATTTAAGCTCTTTTCAGGCAGGGACTGAGTTTCTTGCTTACACTTCATCCTCAATGTATTTAACAATGTATCTGGTACATTGTAAGTATTTGATAACTGTGTTATCATCTTTCCTTCTCTCTCTCTCTCTCTGTCTCCTTTCTCTCTGTCTCCTCTTTCTCTTTCTGCCTCCTCTCTCTCTCTCTCTCTCTCTCTCTCTCTCTCTCTCTCTCTCTCTCTCTCTCTCTCNTCTCTCTCTCTCTCTCTCTCTCTCTCTCTCTCTCTCTCTCTCTCTCTGTCTCTCTCTCTGTCTCTCTCTCTGTCTCTCTCACAGTCTCTCTTTCTATCTCTCTTTCCCATCCCCTTTTCTCCCCTCCCCTGTCTCTCATATGGAACTGAGAATGGAATATATTTTAAACATGGAAGAAGATCTATGTCTTTGCACTGATCATCTTCCATGAAAGATGACAGATAAGAGTTTCACATGATGAATATATTACAACCCATAGTATGTGCAAAACAATCTTGATTACACAAGAATTATTTAAATGTATCATTACCATATTACACATTTATATGTATCTTCTTTACATCTTCTATGTATGACTTGTAATCAATCAATTAATGAATGAATGAAAAGGCATTTATTGAGCACACATTAGGTGCAAAGCAATGGGATAAACAGTAAGAGGAGAAATATAAAAGTAAGGCAGTCCCTCATCTCAAGGAGCTCACATCCTAATGAGGGACACAAGGCATCTAGAGGTTTCTAGCTATAAATGAGATGGAAAGTCCCATGATTCTTAGAGTGAAGTATCAAAGTAGATGACACTTTAAAATCATCCTCCCTGATGGTGAACAATTTGACCATATCAAAGACTTTGGTAGCAAGAAACAGTGATCTGGAAGTTGCTGCCACCTTCACTGCAATTGGACTTATTTATTTATTAATGATAGATGGTCAGCAGTTAGTTTTGGTGGTATTAATGAAGGTTGGCCCCTTCCTTGAATTCATTTCTCCCAATAGTGATGGCTTTGGGGCTTGGGCTGAAAGCAGAACTGGTCGTTTCAAGGACACTGCTATTCCCAAGATTGTTGAGTTCAGATCCTTGACTATCTCATTGGCATCTGTGGGAAAGTTGTAGTCAAAGTGGTGATGGAAGTTGGACTTGGCTCACACATACTGCCTCTTGTTCCCTCAGGGTGCATTGCTGCTTCAACTAAATTGATATAAGCCCTGACTGCTTTGTTGCCAGAATACATCACTTTTATTTAAATACAAAAAGCTTCCTTATATGTTTCTACCACACAAATTTATTATTAGTATTTGTTAGAATTACATGTTTGAGATGGTTTCACTTCAATGGAAACCAAGTCATATTTTCTCCTTTATTTAGTTATAGGGTATCAATGATTTCATCAACTTCAACCCTGTTTTCATTGACAAGATCAAAATTCTTCAACTCTTTAGTAGATTGTTTTATCTAAACAGTTAAAAGCAGACTAAAATAAAACCCTTCCAACTCAACCTTATTTGGCAAAGACTTGAATCTCTTCATCATTCTCTGATTACCCCTCTCTGAATGCTGCATTCTATCCTATTTCATACTGCAAATATTTATGAACTCATAGTAAACTCTTTGTAATAATATTTCGGTTTCAATTTGTAACTTTGTTTTTTGCATAGTGTGACCTTGGACAATTCACTTAAACTCTTACTGATAAAACAAGATATTGCAGAGAAGGTGCCAAATTACTTCAGTAAGGAAATGTCTTCATCTGGGCCTGCCCTACATCAGTAAAATCAATTCAAGGTCCTGCTCTCATCCTTACTTTACACATTGGTGTATGAAACCATAAGTTTTTTTTTTCCTCTAAATTCTCTTTTCTACCTCTTTTCAACTATAAATTACAGGATCTTCCTCCACTATTGACTTTTTACAACATACTCCCATATTACACACTGAAAATATTGATTTGGATATTTTCTCCTTTCTCTTAAAATTTTAGCTTAAAATAATCTAGAATAAGATATTAAGTCTGGCCAATGACATTTTCCACAGTTCTTATGACACTGAGTATATCCTTAACCTCAACTCTGTCACTAGTATCTTAAATGATTGGAAAAATAAAATAAGAATAATTTTCGGGGGCAGCTGGGTAGCTCAGTGGAGTGAAAGTCAGGCCTAGAGACAGGAGGTCCTAGGTTCAAAACCCAGCCTCAGCCACTTCCCAGCTGTGTGACCCTGGGCAAGTCACTTGACCCCCATTGCCCACCCTTACCACTCTTCCACCTATGAGACAATACACCGAAGTACAAGGGTTTGAAAAAAAAGAATAATTTTCAAATAAAATCATGCCAATCTTTTTCATCCACAGATATTTCCTTCCAACATGCCCCCTTTTCTCCTCAAATCCCAGTTGTAACTGAAATGAGAAATTAAAAACAAAAAACAGTTGTGCCTCTGCATTCCTTTTCTTTCCTACTTAGTAATTCAGAATCATTAGAAATATGTTCCAGGTTTCTTCTGAGTGCATCATTTGGTCTCCTATGAATCAGCAGAAGTGGGTAGCAGTGGGTGGGTATGACAAGTCTTGGCGGGCTTTCAGTAATATCTTGGATACATTCTCTAAGAATCCAGCACACCTCCTGATTAGTCATATCAGGGCCACATCTATTCCCTCTTCCCAGTGCTCTGCAGGGACTTATTAAATCTCAAGAAAGAATCTTTGTTGGGGCCACTAAAAGTTTTTATTCCATGTAATAGTATCTGTGTATTGAACTATTTTTCTTTTTTCAAAGAGACTGATGCATCCCATCAAGTTCAGTCTTTAACTGGACAGGAAGGAAGTTTGTGGGCTTGCCATTACCCACCTGAAGATGAGGTTCAACTATCTAATGTGGCAAAAAATCCTCACTAGATTTCACTATAGATGGCCTTTAAAAAGGCGTCTTGTGAGATTTATGATGAGAAACATGAACTTAATGATAGTAGAATTAGTTTGTATTTTAAATAGTCATTGTATCATGGAAAAAATGGAGAAGTTATATCTTTCACAACTCTAGCTAGGAAGTGAATTCATAACCAATTATGGCATAGGAGATATTATGAAAGGTAAAATTGATTAGTTCTAGTATATATAGCTACTAATATTAATATCTATATACTAGAACTAATCAGTTTATTCAATTTAATGTATTAACCTAACATATAAAGAAAATCAAGACAGCTGAAGTAGATAGGAAGTATGTTTACATGGGGAAATCTTTACATTTAAATTCTGATAACCTTCTGCTGTTAAGAATTACTATGGGTGGGGCAGTTGGATGACTCATTGAGAGCGAAGCCCAGAGATGGGAGGTCATGGGTTCAAATCTGGCCTCAGACACTTCCTAGCTGTGTGATCCTAGGCAAGTCACTTAACTCCCATTGCCTAGCCCTTACCACTCTTCTGCCTTGGTATTGATTCTAAAGCAGAAGATAAGGGTTTAAAAAAAAGAATCACTATGATCTTGGCACAGTTTCCTAAGATTTGGGGCTATTCCCCAAAACAAAAATGATTGAAAGCTATGAACAAGATATTTTCAAAGGAAACAACACATACTGTCAGGAATCATCTGAGAAATTTAGAAAATTATTCATTACCTTTGAGTCAGTCCTGAGTGTCCATTCAAAGAATTGTTGGCAGTAAGCAAACTCCCATCCATACCAAAATATTTGTAGTAGTTAAATTGAGTGGTAAATAGACAACTGAACTCAGGAAGACCTGAGTTCAAATCTAGCCTCAGATCAGTTTGACCCAGATTCAGTTTCCTCATCTAGAAAATTAAATAGTTTAACTTTTATCATAAGATTATTTTGAAGATCACTAGAATAATATGTATAAAGCACTTTGTAAATCTTAAAGTATTATACACTGCTAGCTATTAATATTAGTGTAGCAGCACCATCTGTAATGGCCCCGAACAAGAATTAAACTGTCTTCCAGTAAGTGCAGATCTGACATTGTCAGTCAGCCTCTATTCAGTCAACTACGTAGTTCCCAGTGGCATCTTGGATACAATATAAATGCCTCATTTTAGCTTTAAAGTCCTATAAAATCTAGCCCTAGCCTATCTTTTCATATTCACTGCTCATTACTTCCCCTCCAGAATTCTATAGTCCATCCAAACTGGCTTTCTCTTTGTTCCTTGAATACAAGACTGACCATCCCACATGCATTGTTTCCTCATCATCAACCCTTTCTTCCTTCAATATACAACTCAAAACACCATCTTCTCTACATGAAGTCTTTCCAGGTCCTCCCAATTGCTACGACCTTCCCTCACAAACTATATTGTTTTAAATTATTTTTACTAATTTTCTTTATTATTCATTTCTGTATATATGTATGTGTGTGCATTCATTTCTTGCCTTCTGTCTCAGAATGAATACTAAACCTTGGTTCCAAAGCAGAAGAGTGGTAAGATTTATCTACCGAGCCACCTAGATCCCGCATCACTTTTTTGGGAGATCCTGGACTGGGACTAGCTAGCTCATAAAAGGGAGGTCAGACCCTAAAAGGACTTTTTTGCCTTCCATTTTCAGAGCAGTTAGGTGGTACAGTGGATGAAACACCAGGTCTGGAGACAGAAAGATCTGAGACCTTTGTTACTACCACATGTCAGGCACTGTCCTAAGAGCCAAAAGTGACATCTGATGATAAGCACATGGAAGTGTTTTATTTTTTAAAGATAATTAGATCTATCAGTCAGTCCAGAAGCTTGTATTAAACACCTATTAAGTGCCAGCCATAAACATAAGAAAAGCTAAAGGTAGCCTTTGACCTCAAGGAGCTCATATACTAATAGAGAAGAAAACATTTAATAACCAGGTACATGAAAGATCAGGGCAGCCAGATGGCACAATGGATAGAGTGTCAGGGCTGGTGTTGGGAAGACTCATCTTCCTGAGTTCAAATCTGACCTCAGAAACTTACTAGCTGTGTGACCTGGGCAAGTCACTTAACCTTGTTTGTCTCAATTTCCTCATCTGTAAAATGATCTGGAGAAGGAAATGGCAAACCACTCTAGTATCTCTGTATCTCTGCTTAGAAAACACTGAATGGGGTCACAAAGAGTAAGTCATGACAAAAGCAACTGAACAAAAATAATAACCAAGAATAATACAGAATAGGTTGAATGTAAGCTTAAAGGGCAACTTTAACACTGAACATACAGTATAGGAGTCAAAATAATTTGGAGCTATGAATCACCAATGGCTAAGATCTAGTCTTTCAGAGATACTAATAATGGCCTGAGATGTGAGACTTATTTGGAAAACAAAACTCAAGATGACAAAATAACATGGCCTGCTACAGGTAAGAATTGGCAAGGTCAAATATGATGTGTCAAGCACTTAGATAAAGCCATTATGTGTATTATGCAGAGATAGTCTTTGTATAACAGAGATTACAAGAATGACGATAGACTTGAATGGGGAAATGATTTTCTTTCAGGGCACAGTAACCTTTGCATGAGGTGTCAGGACAATAGAAAGATTTCTAAATTAAGATATTTTTAAGACTGTATATGCAAAAGGAAAATGAATGTCTCATGACATACGTCTTCTTAGGTGATAAATTTGTCTTTGTACAATCAGCAGGGATGGATATCAAAATTAGGTGACTCAGAAAGTAGAAAAGTAAAAGTACAAGATCTAATTTCAACCTGAAGTCTTTAAAATCATAACAACTTAGAACATGTTGGCCTTGGGATGTTTATGCTAGTTCAACCCAAGGAAGACATAATGGAAAGGAAGGAAGGAAGGGAGGGAGGGAGGGAGGGAGGGAGGGAAGTAGTGAAGGAGAAAGGGAGGGAGGCAGGGAGGGAGGGAAGGAATGAGGGAGGAAGGGAGGGAGAGAGGGAAGAAGTGAGGGAGGAAGGGAGG
>NC_058134.1:241288972-241301363 GCF_016433145.1 Gracilinanus agilis
AGGGAGGGAGGAAGGAAGGGAGGGAGGGAAGGAGTGAGGGAGGAAGGAAGGGAGGGAGGGATGTAATGAGGGAGGGAAGGAGAGATGGAAGGAGTAAGGAAGGAAGAAAGGGAGGAAGAAAGGAAGGAAGGAAGGAAAGAAGGAAGGAAGGAAGGAAACACATTTATAAAGCAGTTTCTATGTTCTAAGTAATGTGCAAGGTGCTAGGGATTCAAATATGAGTGAAAATAAAAACTGTCCCTGTTCAGAAAGAAGTTACATTATGATGGAGAAGGAAAGCATAGAGCTGAAAAGTAATGTGCCAGAGGCAGGTAATTGGAGTTAGTCAAGATAGGAGTATAGTTTTGAATTCAAATGCCAAGAATGCTTCTGCAAGGGGAAAGAAGGCTGACTTGGATTCCTGCACAAAATGGATGCCCCTATAACAAATTCACCAGTAAGGGGAAGAGATGGGCTTTACATAGGAACTTTCCAAGATAGATATTTGGATGTTCCTGGGAGAGGAGGCCATCAGGCATTATGGGAAGTTCCAGAATAAGAGAGCAGTAGAGATATGATTTTAGTCAAGAATTCAAGAAGATGGCTGGAAAGGAAATGAAGATTGCATCCCTTCAAAAAATGAAGATCCAGGACTAATTCACCATTGAGAGAAAAGGATAAAGAGTCAGCCTTAAAGTCATAATGAAGTGTATTCATATTTTACCTTTGCAATACACTGTTAGTGTGCTCCTGAGAAAACCCCCACCTTTTGGCCAAAACTCTAAGATGGTTACTAATTTGCACTTATGGAAAGAGCTTTGGTACTGGATGATCCTCATAGCAGCAAAGTCACAGGTTTGGATTTCTTTCTATTTCAACTCCTCCCCCAACCAAAGAAAGTGAATTGATTTCATCATAACTTAATTGAATCAAGCAGGCATAGTATCCCTAGAGAATGACTATGCTGACCCATCATATTAGAGAAAGATTTGTAAATGGACACCAGCACCAGAGAGTAATTTTACCAGTGGTTCTGGTAGCATTTCTCCTAATGCCTTGTGGAGAATTCCTTGAAGTCTTTCCTTTGTGCCCTAGCTCAGAATCAATCATATAACCCAAACTTGCCATTTTACAAATGAGAAAAAAGGGATATAGAGAAAGAAATGGCTTCCCCACATACCAGGTAATTGGTGATAGAGCTGGAATTTTAGTATAGGTACTTTGATTCCAAGGTAGGAAAGTTGATAATCTACGTTCAGGAGGTATCAGGTCCAAACTATGCTTTTTCTCCAAACACAAAATATCCTATTCAAGAAAAAAAAAACACAAAACCAAACAAAACAAAAAAAAGTAATTGTCTGATCTGGATTAAGGCTTTTATTGCCCAGTTTACATTCTCTATTCAGCCAGAGATTGACAGATTTTCATGCCTCATCACACACCCTCTTCCATCAAGCGTATTTTTGATCCCTTCGAAAGAACCACCAACCCCCGAGGCATTGCCAGCTCAGTTGTCCAAAGGACTCTGTGAACTGTATGGATTCATTTTTGGATCAGAGAAAGTGAGTAACTCAAAAGGTGTATGTCACTAGCAGTCATAGTAATTGAAGGCTTCCCATTTAGTTCCATACTAATGACCTAAAATACCAAGAATTGGTGGGTACAAATAGGGAAATAGTTTGGGCTATTATGCCCTGAATTTGCCCTGTTTAACACTTTGGGTTTTGATATTCCTAACAAATGCTGGCTTTTTTGATCAGCCGAGACAGCTGGTAGAATAGAATAGACAGGCAGACAGGTAGACAGATTGTTGTTGTTCAGTCATTTTTTCAGTTGCATCAGGCTCTTCATGATTCCATTTGGGATTTTCTTGGCAAAAATGCTGGAGTTGTTTGCCATTTCCTTCTCCAGCTCATTTTATAGATGAAGAAACTGAGGCAAACAGTTATGTGACTTGCCAATATAGTACCTTCCCTCAAGGAGTTTACATTCTAGTGGGGAAAGACGACACAGAGAAGTTTAAAAGAGGGAGAGAGGGAAAAAGAGGTTTGTCATTATCTCATGTCATAGGAATGGTCTGGCAGTTGGGTGCAGGTATGGGTACAGGCAAGATAAGATCTTTTGAAAGTAGACATAGATAATAGTGGGAAATGGGTGACACAGAGATGGCCAGGAGGTATAAGTTTAGCATTTGCTTCACACTGTTTTCCATATTGGGCTCTGACCCAGATTCTTGGGCTGGTATAGGCTAAAGTCTACTCAAACCCATAGTACAACTGTCTATTACATTTTGGATGATCTATAATTTTTGGGAGGTAGCAGAATTCCATGATCTTCATTCAAAATAAATTCCATTTTTTTTCATTCATTACAAGAGGAGTCATGTAAAAAAAGTGACCTTCATTTCACAGGAATGCTTAAGATCATTCCAAAAACTTTCAGAATTTCCGAAATATAATCCAGCCTACTCTCAGTCTTCAATTCTGGATCTAATTTTCTGCCTATAGGTAGTCATCCTAAAATACACATACTGTTTGGATAGCTCCATATTATTAATAAAGTGGGGTAGAGTTTGGCCAACATATCCTTGGGAGACCATGCTCACTGGCTCTTTTAAGATGGGAGAAAAAACAGCAGTAGCTACTCAAGAGCTTATTCCTTTCCTGAGCACTTTAAAAGGAATGTTTTCACATTTGTGCAAATTATTCCCACAATTTTTTTTTAAATGAAAGAAGAGAATAAGCATTTATATAGTACCAACTATGCACTAGACACTGTGCTAAGAATTTTATAAATATCTCATTAAGTCATCAGAATAACTTGTGAGGTAGGTGCTATTATTATCCTTCCCATTTTATAATTGAGGAAACTGAAGAAAACAAAGGTTGTGACTTTCCTAGGGTCATATAGCTAGGGAGTGTCTGAGACCAGACCTGAATTCAGGTGTCTCTGACATCAGCATCAGAGCTCTCTGTCCATTGTACTACCAGCTGCCTCTTAAAACTAGTGATATTTTTTTTTTTTGAGAAGATGAAGGACCGCAGGAATTATTATTCCAGGGTGTGCTGGCCCACACAATTATGATCTATGTATGCCTGGATGCCTATCTCACTTTGATCTAGATGCAATTTTATGCACTTCAGTTTTTACTATATGAATAATTAGTTACACTCTCTTGTATAATTATGAATATTGTTTAGGAGGTTCTGAAATGTCCAAAGCCTGATGTAATCAGCAATAGCATCTGGAGGACCTCACCATCTGTGAAATGGGTTCTAGCCAATTGGTTGTCTGGTAATGCCTATGGATCTTTTCTAAAATGATAGCTTTTAAATACATAAAATAAAATACAAAGGGTATCATTGACCAGAGACACCAAGGGGTGGGAGGACCAAAAATTCACCCCCAAACAAGAAGATGCAATAACATCTGACAGGTATTGCCTGCTGAAATATGATTATCAACATAGCAAAAAAATGTTTCATTGTGCTCATAGTTCAATTTAAGAACAAGATCTAGAGAGAATCCTATTTCAATTTGGAGAACACTTTCCATAATATTAGCAGACACCTGGTTCCTCCATACATCTCTCTCAGAGAGAGAGACTGTTAGGAAAAAATATATATGTATATACATATATTTATATATGTATATACATATATATATATTTCTCACAGTCACTAGGAAGTCCATTGAATAATTGTATATTCTTTGCTAGATCTTTCAAGGAATTTTATATGCATGAGAGACAACTTGCAGGAAATCCTTTTTGGTCTACTGAATTCAAAATCTTCTTGGAGTTTATAAACAATAAGCAGAAAGGAATCTTGTATGTTTCATGCCTTCCAAACAATTGTGGGACTTTAAAAGATGTAGTCTTGAATTCTTAATCATACCTATATCAAAGATGGTTCTGTGATTTCATTACCTCAGGAGTCCCCTCCAGTGATGCAGATGGTTTCTCATCCATGCTGCCAGATATCCTGGTTGTCTCTTGCCCATATTCTCTGATAAGAGCAGTGTGGCCCCACCTAAATGCTAGAAGCCCTCAGTGAAGAGAAGTCAAGGGAAGATCTCATAAAGATGTAAAAGTATGCATATTCTTTAGAAGCCATTAGTATTCCCTTCCTCATTTCTTTGGGATGGTTTCTTTAGTCTCAGAAAAAAACTCTTGGTGGAAGGAATGACCACAATGATGAATCATTGCTCCTCCAAGTGTTGCAATCTTCATTCATTCATTTAACAAATCTTGATTTACTATCCAATGTATAGAATGTAGCATGCCGAGCTCTATTGATATTTCAAGGATGTATGTGACTTGTTTCACAGAACTCGTGTTCCAGAGGCAAAGAGAATACCAATGGTTAAATTTTAACCCCAAAATTTGACTTGGTACCTGTGATTTTAGGGATGTAGTGGGCCCACCATGAATTGCATAGGCTGAACAACATAGAAGAAGCAGTATAAAATTAATATATTGTGAGAGGAATGAATGATAGAGAGTGAGATATAGCCAATTCGTAGAATAGGGACTTAATTAATCTCCAAATGCAAGAGATGAATTGTCTTGTGTCCTGGAGAGACTTATGGGAGGACGTGAACCAGAGGCACAAAGGATGAGAAGACTGGGATGATTCTCCATCTGTACTGTTGTAGGGATCAAAGGACCTTAGAATTAGGACTAGAAGGCATCTTATAGACTATTTCATCCAACCCTCTCATTTTGCATGTTGAGAAAATGAGTTCTTAAGAAATAAAGTGGCCTAAATACTGAGGATGGAATTAAACTCTAGCTCTTTCCTCCATCTCCAAATATACTACTGTTCCAAGGTATCATACCACAATTAATCTATCCCATGTATGCAGAAGACCCTATATCAAGGAGACAAATAGTTCATTGAGAAATCATAGAAATAAGTGCCTCAGACTTATTATATACCTTGCAATGAGCAGTGATGACATATTAAGTGATTATGGCCATCTCTAAACCTGCCAGAAACCTCTTTAATGTGAGAAATTGGGGCAGGGACAATAGTGGATCCAACCACGGATGTGTGAATCAGATGCTGAACTTCTACATCCTGGCCATCTCCATGCCTGGCAATTTACACTTGGGCCTTCATCTCCCTGTCATTCCTCCTCCTTCCCTGAAGATCTCTGAAGATCTTAGAGCAATGATAACAGTCCAACAGAAACAAGACCACCAAATTGTCCACAAGTAATCCTGTGGGCTGAATATTGGCTTCAGAAAAACACAGATTAATATCACCTATTTTAATGTGTTTTAAATTTATTTTGTCATAGATTTCCTAATTATAATTTACTCTAGTTCAGCAGCATTTGGGAGTTTTGCAGGCACACATAGACCCTGGGCTACATGTTTGACATCTCTGTCTTAGACTATGGTCCCAGGAACGCCTTGGTCTCTGACAGCCTTGCTTTCATCTTATCTTGATAGGATTCATGCCTTTGCTCTGCCTCTATGGCATCCTTCTTTTTTTTCCTCTTGTCCTTTTTCAAGATGTTCTTTATGGGAAGGCCCCATTAGAATCTAAGCCCCCTGAAAAATAGGTTTATGTTACTTACTTGTATTTGCATCTCAAAGCCTAGCATCATGCCAGGCACATAATAAACATTGACACCTGCTCTGCATTTATCGTCTTAGAGAATTTACTGGAGCACTGAGAATCCAAATGACTTGTCCAGAATCACACAGAGATTTAGAAACATCAGGAACCTAATAGGCCATAAAATTCAACCACTTCATTTTAGAAATGAGAAATCTGAGATGGAAGGAGAATAAAGGACTTGTCTAAGGTCTCTTTGGTAACATGTCCAAGGCAGGCTTGGAGTGAAGATCATTTGACACAAATAAGCCATTGCTATTTCCATTGTACCACACAGGTCTTGCTGACTGAGGAAAACACGTGCACCTATACACATCCACACAACTCCAATAAACCTACAATCTCATCAATTCAGCACTGCTTCCAATAAAGCAGACTGTAACCCACTTATCCACGCCTGCCCACGATATTTAACTTTCTGCTACACATCCTCCTAGAAATCCCTCAAGGCAGGTAGAAGGGTTTCACCCAACATACTGGAGCCTTTGAATGTCATAAATGAATGTTAATACGAATGGAGCCTTTGGGGTGCCCATGGGCATCCTCCAGCTCTAGCAACATAGCTATATTATCATGACTTCCCCCCATCCCCAATCATGCACCAAATGAAAATGGCTAATAATTCTGAAGTAACTAGTTGGACTTGGAGTGTAGTTATCATCTCCCTTGAACCAGTTTTAAATTATATCAGGCACTGCCTATAGGGAATGATTGAAGGTCTTACCTTTTATTCCTTCTTAGATACATGTGTTAGCCACACAGACACAAAGCCTGGATATCTTAGTGATCACCAGAAACATTCAGCTTCCTCAGGTCCTTTTGTTCTGTTATATTTTTGTGGGATGAATCACCCAGTGTGAGGAACTCTGATGTTACTTTTAAACTGTCGAGCTGGGGCACCCACAAAAGAACAAACATAAAAGTAAGGCGTGTTCTTTCTTCATTTTTAGAAATCCTTTTCTCCACCTCTCTTCTCCCTACCCCCTCCCTAAAAATTTTTTTTAAAGCTGTACATCAAATAGATGCTGAAACCGGGCTTTTGAGTTCATCCCCCCCTCCCCACGGCCATACCTCGCTGAGATCCAGAATATATAAGAGAAAGCAAAAAGCAAAAACTCATTTGGCAAGTTGAACAGGAGGGGAATTTTTTTTTCTTAATAGAAGAAACTCTACTGGCTATTCTTTGTTCCTTTTTTTAGTAGGTTTTATTGCTGTTGTTTTCCCCTCTATTATCAAACTAAAAATATCTGGCAGCCAGAAAAATGGCGAATTTCTGAAATGTCTTTTAAGACAAGAGCTATTAACCGCTACCCCTCTGTTCTGTTAGCAGTCCTTAAGGTTTCAAGGTTACTTGGAGTTGCTGATTGTGAAACAAGTTTGCCACCACTGATTGCTTCTGTTCTTTCAATAATAGAGGCATTTTGGAACACCCTATCAGGCAGTTCAAGACCACGATTCTTTTCTCTTCTGTTCAGCAACAACCCACCAAGTACCGGTGAAGTGCCTAACCATGGGCCAAGCACTGTTCTTGGCACTGGAGATAAAAAAGGAACAAAACAAAACAAAATCATGAAACTGCCTCTTTCCTCTCAGAGCTTGGTTCCCACAGAGGAAAAGCTAGTGAAAGGAGGGCATGGGCACGCAAAGACAAAATAGATGGATAAGAATTGTTCCATTAGTTTGGGGAAACTCCCAGGTGAGGACGCCCTGCCCACCTATGCAGGTAAGCACCTTCTCTAGCAGGTTTAGTCTTGGAGAGTTACTCAGAGCACTGAGAAGTAACTTGGCCCAGACTCTCTCAGGCAATATATGTTAGAGGCAAGAATAACATCAATGTTTTCTTTGGCAGATCTCTATTCAAATTGCCGCAATCCTTTTCAATGCAAAATATTAAAAAGGACTCTGGAAGAGGTAGAAGGAAAGACACTGAAAGGACTGTGTAGGTAGAACGAGGGGGCTGCATGGCCCATGTCAAAAGCTGCCCTTGAGCTGTGCCTAGAGGATGATTGCTGAAGCTAAGGATGGATAATGTTCTGGGCCCAAGAGAGAGTCTATACAAAGTCAGAGACATGGAAAATGGAATCACTGTACTATGTGCAATAAGCAGCAAGAAGGATAGTTTGGATTTAACTGAGAGCATGTCAGTAGTAGCAATATTAAATCAGTGTGAAAAGATAGTGATGATAGGCAACAAAAAAGATATGAAACATGGACTTTAAATGTCAAAAGGAGGCATCCATACCCCGTCTTCAAGGTAATTGGGAGCCAAAGAAGGTTTGTGAGCAGGTGACTGACATGGTTGTACCTTTTCCTTGAGTAAAATTAGTTTGGCAGCTATCTGCAGGCTGAAATGAAAAGAGAAATATGTGAGGGAAGGGGATCCCTTAGGAAAGCTATTGTAATCATTTAGGAGACAGAAGATATTGTTGTTGAGTCTTATCAGACTCTGGGGCACTTTTGGGGTTTTCTTGGCAAAGATACTGAAGTGGTTTGCCATTCCCTTCTCTGGTTCTCTGTACAGATGAGGATACCAAGGCAAACAAGATTAAGTGAATGAAAGACCAAAATGCATTGATGGTTTATGAATGAAGAGATGGGGACAGATTGGTAGAGGTAGTAAAGGAATAATTGACAAAAAGGGAAAGCAGATGATGGGAAAAAATTAGTGGAAACTTAATGGGGGCAATCCCTAGAATCCAAATTAATGCCAATGTGCCCATTTATGTGGGTAAGGAATATTGGAGAAGAACATTTTACTCTAATTCATTAGGAGGTTCAATTAGAAAATGAAGTTAGCTATAGATAACTGTAATGTGAATGCAGTAAAATGGAAAGCTGTAATGTTGGTGAGTAATGCATACTTGAACTCCATTAACTGGGTCATCCTATGCCTAGAGAAAGATTTTGGGACCTGGATAGGAAAGAAAATTAAAGGAAAAGAGAAACCAATGAAAAATCCATGCATGCCCTTATTAATATACTGTTTTTCATCCTTAGAGTGTGAATGCCAGAGTAATTTGTTCTATAAATTAGACTTCAGTCTATTACTCCTTTCAAGGTACAATTAACAATTGACAGCTTAATATTGGAGTGGGAAGGGGGTTCATGCTTTTTGCGGGGTATAGTTTGCTCAATTGTTCTGCCAGTAATTTACATTGACGTCAACAGGAGTTATGTGTTTGTTGAGGTGGGAGAACTGATTGAAATTTCTTCTCTCACTGATATATCCTCTTAGTGCTTTAACAATCAGTCGGGTCTCCATTAGAAACTAGCATTTTCTTTCTTCCTCTTGCATGTTCCTTTACTCTAACTATAGAAAAGGACAGCTACAGCTACAGCTGGTGGTACAGTGGATAGAGCACTGGGTTTGGAATCAGGAAGACATCCTCCTGAATTTAAATCCAGCCTCAGACATTTACTATCTTTATAAATGTGTCAGGGGTATCATCAAAGTTTTCTCACATAGACAGTCAAATTGGACCCCCAATTTCTTTATTCCTCAAATGAAATGATTGAACTCTATCACCTCAATGATTCCTCCTAGCCCTATTTCTCTGGTAACTCTATGATCTTATGTATAAGAACAAGAAAACATAGATCATTTGTGTACGGAGACATTTATAAATGTGTCAGGGGTATCATCAAAGTTTTCTCACATAGACAGTCACATTTGAACTGAACCTTGAAAGAATCTTAGCAACAGAGCTGAAGAGGAAATACATTCTAGGCATGGGGGACAGTCTGTGCCAAAGCAATGAGGGTGGAATTGAAAAGGTGAATTAGTGGAACAATAAGTAGTCCATTTTTGGCTGGAATACAAAATGCATTAAGAAGAAGACAGGAAATAAATCTAGAAAGGTAGGTTTCTCAGACCATGAAGGTATGTAATTGTCAAGCTAAGAACAAACATTTTATCTTAGATCAAGGAGTTCTTAATTTGGGTTCTAAAAACTTAAAATCTCTTTCTATATATACACATACATGTATATGTATAATATATATACACACATATATGTATAATTTGTAAAGCTGAGTAATGTTCAAAATAAAGAATACAGAGAAATCTATTTCTGATGAAAATAATATTTTTCCTCAAATTTCATTAACTGTTCCAACAATTTGCACATCTATTTTCTTTTTGCTTTCATGATATTAATGTCTCAAATATGTGGCAAATAATATATGTGTATATACATATATGTGAATGTGTATATATGTATGTATATACATATAACTAGGGGTACCTTGGTGGTACAGTGAATAGATTCAGGAAGACATCTTCATAAATTTAAATCTGGCCTCAGACACTTACTAAATGTTTGTGACCCTGGGCATGTCACTTAACTCTATTTGTTTCAGTTTCCTCAACTGTAAAATGAGTTGGAGAAAGAAATGGCAAGCCATTCCAGTGTCTTTGCCAAGAAAACTCCAATGGGGTCATGGAGAGTAGGCTATAACTGAAAAATGAGTGAGCAACAAAAAATGTGCAATTAATTTAATACAATTGCTTTCTGTTTCAATCATATTTTATTTTATCCATTAAAAATATATTCTGAAAATGGATCTATATAATTCACAAGACTGTCAAAGAGATTCCTGATACACGTCGAAAAAAAGTCACCTTTATTAAAGGAAAGAGAACTACCAGAGATTTTTGAACCCGGAAGTGACATAGGCAGATCTATTTCAAGGAAGATGATTTTGACAGCTATATGAGGGATGGGATGAAAAGAAGAGATTGAAAGCAAAAAGACCTATCAAGAGATTATTAACCAGTAAATTAAGTAAAGAACTGTGGAAATAGATAAATGATTAGCTAGACTTTACTAACACTTGCCACACTTCAAAGAGATGTGTTGTTTTCCATATATTCAAGATACTATCATGAAAGCAAGAAGAAAATATATGTGCAAAATGTTGAAACTTAATGAATTTTGGGGAAAATATGGGTTTCATAAGAAATAGATTTCTCTGTATTCTTTATTTTGAACATTGTTCAGCTTTTCAAATTAATTTCAAACTTTATTTTCTAGGCAAGGATATTTAGAAGTGCTAATTTGTTATCTTTATAGACAGACATCCAAATAGACAGACAAATATGAGAAGTTTTATGGGAGAATTAATTTAATTCAGAACTGAATTACATTGTAAGAGGTATAATACAAATGAAAAAGTTAATAAATGTGCATGAAAATGTACCAGTCAGAATGAAAGCAGTTCTAAAAAAATAACTTGGGGAAAGTGATATTTTTTCCCATTCACCATCTATGACTGTGTTTATAGAAGGTTCTGGATGCAGTCAAACCTCAGTACTGATGTTCTGCTCTCCCAAATGTTATCTCCCTCTTTGGACCACTGTTTCAGGAAGGGCTCAGACCCTTTTCATTGCACTCATGACTTGATTCTCTGGACTTCCCTTTCTTCCTCCTTCTTAGTAACCACCTTTTTCATATGCAAGGACTGCTCTCTCCTCACTTCTTTTTATTAATATTCTCTGTCCCATCTCAGAGTTAGGAGGTAAATTCCTTGAAAGCATGGACTGTCTTGCTTGCTTGTATTTGTATTTCCATTGCTTATCATAGTGTCTGGCAAATAGTAAGCTCCTAAAAGACTCTCTCTTTCTCTCTCTGTCTCTCTGTCTCTGTCTTTCTCTGTCTCTGTCTCTCTCTGTATCTATCTGTCTGTCTGTTCGTCTTCGTCTGTCTGTCTCTGTCTCTCTCTACCTCCCTCCCTGTCTCTCACTATCTCTCTCTGTCTCTGTCTCTTTTTCCTTATCTTCCTTCTCTACTCTATTCCCCCATCCCTCCACAATCCATCCATCCATCCATCCATCCATCCATCCATCCATCTATCTATCTATCTATCTATCTATCTATCTATCTATCTATCTATCTATCTATCTATCTATCTATGAGTTTGTATCTATCATGAGTCTGATGCATTCTACCCTATAGGCACTTTAGCTGTGGAATGTCACCATCTAGCCTTATAAGAAGTCCAGAAAAGGACTTTAATGTTTAGTGTTCAAATTCAAATGATGAGGATAAAAAATTTCAAGCTGAAAGAGATCTTAGAGACCAATGAGTCCAACCTTGATTAATAAAGGTTTACTGACTTGCCTCGGATGACTACTTAGTAAGTGGTTGAGGCAGGATTTGAATCCAACTCTTTCTGATTCAAGTTCAATGCCTAATTCACTATATATTTCTCTAGCCTGTTGCCTTGCTATTGAATGAAGTTGTGTCCCTACATTATTCTTGCCAGATACACTAGTAAACCCAATTATTATATCATTGATGATTAGAATTATTATTATTATAAACAACATTATCTTTTGAAACAGCACCATGATCTGAACAAACATGCACTACATTTGAGTTTCAACTTGTGTAATTTTTTCTCCCCATGCCAGCTTTACTTTTTAAACCCTTAGCTACTAAGAATTCATAATAAGTAGTAGTTCTATAGAAGAAGAGTGCTAAGGTCTAGGCAACTGGAGTTAAGTGACTTATCCAGGGTCACATAGCTAGGAAGTATGTGAGGCCAGATTTGAACCCAGGTCTCTCTAACTACAGGAATGGCGCTCTATCAAGTAAGCCCCACCACATGCCAGCTTTAACAAAACATTCTTCTTTCTAAGTCTAAGTTTGCTTAGTTATAAAAAGAGAAGACAGTAAACATTGCTTTTGGTATATTCTGTGTGGTTTACAGAAATGTTTATATATATATATATATATATATATATATATATATATATATATATATATATAATTTGTGACTAACAA
>NC_058134.1:241306208-241319065 GCF_016433145.1 Gracilinanus agilis
CTAGCACCAAGCAGATCCAGTTTCAAGCCTCACCTGTGACAAACACAGTTATGTGACTCTGGATGGCTGAAGCAGGTGCTGTGGAGAACTTAGAGCTTGCTCAGACACCAATGGCCTCAGGGTCACCTGCTGCAATTCTGGGTCAATGTCAGTCAATCTAACTTCAATCTTGCTACTGGACTTTCATGTCTCTGGGAGAGATAATGAGGCTGATGACCCTGCAGCTCTGTCTGGCTTAATCTGATTCATGCACAAGTCAAGATATGACCATGTGAAATCATTGGACTTCTGTAAACAATGGATAAACAATTCTTTCTTTTTCTGTCTTTCTATTTTTCTTAGTCTTTTTTATTTTATTTTTTTAGAAAATAATTTTCCATGGTTACATGATTCATGTTCTTACTGTCCCCTTCACCCCCCTTCAAACTTACTCCCGCTTTAGCTGACATGCATTTCCACTGTTTCTTCATGTGTCATCAATCAAGACCTATTTCCAAATTATTGATAGTTGCACTGGGGTTTAGAATCTACATCCCAAATCATGTCCGCATCAACCCATGTGTTCAAGCAGTTGTTTTTCTTCTGTGTTTCCACTCCTGTAGTTCTTCCTTGGAATGCAGGTAGCATTATTTTCCATAGATCCCTCAGAATTTTCCTGGGTCATTGCATTGCTGCTAGTACAGAAGTCCATTATATTTGGTTTTACCACAGTGTATCAGTCTCTGTGTACAATGTTCTTCTGGCTCTGCTCCTTTCACTCTGCATCAATTCCTGGAGGTCTGTCCAGTTCACATGGAATTCCTCCAGTTTATTTATTCCTTTGAGCACAACAGTATTCCATCACCAGTATATACCACAATTTGTTTAGCCATTCCCCAATTGTAGGGCATACCCTCCTTTTCCAGTTTTTTGCCACCACAAAGATTGAGGCTATAAATATATTTGTACATGTCTTTTTCCCTATTATTTCTTTGGGGTACAAACCCAGCAAGTATATGGCTAGATCAAACGGTAGACAATCTTTTAGTGCTCTTTGGGCATAGTTCCAAATTGCTATCCAGAATGGTTGGATCAGTCTTTGTCTTTTTTAAAGGTAGTGAGTCATACACATGATATTACCAATACTTACTTGGTGGATGGTTTGAAAATCATGAATTTTTTTTATTTTCTGGAATTTTCTAAATTTTGCATTTTTTTCTGTGATTAACTATGGATAACTGAATCAGTGGACACAGGGGCCCTATTGTACTACATCAAAAAGAAAGGCTCATGGGAGTTATTTAGAGGAACATTTGAGAATAAATATAACATAAACATATAAGGCAGCATAAAACTAAATTATATTTTAAAATACTATAGAACAGTGATGGTGAATCTTTTAGACTGAGTGCCCAACTGTACCCTCATGCTGCCCTCTTACTACAGATAGGGGAGGGAGGAAGTGCTCCCAGTGGGCTGTGGAGCAGAGGGGCAGATGATATAAAAAATATCCTCAGGTGTGGTGGAGAGTGGGAAGGGAACAGCCCCTTCTGGCATGCATGACATAAGTTCACTAACATGGCCTTAGTTCATCCTTTTTTAAAATAATGTTTGTGGAAAGTAAGTGGAGTAACTATTACAGATTTTATAAGAATATCAGTGGCCAGTAAGTGGAATAAACAATGTACAGACTGAAGTGAACAGAACTAGGAGAATACTGTACATGGGAACAGTAATAATGAATGATGACCAACTGTAAATGACTTAACTTTTACCAGCAATGCAAGGATCCAGGACAACTCCAAGGGACCTATAATTGTAAAAGCTAACCACACAGAAGGAACTGAAGAAGTCTGAATTCAGATTCAAGCATGCCATTATTTATTTCTTCCATGAATTTTTCCTTAGTGGAAGCTATATGTGTTTTCTTTCACAGAATGACAAACATGGCAATATTTGTTGAAAAATAACATATGCAAAACCTATATCATATTACCTGCCATCTTAGGGGAGGGAGAGAAGCTAGATTAAAAAATTAGAAAATTAATATTAAAATTTTACCAACATGTAATTTGGAAAAAAACATTTAATATAAAACAAAAATAAACTAATGTAGAAGAAGAGAACTTGGGGAAAGAGTCTGAACAGTGCTTCACAGGAAATAGTTGAGGTGAGATGGGGATGCTGCTTTGTTTTAGCATTCAGTTTTTTAACCTTGAATAATTTTTGTGGTGGTGGAGGGTTATCTCCAGGGTTATACATTGGTCTGGCTTATGCCACATGTGTCCATCCATACAGACTATATACCAGCACATAATCAAGAGTCAAAAGGCAATCTAGGGCTGCTTTACTGAATTGTCTTGCTGAGCTTGTTCTTAGTTCTATCCCCATACTGTGTCAAAGTGAGTGGGGGTGGCAGAGAGCGGATATCAATTATCTTAGAGTTTTCAAGGGTATCTTTGATCTTAGGAATCATTTCTTTTGAAACTTAAATAGCATACTCACTCTGAATCTTTATTGTACTTTGGACTTCTAAACTCATTACGGTATGCAACCAACTATATTATGGCCAAAGCTAGGCATAGATTTATCACTCTTGGTAATTCTTCCCTTGAAGTAGTAACTTCTAAATAATCATCTTTGGCATTTTTCATAATCATGACGTTTTAAATTTCCAAAAATCACATTAAGATACTTGAGTAATTCTCATAAAGTGTCTTATGGGTTATTATCCTTTTTTTGAGTCTAATTTAAAATAAAGCACTCCAATTTTTCTGAAGATTCATTGATTTTAACAGTGCTGATACTCCTTCCACATGGCAGATCACAATCCTATTTCTTTTCAACCTGTGCAATTTTTTTGGCCTGTATTCTTCTACCAACCCACCATTTAGTTTCTACTAAATGTGGTAGTCTTTTTTTTAACCAGCTCATAAATCCTACTCATATAACATTCATTGTCATTTTCTATCTCTAGATAACCGACCCATTTCCTTTTTCAGGTTTATACTTCCTCTCTAATTCCTTTTACACTACTCTTGTTCCCAAGTTATTACTGGAAAATGGATGCAATCTATTCAGTCCCACAGTTTATGTCTTTATGTTGCCCATCACAATGTTATTCTGACATTTTTTTCCTGTGGTTGTAGCAATTATATAATCACAGACATTCAGAGTTAGAAGAGAGCCCAGCAGTCATCTTATTCAACTGGTAAGTGAAAAAGAATCCCTCTACAATACAACCAGTAAGGACTTACCCAGACTTGGCTTTAAGAAGTCAAGAAAGAGAGAACCTATCACATTCCAATGAAGACCACTTCCTTTTAAACAGAAAGTACTGCATTGCGGTTACTGTTTTATCTCCTTTTCCTACAGCCTGAATTTATATCTTTGAGCCTTCCAATTACGAACTTTACTTCTCACTTCTGGAGCCAAACAAGACTGATTAAACCCTTTTCCACATCAAAACTTTTGAAGTACTTAAAGAATGCCATCGTATTCTCCCAAGTCTTTTCCAACTTAAGTATTCCTAATTCCTTTAGTGGATTCACACATACTATGATTCAAGGCTGAGGTTCTTCGTCATTCTGTTGGTCATTCTTTGGGATCCTTTCAGATTATCAATATCCTAAAATATGAAATCTGAAACCAAACAAAATAGTCCAGAATTTTGGGGGCCAGTGCATGGTTCAGAAGAACTATCATTGCCTTTTCTCTGGATAGTCTGTCTTTTAATACAATTTATGTAGGCTTTCTCAGTTTCTATACCACATTGTTGATTCACATTAAAGTTATATTCCACTAAACTTCCAGATACCTCCCCCACCAAAAATAAATGCCGCATAGCCATGTTTCTCCTATCTTGTACTTGAGGGATCAATTTCTTAAATTCATGGATTGGATTTTATATTTCATTCTCATTAAAATTCATCTCATTCAAATCAGCACAATCTAGCTTTTCAGAATCTCTTTTGATCCTAACTCTGTCATCCAGTATTATCTATCCAGCTTTTGTATCATCTAAATATTTCATAAGGAAGCAATCTCTGCCTTTATATGTTAGATGAAAATGTTAAAGCACTGGACCAAGTATAGATCCCTGAACAGCTCACAAGTTGCCACCAAACTTAAGGATTACTCTTTGATTCTCATTCTTCAGATAATCATCAACATATTTAATTGTAATCTCATTTCACCTGCTTTTCTCTAACTCTTCCACAAGAATATATAAATATTAGATTAAAGCCTTTCTTAAAATATGAGACCACATTTATACTATTTTCCTGATATAGCAGCTTCATAAACATAACAAAAGAAAATGGAGTTATTTTGACATAACTTATTCTTATTGCATCTTTGTTGCCTTTTTTTGTTAATTTATTTAGCATATGTCTATTAAACATCTAATATGTGTCAGACACTATGTTAGGCACTGAACACTCTAAGTCAAAAAAAGAAAAATAATCTTTGCTCTATGTTATTGGGGAGGAGGGTTATTATGTACCAAGTTAATTTATGAAAGGAGGGCTATAGCAGCTGTGGGTAGGGAAGATGTTGAATTGAGGCTTAAAGGAATTTAGGAATTCTAAGAAGCAAAGGAGGTCATGAATTTGATATGATGGACAACTTTTACAAAGGCATGAAGACAAAAAAATACAATGGCATGTATGGAAGACAGCAATTATCTGAGCTGGGTTAAAGCATGGAGTATGTAAAAGAAGAAATGTTTTATTATTTTGGAAGCATAGGTGGGGGCCAGACTATAAAAGACTTTAAATGCCAAAGAAAGGAGTCTGAATTTTTTCTAAGAGACAATTGGGAGTCATATACAATTCACAGCATATAGTTTTGAATGCCTGTTGATTGATTGGCTGATTGATAGAGAGATTGGGTCAAATAATATTTGCATTTTTGTAAAAGTGATGTCAAGGTAATTTGAACATCAAGATAAGCCTTAAAGGGGAAACTAAGTCAGAAAATGGAAATATGTAGTCTAAAGACTTGTATGGAAATTAGGAGAGGACTTGTGAGGCATTAATCCAAGAATCCTGGAGATATTAGGTGATATTAGGTTGAGCTTTCTTCCAGTAACTAGGCTTCAGGAATCAAACAAAATAACAATACCAAAACAAAATTACAAATCAATTGGGAATTCAGTAAGAAGGATGTTTGTTAGGTTTCAGGTATCAGGCAAGGAAGATCAGCCAAAACAGAGAAATTATGCTGGTCTGGGGAAGTAAGAATCTTGGAGATGAGGTTAGAACAATGGGGATTCACTAATTGCCCAGTCTTCCACTTTAATCCTTAGTACTAAAGGCATCCTACTTCAATTTAGGGAAGATATCCCACCTATCACCTTTCATCTCACCACACTAAGAGAGAAGCTGATAGCCAGTATGGTGTTTTAAGATAGTTAATTCCCTAGAGAGAGAGATAAATAGAAGATAGAGAAAGAGAACATTTATTAAGTGATTACTATATAGCAGATACTGTTCTACATCCTTGATATATAAAAACAAGCAAACAACAATAGTCCATGCCTTCAGGGAAGTTACAAGCTAATGAGATTAGGTGGGTTGGTTGGTTTTTGTCTTACCTACTCAAAGAGCACCAAAATGACATAAATGGTGATGTCTTTTGACTGACACTTAAATTGAGGAAGAGTTGCACAAAGTTGTTGGCCTCATTCTCTCTTCAAGTCATTGAAGTCCATTTGCAAGACAAAAGTCAGGATAACTAGCAATAATGTGAAACTTAATGGATGATCTTGGAATCTTCCCTGTCTGCCCAAATTCTAAGTGCCCCTCACCACCTATTCTAGCCACCTTCATGGTCACTGGAACAAACTGTTCTCATATGCCCCTTGTGTCAGTAGCACAGTGGATAGAACACTCATCCAGTTACGTGGCATAGTGGATAGAGCACAAGCATGGAATCAGGAAGGCTTATCTTCATGAGTGCAAATCTAGTCACAGATTGTAACTCTGTCATGCTGGGTAAATAATTTAACAGTGATTGCTTCAGTTCTTCATTTATAAAATGAACTGGGTAAGGAAATGGCAAAATGCCCCAGTATCTTTGCCAAGAAAACTTCAAAATGGTGCCATGAAGAGTCAACCACCACTGTAAAGCAATGAGATAAAACAGCATATTAAGGAGACCTAGAAAGGATAGAGGGCTCCCTAAGCAAAAACTCACCCATCAGAAATGAGTGTAGTTCTGGGGGCAGAGTGAAAGTTATTGATACAATGACATTAGTGATATCCAGAATGGAATAGGTATGGTTTGGAGATGACAGTTGTCCCCCAACACATACACACTGGGGTGGACTCATTGAGGAGGATTTAGATGACATTTATGAGTTGAGACGCATAGGGTGAGAAAGATCATGAC
Organism: Gracilinanus agilis; assembly: GCF_016433145.1. Lineage (NCBI taxonomy): Eukaryota > Metazoa > Chordata > Mammalia > Didelphimorphia > Didelphidae > Gracilinanus > Gracilinanus agilis. The sequence continues at coordinate 241,312,581 of NC_058134.1, forward strand.
ATTCAAGATAATAAGAATATTATGTCATCTAGTTTAATACTTAGTTTTACAGAGAGGAGAAACTAAGGCCCAGAGAAGTTACTTGTCTATTATCACAGTGACAGAAAAAAGATTTTAATGGTTGTTCTTTGGCTTCCTAATCAAAACTAATTCCAATAGACCATGCAGCCTATCCTACAGTAAGGATGGATTGAAATTTACACTGTGAGATCACAGATCCATTTTTCTATTGAAGGAAGATATCTTGTTAATGAGAGATTGATGGATAAAAGGTTGGTACCATTGTTTGAAGGAAAGACTGCCTTGCCTGTCTCATCAGTGTTTCTTTCACTCAAATGTTGGTGGTTCTTCTGCCTTCCCCATCACCCAATCTTCTAGCTATGCTTCACAGAGGAGAAAAAAAGAGAGAAAAAGGAAAGACTCTAACAACAGAAGTGAAACAGACAGCTGTGCTGTCTCTAAACTGCCCTGTCTGGTATTTATTAGCTGTTTTTGTTTTGCATTTAGTTAGTAGCTTATTACGCTAAACTATATATTATAGCAATTATACAAAACCTTATTGAAAATCAATGGTGCATGAATCTCATCAATATTAGTTGAGCACTGCTAATTAGCAAACAATGCTGATGTGGGCTAATGATTTGCATCTGGGTTGACCACACCAGATAATAATGTAGAGTACCAGCTTATACCAGTGCCAAGGCATTAAGGGATCATGAAGAAAAAGACTTCTGAAATTTACTCTATTGAAAGGCCTAATCCTCAACTTGCATCACCAAAGCAAGAGAATTTATTCATGAACTTTTGTATCTAACAAATAAAGAACTTATTTTGGAATTACTTGAATTGTTTTGGGTTGTTGTTCAATTCAAATTTACTTCAGGATGCCTGAGTTATGTCTTTAATTATACAAATACAATATCCACTATTTCCAAACGTGTAAAAGAATGATTTTATGTTTTGAAATGATTTGTGCTTGAAAAATAGGTGTTGAATAAATGACTTCTGATGCTGGTAATGAGGAGAGAGACACTGAATAAAAAAAGAAGTAGACACTCAAAAACCAAAACAGCCTCCAGACTGGCTTGAGTCATCTCTCTGACTATGCATTTCAACTAAAGTATTTCCATTAGATAGAATCATTGATCTGTTTGTTTCTAGGCTTTGGGTTCCTTCTTTCCTTTTATCCCCCAAAAATGTTTAGTAAAAATTTAGTCTGTGTTAGCTCTTCTGTGTCAGTGGGAACCTTGGGAAGGTATCAGCTTTATCTGAGAAAAACATACATTATATGAAAAGAGAAGAGATAAGAAGAGATGTGACAGGCAGGGAAGGGAAGGGAAGAAGAAACAGGGGGAGAGGAGAAAAGAAGGCATGGGGGACAAGAGGGAAACAGGTGCCAAACAAATTAAAATATAATTGAGAAAGGCCTAACAAAAAATAAAAAAAATATGATATAATATTTATAATGTTAATTTATAATTTTTTAGTCAATATGCCACATGAAGGGATCTGTTACTATTTGAGTTTGACATCATTGGATAGAAGATAGATCACTGGCCTCAAAGCCAGGAAGACCAGGGTTCAAATAAATGAAGATTCATACAGGCTGAATGACAGTGGATAAGTCATTTAACTCCCCACTTCTATTAACAACTCTCTAACACAATAATTTTCAGAGAAGGTGACAACTTGCATTTTTAAAGGGCATTCTTTTACCATTTTTTAATATCAGTGAATTTGCAGATCTAGTCTCTATTCCTCTATCTATTCATATGTAGACTGTTTACTCACTTTTTTCTCAGGATGTATGTGTGCATGTGTATTTATGTAAAACTGACAGAAGATTTCTTGGCCACATTGCAGCTCTACCATTAATGACCTCACAGTAATACAGTACCTAATGAAACCAATTCCTATCCTTTTGGCTTCCTGGTAAACCTGATCTATTTTATCAAAATAGAGTCTTACTTGCCAAATTTCATATAAGCAATCTGAGCATAAATTATTCCTTTGATATCTACCCAGAAGCAAACAAAAGGAAATGGCAGTATTTAACAAGTCCAAAGAATACAAATATTAAATGGCAGTCACTTTCCATCAGACTCTAAGAAAACAGAGACATAGTCATATGCCTGAAAACAAAATTCAAAGCAACACAATTGAAAAGCCCCTTGAAATGCTTTCTTTAAAGCAAAGCACTTAAGAAGACTACCTATTTAGGTACATCAGTGCTTGCAATTCTCCTTTTTGCATAATGCTAGGAGATGAATTTAGTTACATATCAAAGTCAAGCTAGAAACTTTACCTTCATGCTGAGCTTTTTGTCTCTGGCAGGAAGCAGTTTGAGTTCTCTTTTCTCATCAATTTAACTTAATTTAATGACACTAATTAATGAAAATGGATGTTCTCTTTTTGAAGCACAAGAACAACCAATGTATTTGGTAAGGAATCAGAATTTGAATGAGATCAATTGGAAAATAAATGGCTTTGGCCATATTTTCTCTAAACTAAATTAATACTTGATGGAAGGAAAGTGGGCAGTACTTTATTTTAGAAGTTACTTATTTTTGTCAAATAATAAAATAAATAATCTTGCTGTCACAAAGAAGTCATGATTCTGCCCTTCCTTAATATATATCTCCTCATAACTGCTATTTTTCTCTAGTATGCTACTATCCTTCTAGTCCAGTGATTCAAAAAGTGGGCATCACCGTCCCCTGGTGGGTGCTGCAGCAATCCAGGAGGGCAGTGATGGCCAAAGGTGCATTTATCTTTCCTATTAATTGCTATTAAAATTTTAAAAATAATTTCCAGGGGGCTAAGTAATATTTTTTTTCTGGAAAGGGGGCAGTAGGCCAAAAAAGTTTGGGAACCACTGTTCTAGTCAGTCACATAAATTAAAAATTCATAGGTTCACCCTTTCATTAATATATCCAATCAATTGCCAAGACTTCTCAATTCTATATTTGGACTTATCCCTGCCATGCCATATCCAATCTGTTGCCAAATCTTCTCAATTCTGTATCCACAACATCTTTCCCATCTGGTCCTTTCTCTTCCCTTACATAAACACCATGCTAGGGCAGAAGCACATCATCTCTCCTTTCATTTATTTCAATAGCATCTTCTTGGGTCTCCTTGTATCCCAATTCGAATTCAGCTTCCATGTAGCTGCCAACATATGTTTCTGGTGCACATATCTGACCAGGTCACTCAATGACTCATGAATCTCCAGTGATCCATTATCCCTTTAGGCTAAGATACAAAATCCTCTACTTGGCATTTAAATGCTTTCACAAAGTGACTGCCCAAAGCAGCTGCCTTATCTTACAATTCCAGCCTCTGCCTCTCAAGCAGCAGGGCTAGTCTCCATAATCAGCTTCTCTCTTCAAGTACCTGCTGTTCTTCTGGTTTCTGGCTTCTCATCTCCACAGCTTCTACTATCTCCTATGATGACCTCCTTGTGAGTAGTAATCCATCTCTCACTCAGGTTGAAAACAAAAAATCCACAGTTCAATGGGGTAGAATACAAACAAACAATAAGAAACTTTTCCCATAGTCCCTATGCAGTCCTTTGATTTCTATTTCCTCAGCTTATCCTTCAAGAGGCTACAAAAAGCCATATGAAAATGAACTGGTCAACAGTGACTTACAGCCATTTATACCTTCAGTCAGTTCTTGGGCTTAAAAGATGCTTTCAGAGATCACTCAGTACATTTATCAGGGAGTTAGTTTTCTCTCCATTTCTCAGAATTGTCTCACTCTGCTTTTCTCAACAAATGCCCTTTTATTTTATGCCTCCTTTAACAAATAAAGTAGTCACATATGAAAGAGATTGTACCTTATACCTATAGATGATCTCCTTGCCTTTATCAAGACCATCTTCTCTGTCTGGAATTCTATTTTCTCTATTTTCTCACATACTCTCCACTTCCAAGAGTTAATTTGAAGCCATCTCATAAAGGAATCTATCTGAAACACAACATTTGGGAATGCCTCACTCCCACAATTCTCTTCTCTTCATGTTTAAATACAAATATATGAATGTATGTAAATGTGTGTGTATATAAAGAATGTCAACATAATTCATGAAATGAATTAGTTCTCCATCATCAGTCCTCTCCTTTTTCCAGTCAAATTTATCTTTGATGGCACAGCTAAAACACTTTTTTTATTGCTATTCCAATTAAACCCAACATTTCATTTCCCTTTGGGTCACTTGAATGTGTAATTCTTCTGAGATTTCAATGTTCTATGATTCATAATTACTTTGGCATTCATGAAGCTATTTTAATGGCTGCCTTTTCATATTTTTATTTTGAATATTTTCCCATAGGTACATATTTCATGTTCTTTCCCTCACCCCCAATGCCCCCTATCCCCCTTAGCTGACATGCAATTCCACTGGGTTTTACATGTATCATTGATCAAGATCTAATTCCATATAATTGATAGTTAGACTAGAGTTATTGTTTAGTATCTACATCCCCAATAATATCCCCATCAACCCATGTGTTCAAGCAGTTGTTTTTCTTCTGTGTTTCTCCTCCCACAGTTCTTCCTCTGAATGTGGCTAGTTTTCTTTCTCATAAGTCCCTCAGCCTTGCTCTGGATTCTTGCATTGCTGCTAGTAGAGAAGTCCATTATGTTCAACTGTACCACAGTGCATCAGACTCTGTGTAAAGGGTTCTCCTGGATCTGTTCCTTTCACTCTGCATCGATTCCTGGAGGTCATTTCAGTTCACATGGAATTCCTCCAGTTCTTTATTCCTTTGAGCACAATAGTATTTCATCACCAACAGATACCACAATTTGTTCAGAAGGGCTGCCTTTTTTAATCCTGCAGTGGCTTTGTTTTACTATTCAATAAGATACAGTCCTGCATCTTACTTAGGTATAATGCTAAACAGTAAAGATAAACCACTTGATCCAGAATATATCCAGAAGGTGGCATGCCTTGGATTGGTCACAAAATGAATGACTACCTGGGCCATGTCTGATCCAATTTCCTTTGACAGCAGTCACTCTGACATTCCATTTGGATCAATACTCCCTTCACTTGTCTCATAGGAGGTTAGTGAGTAGCCAGTTTGTATTCAGGAACATTGATTCTATACCAGAAATATTTTTGTCATTTAACTAATTGACTCTGAAGCCTATGGAAATTTGCCATTCTGCTCTTTTCTTCTTGTTTTAGCTTACACTGTCCATGAAACAATATGACTCAGAGGAAATAAATAAGAAAGAATATGAATTTTGGAGTCAGAAGACCTGAAATCACATCTTCACTGTGTCACTTAGAATCTGTCATACATTGTTCACCTCCTCACTACTCTGGGCCTCAGTGACTCCAAATTTAAAATAAGAAGGTTGAGTTAGATGGCCTTTAAGTCTCTTCCATTGTGAATCTATCAACTATAAATTGTCAATAACCTTTTATGAAGCATCTTCTATGTGTTAAGCACTAGAATTCTAAGGTCTCTCCTAGCTCTGAGAGCATATTTGAAGTGAAAGATAGATTATGATGGTATTCAATATTCGGTTTTAGACTTTCATGTGTTAATAAAGATGTTTTGGAAATTGGAAAATGAGGGGTATCTTTCAGATGAGGAATGGCTGAACAAATTTTGGTATCTGTTGGTGATGGAATACTATTGTGCTCAAAGGAATAACAAACTGGAGGAATTCCATGTGAACTAGAAAGACCTCCAGGAATTGATGCAGAGAGAAAGGAGCAGAACCAGGAGATCATTGTATACAGAGACTGATACACTGTGGTAAAACCAAATATAATGGACTTCTGTACTAGCAGCAATGCAATGACCCAGGAAAATTCTGAGGGATCTATGGAAAATAATGCTACCTGCATTCCAAGGAAGAACTACAGGAGTAGAAACACAGAAGAAAAACAACTGTTTGAACACATGGGTTGATGCGGACATGATTTGGGATGTAGATTCTAAACCCCAGTGCAACTATCAATAATTTGGAAATAGGTCTTGATTGATGACACATGAAGAAACAGTGGAAATGCATGTCAGCTAAAGCGGGGGTAAGTTTGAAGGGGGGTGAAGGGGACAGTAAGAACATGAATCATGTAACCATGGAAAATTATTTTCTAAAAAAATAAAATAAAAAAAAGACTAAGAAAAATAGAAAGACAGAAAAAGAAAGAATTGTTTCTCCATTGTTTACAGAGGTCCAATGATTTCACATGGTGATATCTTGACTTGTGCATGAATCAGATTAAGCCAGACAGAGCTGCAGGGTCATCAGCCTCATTATCTCTCCCAGAGACATGAAAGTCCAGTAGCAAGATTAAAGTTAGATTGACTGACATTGACCCAGAATTGCAGCAGGTGACCCTGAGGCCATTGGTGTCTGAGCAAGCTCTAAGTTCTCCACAGCACCTGCTTCAGCCATCCAGAGTCACATAACTGTGTTTGTCACAGGTGAGGCTTGAAACTGGATCTGCTTGGTGCTAG
>NC_058134.1:241333948-241334202 GCF_016433145.1 Gracilinanus agilis
AATTCAGAATGGGTGAACGACTTGAATATAAAGAGGGAAACTATAAATAAGTTAAGTGAACACAGAATAGTATACTTGTCAGATCTCTGGGAAAGGAAAGACTTTAAAACCAAGCAAGAGTTAGAGAAAATTACAAAATGTAAATTAAATGGTTTTGATTATATTAAACTAAAAAGCTTTTGTACAAACAAAAACAATGTAGTCAAAATCAGAAGGGAAACAACAAATTGGGAAAAAATCTTTATAACGAAAAA
>NC_058134.1:241334263-241334553 GCF_016433145.1 Gracilinanus agilis
ATAAATGGGCAAGAGACATGAATAGGCAATTTTCAGGTAAAGAAATCAAAAGTATCAATAAGCACATGAGAAAGTGTTCCAAATCTCTAATAATTAGAGAAATGCAAATCAAAACAACTCTGAGGTATCACCTCACACCTAGCAGATTGGCTAAAATGAAAGAAGGGGAGAGTAATGAATGTTGGAGGGGATGTGGCAAAATTGGGACATTGATGCATTGCTGGTGGAGTTGTGAACTGATCCAGCCATTCTGGCTGGCAATTTGGAATCACGCTCAAAGGGCTATAAAA
>NC_058134.1:241334651-241390119 GCF_016433145.1 Gracilinanus agilis
AAAGGAATAATAAACTGGAGAAGTTCCAGGCGAACTGGAGAGACCTCCGGGAACTGATGCAGAGCGAAAGGAGCAGAGCCAGAAGAACTCTATACACAGAGACTGATATACTGTGGTAAAATTGAATGTAATGGACCTCTGTACCAGCAGCAATACAATGACCCAGGACAATTCTGAGGGATTTATGGTAAAGACGCTACCCACATTCAGAGGAAGGACTGCAGGAGAGGAAACATATAAGAAAAACAACTGCTTGAACGCATGGGTCGGGGTGGACATGACTGAGGGTGTAGACTCGAAACTACCACACCAATGCAACTACCAACAATTTGGAAATTGGTCTTCTTCAAGGACACATGACAAAACTAGTGGAAACGCGCATGGGCCAAGGGTGGGGGGGGTGCGGGGGCGGGGTTGAAGGGGAAAGGTGGAGCATGAGTCATGTAACCATGTCAAAAATGAATATTAATAAATGTTAAAAAAAATAAGAGTAAACAACAGAAAAAGAAAAAAAAAGAAATTACAACTGACTGCTTCTGTCCAGGTAATGAACATAGAGCAAATGGAACAAGGAGGATCAATAAACACCAAGCAAAAAGGCAGAAAATCCAGCAAACTGGACTCAGGCTTTGACAGAACTCAAACACAATTCAAAAAACAATTAAGAGAGTCTGAAGGGCAGCTGGGTAGCTCAGTGGATTGAGAGCCGGGCCTAGAGACGGGAGGTCCTAGGTTCAAATCCGGCCTCAGACACTTCCCAGCTGTGTGACCCTGGGCAAGTCACTTGACCCCTATTGCCTACCCTTACCACTCTTCCACCTATAAGTCAATACACAGAAATTAAGGGTTTAAAATTAAAAAAAAAAAGAGAGTCTGAAGACAACTGGGAAAAGAACTTAAAAAGCAAAATAAGTCATCTGGAAGCAGAGGCACATGAACTAAAACCAGAAAGTCGTGTCTTGAAAGCCAGAATTGACCAGCTTGAAAATGAGGTAAAGAAAGTGAAAGATGACCTACAAAGAAAAACAGAATAGAAGGAGGATGACCAAAAAGCCAGGGATGAAATTCAGTCTTTAAAAATTAGAATCCAACAACTAGAAGATAATGACTTCACAAGGCAGCAAGAATCTATAAAACAAAATCAAAAAAGTGAAAAAATTAAGGAAAATATGAAAAACTTCATTGATAAAGCTATAGACCTAGAAAATAGATCCAGAGAGACAATTTAAGAATTGTTGGACTACTGGAAAATCATGAGAAATAAAAAGCATGGACATCATTCTATAGGAAATTATCTAAGAAAACTTCCCCAAGAAGAGAGAAAAATGGAGACTGAACGAATCCACAGATCATCACCTGAATTTAATCCCCAATTGACAACACCCAGGAATGTTATAACCAAAATCAAGAACTACCATACAAAGGAAAAGTTACTAAAAGCTGCTAAGAAAAAAACATTCAGATATCTTGGAGCCACAGTTAGAATAACACAGGACTTGGCTGCATCTATACTAAAGGATCAGAAGGCATGGAATATGATATTCCAGAAAGCAAGAGAATTGGGCCTACAACCAAGAATCAACTACTCAGCAAAATTGACTATGCATTGAGAAATGACTTGCAGGAGAAATTGTGGTAATTTAATAAAAGAGAAGACTTCCAAACATTCCTAAAGACCTGACTTAAACATAAAATTTGATGCCCAAACACAGAACTCAAGAGAATCACCAAAAGGTAATTAATAAATGGTAAAATATTTTAAGGGACCCAATAAGTTCAAATGATGTGTATTCTTATAAGAAAAGATGATATTGGTGATTTTAAAAAAATTGTTATCATCAAGGTAGCTAGATAAAATATACTTAGAGGGTACAGTGACAAACTGTGAAGGATTATATGTCAAAAATATATAAAAACTAGGGGTAAAAAGAGGATAATATTAAGAGAAATGAGAAAAAAAGATAAAATGGGGTAAATATATATTGCATAAAGAAGCACATGGAGGGAGGTGGGAAGAACATCAAAACAATGGGAGGGTAAAAGAGGTTGGAGACAGTCTCCAAGAACATTTTAATCATTACAGTGGGGAGGGTCAGAAAGGTTCAAAAAGAAGGAAAACCTCGACTCCAAATTTAATCATCATCATCATCATCATCATCATCATCAACATCAACATCATGGTAAACAATAACATTATCATCATCAATATCATCATCATCAAAAACAACATGATAACATGATCAATATCATCAGCATCAACATCAGCATCTAACTATCCATCTTTTCCTGGCTCAGGAAAGATTTTTGCTGGGTGGCCTAACCTAATAGCATAGTATGCAGAATGAGAGCCAAGAGACCAAAACTCTGGGCTTGAGTGCCACTATGTGTCCTTTGGGGGTAAAAAGAGAGCCTTCTTTTCCTTGACTCAGTTTCCTCATTTATGTATGAGTGAAGCTTACCTAAACTCTGCATTAAGTTAATTAAATCAAAGAATAAATCAGGTGTAAACAAAAAAAAGAGGTGTGAGGAAGAGTAGAAAAGCAGGGTCATTGATGAGAGCAGTCTTGGCTACTGCATCATCTCTTCCATTGCCATGAGACACTGATATTAGTGTTCCTGATACAGGCAGAACAGTGAATAACTGAGAGAGAGCTATGGAGTTTAATGGCCTTAAGAAGATCAGATAAGCTATCACCTCCACATTTCTAAGACATCCAACTGGACAAGTAAAAATTCAATTCTACACCAATTTACTTATAATCTAGTCTCTGATATCATCTCCATCAAGACAGAGGAATTCAAACAATTAACTCAAGAGGCATGTATCTGTCTAAATTGAATGAAAACTTACATTGAAACTTTTTGTGCTATAAGATGTAGCCATTTATCAAGATTTAATGTATTTAAATCACATGGTAGTATCACATAATTCCAGACATTTAGAACATATGATTTAGGAAGATAGAAAATAATTTACCAAAATGCAATAATTTTATGTAAACAGAAGTTTTGAAACTGAGTTTTAGTCAACTGCATATTTGAGTGTATACAGAAATGACAGCTTTTCTATTTACTGCTAACTTTGCTCATATTCTCTTCTTTATTATTAAATAGGACAACATAAATGTTTACATTTAAAATTCTAAACAAACATGCTTTATTATTATTATTATTATTATTGGAAGCATTTTTAGATGAAGAAAATATGAAAAATAATGACTAGCCTTACATCTGGAACAGTATATTAAAAAGTGTTTAAAATGCTTACATAAAGATTAATGGCTTCATAAGAAGTTTCACAAAGGTATTATGAAGAGATCTGGAAACATCTGGAAACACAAAGGCTCAATTTTTGGAAGGAAGAGCAACTTTATGATTCTTCTAAAGATTCTCTGTTCAACTTTAGTAATCATCCTTAATTAGGTAAATAACCCCTACCTGGCATCATCAGCTTGCAAGACTGAAATGATTTCTATTTACTTGAAAAGTACAAATACATATCACAATTCTCAGTTAGGGACTGTCATGCCATTCTCAGGGTGATTAATGGGCCATCTTTAGTCATTTATGTACCATATGTATCACTGAATGGAACAACCATAAGGAAATCTACTTTCTTCCTAATCTTTAAAATTTGGGGGTGTTTTTATTGTGTGTTTTGTTGTTTTTAGTGTTATTTTGTGGAGATTTGTAATTTCCTTGGTGATGCAAAGATAAGCAAGCAAACTAACTCCGGTAAAAACAAAAATTTTAATGAGAAGATAACATGTAAGGAGTAACTGTGATTGTGGAAATGATATCTGCATGGGGAACAATATAATATTTGAGGAGGGGAAGACTTCAGGTGTGAGGGACGTTGAATTTTATCCTTACTGAAATCCAGAAATTTGAAGCTCAAAGAATTTAGTGGCTTCAGCCTTCCCAACAGAAGAGATTGAAAGGGTATATCAACATACCTGTAAATATATCATTCTTTTTTATTGAATATTTAAAAAAAGCATTTTTATAAATTTCATGAAACAAATGTCACATTAAATATTTTATTCCAAAAAAAAGCTTGAAATAAAATTTGTATACCTTATTGGGTATGTATACACACACACATACATACAGACATAAATGTATTATATATGTAGCTTTGAAAGTATGTGTTTCATATGTATATACATATGTATGTATGTGTATATATATGCATATATATATATATATAAATGTATATATATAATATAAAATTAGAAACTGTGGAATATACTCCAGGCTGTAAAAATTGAGCTTGTCCTGAAATTCTAATAAGATTTTACTTGTACTCAGGATTATATATCCAAAATTTACTACTTTTCATGTATTGGTAAGATGAAAAATATCCACATTAAAACAAAGACTTCAAAATATCCTTGAGAATTAACCCATTAAATTGTACTGGAACCGGACCCTCATCTGAGACTAAATTGTTACCTACAATCACCCAGCCTTATATAGCATCAGCCCATGAAAATTTAACAACTTATTCATTGATATTGCCATGCTTAATACTTATAATCTCCATATGTGGAACAAGAATATTTTGAAACATAGATATCAAAACAGGAGAGATATCAAAACCATGGGGGAATGGAAGAAGTTCCATAGCATTCCTTCCTTCCTTCCTTTTTTGGACAAGGAATCTTTTGGTGAACTTATTTGAGATGAGTTTATATCAATATCCATTTATTCAACTTCAAAAGGGACCTATTCTATCCACCTTTGCAGTAGTCAGAAGAATATTAAACATAAAATGAAAAAAGCAGACTAGTCCTAGGACTATTTTATCTGAAGACCACTGAACAAAAGAAAAGACTTTTTCAATAGCAATAATGTCAATAATAGTCAACATCTACCTGTCTGTCTAACTATCTATCTACCTATCTATCATCCAACTAATCTATTGATCTATCTATATTATCATCCCTACAAACTGGAATTCATAGAGTTTATATCAGTTATTTAGGTCAAACAGCAGAGAAGTATATGAATCAGAATTCTAAACCAAGTCTTTCTAACTAGGTCCAATAAACTACCAATTATTCAAAACTGCTACACACATGTTAAGGTTTTCCTTTAAAAACAAACAAAAAGGTTTAGAATTTAAAAAAAACCAACAACTTTAGAGGGCATGTCATCTAACCCTCTCATTTCACAGAAGAAGAAAGGGAGACATAGAGAGGTCACTTAGCACTTAGTACAAGAATTCAAATTCAAATCTAGGTCCTCTGACAGAAAATTGACTGCTTCTCTCTGCCACCTCACAGCAAGATGAGTTTCATAGATGATTTTTAAGGGCAGATTATATCTTCAAAGTCATGTAGTTGACTGAATGGTGTAGAGCAGATAGAAATCTGTTTATTTCTTTGAGTACTACCAAGAAGAAAAAAAAGTTGTATCAGTTAATTATTAATTAAGTCAATTAAAAATTCTTTTCTCATAAGGAAAATCTAATGTTTAACATCGCAGAATGTATGGATTTGGAATCAAAAGGACTCAAGTTTAAATCCTGCCTCTACAATTCTCTCCCTCTGGGACCTTGAGAAAATCAATTCAAATATCTAAAATTCATTTCCTCATCTATGATATTAATAAGTTGGATTCCATAACCCTAAACTGTCTATTAACTCTAACCTCAACAATACTGAGATTCCTTGATAGATACAAATAGAAGAATACTTTGTTCTAAGTGTTCTCTTCTCTCACTCGCAGAGAGAAGGAATTTCAGAGATGATGTGGGTTTGTAATATCATTTATAGTACTTTCCATCAGTATAGACAAGCAAATCCTTTGTAACTTAGTGGTCACATAGTATGAGCAAATGACAACAATATGAATAGCTAGAGTGGTGTACTCATTTCCAAGAACTATGAAAAGACTCCAAGGAAAGCCTCCAGAGTGCATGTCTAGAAGGATGCTGACATGACCTGTGTAAGATGACAGGAACAACTGCTGTGTGCATTATAATCTGCACTAATGAAGTAGAATCCACCCATTGAGGATAGGATGCATCTATCACATACCAAATCACATCCCTATATTTTGCCTGTAGGAGAAGGAAATTATAACATAATTAAAAGTACCTGTGACCTAGAGCTTGAGCACTTTGGTTAGAGATTAAAGCTTAGCATGACACCAAGCCACTGAATTCCTCAGGTCTTTGTTTCCTCATCTGTAAAATGGGAACAATAATACATATGATGCCTATCTCATAGAGACTGGAATTTTTTTGCAAAATGTAAAGGATGGTACACATATGAGCATTATAGTGAGCAACACTATATTAAATGGTGTGTAGTAGGGAAAGGGAGGTAGCTAGGTAGCACAATGGATAGAGTGGTGTGCTTGGAGGTAGAAATATTTCTGAGTCAAGTCTGGCCTCAGACACTTATTACCTATGTAATTCTGGGCAAGTCACTTAACTATATTTGCCTCAATTTCCTTATCTATAAAAAATTGAGCTAGGAAAAGAAATAGGAGATTTTTGCTAAGAGAACCTCAAATGAGATCATGACAATGGACATGACTGAAAATGACCAAACAACAATAGGGGGAAAGGCTGGGTTATTAATGACATATGAATCTACTTTTATTCACTTTTCTTTAATCCTTTCTTGAGACTGACTTCCAGGGTTGGAGCCAAAATGGCAGAGTGATTCAGAGAAGCTCTGTTCCACAATGAGAATCCTCCTTTACAAAGATTAAAATATCACTACAGAACAAATACAGGAGTGAAAGGAACCAACAAGGAGACAGAGTTAAGCAACTTTTAAGAAAAGAAAAACCCAAAAGGTAGACAAAGAATATCTGGGGAGCAGAGCCAGCAAGAAGCTGTAGCAAGGAGACAACAGCAAGGCAAGAGCAAGCCACACACTCCAACCCCACATCTACTGTCCAAAACAGCATCCAAACTCTGAAATCCTGCCTAGGCAAATAGTGGTACAAGGGAATCCATACCCCTTGAAATTTCAAACCTGTGGAGAAGTCTGGGTTTGAGATAAAAATTTGTTTCACACTTTGAGATGCTTGATAGTACTAAGTACTATGTAATGATATTTTTGCCTAAAGCTCAGAGGGGAATTCCAAGAAAGGACAATCAAGGGTGTACCTGATTGGATCAAGTATACAACCCTTGCCCTGATCAAGACCAGAGTGGGATCAAAAGCTTATACCTAAGCCTAAGGCAAGTCTTTAAGCTATCAGTATCTCAAGGATCAATTGACTCATCAGGGGGAGTGCAATTTCACAGCTCTCAGCCCTCAGATCATCACATCATCCCCCATTCCTACTTATAATTAGGTAGGAAAATGAGCAAACAACAAAAAAACACCTATCTCTTAAGAATTTTTATGGAGACAAATATACAGAAGGGGACAATTAAAGCAAAGGAAACACACACAAATTCCAAAAGAAATATATGGATTAGATATAGGTTCTGGAAGAACTCAAAAAGGACTTCAAAAAGCAATTAAGAGAGACAGCAGAAAAGTGGGAAAGAAATAAAAGTGATGTAAGAAGAAATGGGCTAATTGAAAAAAAAGAGAATCAAAAGCTGACAGAAAAATCAGGCCTTAAAAATCAGAATTGACCATCTATAAACTAATGATTTCATAAGAAATCAAGAAATAATAAAGCAGAATCAAAGGAACGAAAAAACAGAGGAAAACAAGAAATATCTTATTGAAAAAATAACTGACCTAGAAAATAGATCTAGGAGAGACAATTTGAAAATTATTGGACTACCTGAAAGTCATGATCAAGAAAAAAAAACCTTAAACATCATATGAAAATAAATTATCAAACATAACTGCCCAGAGATCCTCAAACAAGAAAATAAAATTGAAATTGAAAGAATTCACCTCCATAAAGAAATCCTCAAATGACAACTTCCAGGAATATAATAACTAAATTTGAGAGCCCTCAAACTAGGAGAAAATACTTAAAGCAGCTAGAAAGAAACAATTCAAATACCAAAGAGCTATCAAGCTATCAAGATCACATAGGACCTAGTGACTTCTACATTAAACGATCAAAAGGCATAGAATATGATATTTAAGAAGGCAAAAGATTTGGATTTACAACTCAGAGTCACCAATCCAGCAAAACTGAGTATATTCTTTCAGGGGACAGAAATGGGAATTCAATAAGATAGAAGGTTTCTAAGCATTCCTGAGGCAGAACAAAACAAACAAACAAACAAAAACTGAAATCCAAACACAAGACACAAGAAAAGGCCAAAAAGGTAAATGAGAAAGAGAAAATTTAAGGAACTCATTAAGTTAAAAATGTTTATATGGAATTAGAAAAAATTCTAACAAAGTTCATTTGGAAGAACAAAAGATCAAGAATATAAAGGGAAATAATGAAAAAAACGTGAAGAAAGGTGGCCTAGCAGGACCAGATATTAAACTATACTATAAAGCAGTGGTCATCAAAACAATATGGTACTAGCTAAGAGACAGCAGGGATTATCCATGGAATAGACTTGGGGTAAATGACATCAGTAAGACAGTATATGATAAACCCAAAGAGCTCAACTTTTGGGACAAAAATCCACTATTTGACAAAAACTGCTGGGAAAATTGGAAAACAATATGGGAGAGATTAGGTTTAGATCAACATCTCACACCCTACACCAAGATAAATTCAGAATGGGTAAATGACTTGAATATAAAGAGGGAAACTATAAATAAGTTAAGTGAACACAAAATAGTATACCTGTCAGATCTCTGGGAAAGGAAAGATTTTAAAACCAAGCAAGAGTTAGAAAAAATTACAAAATGAAAAATAAATTATTTTGATTATATTAAATTAAAACTTTTGTACAAAAAAAAACAATGCAACCAAAATCAGAAGGGAAACAACAAACTGGGAAAAAATCTTTATAACAAAAAACTCTGACAGAGGTCTAATTACTCAAATATACAAAGAGCTAAATCAATTGTATAAAAAATCAAGTCATTCCCCAATTGATAAATGGGCAAGAGACATGAATAGGCTATTTTCAGATAAAGAAATCAAAACTATCAATAAGCGCATGAGAAAGTCTTCTAAATCTCTAATAATTAGAGAAATGCAAAACAAAACAACTCTGAGGTACCACCTCACACCTAGAAGATTGGCTAAAATGATAGCAGGGGAGAGTAATGAATGTTGGAGGGGATGTGGCAAAATTGGGACATTAATGCACTTCTGGTGGAGTTGTGAACTGATCCAACCATTCTGGATGGCAATTTGGAACTATGTTCAAAGGGCTATAAAAGATTGCCTGTCCTTTGATCCAACCATACCATTGTGAGGTTTGTATCCTAAAGAGATCATAGATAAACAGACTTGTACAAAGATTTTTATAGCCGTGCTTTTTGCGGTGGCAAAAAACTGGAAAATAAGGGTATGTCCTTCAATTGGGGAATGGCTGAACAAATTGTGGTATATGCTGGTGATTGAATACTACTGTGCTCAAAGGAATAATAAACTGGAGGAATTCCATGTGAACTGGAAAGATCTCCAGGAATTGATGCAGAGTGAAAGGAGTAGAGCCGGAAGAACATTGTACACAGAGACTGATACATTGTGGAAAAATAGAATGTAAAGGACTTCTTTACTAGCAGCAATGCAATGACCCAGGACAATTCTGAGGGATTTATGGAAAAGAACCCTACCCACATTCAGAGGAAGAACTATAGGAGTGGAAACACAGAAGAAAAACAACTACTTGAACACATGAGTTGATGCGGACATGATTGGGGATGTAGACTTGAAACAACCACATCAATGCAACTATCAATAATATGGAAATAGGTCTTGATCCATGACACATGCTAAAACCAGTGGAAATGCGTGTTGGCTAATGGGGAGTTTAAAGGGGGGACTAAGGGGGAAGTAAGGACATGAATCATGTAACCATGGAAAATTTTTCTAAAAAATAAATATAAATATATAATAAATAAAGATATTTATATGTATACATGGAAAGGGGATTTCTATAATTCTCAAAAATTACTCTCAGTAGTAGAGAAGATAGAAGGAATTTTTTTCAGAAAGAGGGTAGAGAAGTAAGATGATTATGATAATATGATGAATATGATGACATGATGTATATGAAATATGATTATATGGAACAATATGTATGTAGGATATGAAATGTATGCATATGAATGATGTGTTTAAAAAATCCTTTCATGAGGTATCTAGGTGATTCACTGAATATAGTGGTAGATCTGAAGCCAGTATAGCCACCATTCAAATCTGGCCTCAGACTCTTAATAGCTGTATAATCCTGGGCAAGTCCCTTCATGATTGTCTCTATTTCCTCAAATGTAAAATAGAGATATAACAGACCCTAGTTTGAAGGGTCATTATAAAGATCAAATGAGAAAATATTTATAAGCATTGAGCACAGTGGCTGATACAGTGTAGGAGCTTTATAATGGTTTTTCCCCCTCCTTTTCCTTATTCCTTCTTGTTAATCTTTGTTCATTATCCTTAATGGCTTTTCTCCCCTTTATTCTATTCCTAATCTTCTTCCAATTTCTTCTTGTTTGCATTTGATAATAAATTTTCATTTAGTTTTCTAATGGACTTTCTGCAAGACATGAAATATGATCAGAGACTCTAAGATCCAAGATTCAAATCATGTTTTCACTATCAGTATGATAGCTATATAAGATAGGTTTTGCATAATAGATAGAGCACTGGCATTATATTCAAGAATGTGTAGGTTTAAATAAAGCTATAAATACTGAGTATCCTGAGCAAATGATTTTCCCTATTACATCCTTAATGTTCTCTAATATAAAATAGGGACGAACATACTTGTAATATTTAAATCAATTAATGAATGAAAGGAACTTCACAGGTTTTTCTTTTGAGACTTAAATAAGATAATATGTAGATAGAAAACTGAATTCAGAATCAGCAGTCCTATGTTCAAAACCCTCCTCTGCCATTTACTATCTTTGTGAACTTAGACAATAAACCCCTGTGACTCTCAGTTCTTTTATCTCTAATGCAAAGGGTTGGACTTTATGGTCCTTTTAGCACTAAGTCTATGATTCTATGATCACATGTATACAAAATGCTTTGCAAACCTTAAAGCATTTATGAATATAATTTTAAGTTATTTAATGTTGCTAGGCAATCAGGAATTTTCATTATAGAAGTCTCCTTTTTTCACATGGCGAAAATTAAGATATTAATACATACCTGGCAGGAATATTATGAGAATTAAATTAGATTCTGCCATAAAGTGAGCTCCATTGAAAAAAGTGACGGTATTAAGTAAAACCTCATTAGTGCAACAATATAGCATTCAATGTCTCAGTGACTTTGAAAGTGCTTTCAGAACTGAGTGGAAACAGAAGAAAAACAACTGCTTGAACACATGGGTTGATGCGGACATGATTGGGGATGTAAATTCTAAATGACCACCCCAGTGCAATTATCAATAATATGGAAATAGGTCTTGATTGATGACACATGAAAAAAACAGTGGAAATGCACATCTGCTACAGGGAAAGGGCGTGGGGGGGGAGGAAAGGAGGGGAGAGTAAGAACATGAATCATGTCACTGTGGAAAAAATTTTTTTTTCTAAAAAATAAAATTAAAAAAAGAACTGAACCAAACAATTACAGTTTACATTTTGAGATTTAAAATATATATATATGTATGTATATATTTCAGCAGTGTTGTTATCATTTTAAATAAATTTTCCAAGCCATAAACTTAGAATATATCATAAAATTAAGTGAAGGATAGAAAGCTACATAATCTTGATTTGTCTCCCACTCAGGGCCATTGGCTACACCATTCTCAAGTTCAGTTGACACTGTTTCAAAATCCTTCCCTTTGGATCCACACACACAATGCAATTTCTGTATTTAGTCAAAATGGATAGCTTTCTATGACAATGTAATTAATAAGCATTAAAAACACCTTAAATTAATCCATCCATTTTGGAAAGCCTTTGGAATTATGGTAAGAAAGTCACTAAAATATCTCTACAATTTTACCTAGAGGTCCCATTGCTAAGCTTCTTCCATAAAGCAACCTAGACAGAAACATGGCTCCCACATACACTAAAATGGTCGTAGCAGCACTCACTATCTTCCTCCCTCCCCTAATGCTGCACTACCCTCTCTTCCTTGTAGGGCTGAATTAGTATTCCAGGGGGAAAAGTTTTCTATAAATCTAAAAAGCAAATACCATATTCTTAAATTTATATGTCAAATAATCATTTATTTCCTTAATCACAAACTGTAGCTTAGCAACAAAAGCTGATTCTATCTATGAGGGAAAAAATGTTTGTTCTGCACCAAAATTCTTCTTATTAAAGAAACAATATCTGCATAAATTGTTGCTTTATAGGATGGATAATGAATCACAAATTTAAATGATTATGAATAAGCCTTTCAAATAGGGTCATGGCAATGGCTAGTAGATACATAATAAGTAGAGAACAGCATGCATATAACATGTGTGTGCATATATATTCATAAATATGTCTGCACATATACACTTGCATTAACTATCTATATGCACACATATAATAGATATATGTATACATATATATGTACAATACACATAAACATGTATTTTTAATTGAGAATTTATAAAATACTATATTATTTTTATATCAGTGTTCTGGATTATAATGGCCACATTAGGGAGAAATCCTGAACCAATTCTAAGACCTGATTTCAGTCGATAGATTTTTGTACTGTCTTTGTCCTAAGGAATGTGGTTCTTTTACAGATTTGGGCTGACAGGATAAGTTCTATAATAATACTTTTCCCATAGATGTGCAAAACCCCACTTGTCAGTTCGGGAAAGGGCTGAGGGTCTGATGAAACACCTCTTAATTAGCTATTACCAAATTAAAGATGTCTTGCGCAATTTAAGAAGGGGCTGCATAATTGCTCCCCAAAATGCAGAAGTTTCTGTTTGTCTTATGATTGCCAAGAGAGTCATTTGACCACAATTAAGATGTCTTTATCTTTCAATTAAAAAATTATTTTAAAATTGAGAAAAATCAGGGGCAGCTGGGTAGCTCAGTGGATTGAGAGCCAGGCCTAGAGACGGGAGATCCTAGGTTCAAATCCGGCCTCAGACACTTCCCAGCTGTGTGACCCTGGGCAAGTCACTTGACCCCTATTGCCTACCCTTACCAATCTTCCACCTATAAGTCAATACACAGAAGTTAAGAGTTTAAAATTTAAAAAAATTGAGAAAAATCAATCTACTGAAGTTGATGTCCCTTCAGGCTCTATTGTACTCTTGGGTCTATGAGCGACTTCAAGGAAATACTGGAAGTAAACCAAAGATTGGTTGACATAGTGAATACTTGCTTAGCATATCCAAATGATATGAAGAAATAATAACCTGAATTTTCATTCTCTATTCAACTATTCAAGGAGGTTGGTGAGAATCTTTTTAGAGAAAAGATAGGTGAACATGACTCTCTGGTTATTGAATTTAAAAGACAGAGGGAGGAAAGCACAGTACTCTGTCTTTTCTAAATGCAACCGATTTGGGGGTTGATTTATTTTCACCATAATTTCACAGTATGAACAGTTAGGAAAATGTTCCCTAAAATAACTGTTATTATGCATGTCAATAGAAATAGTGATTCAAAATGTACATACATGGTTTACTGAATTTGGAGGTATTGATTAAGGTTCTCAAGAATCCTAGAGGAGAAAGCTTTTAAACTCAAGGAGTGGTATAGAAAAACTACATGTGCCAGCTTTCTCCAAGGCTCCAACAAAAAGGCTTGAACACATGGGATTCCATCATTTTTCAAGTAGCATTCCTGGCAAGGATTTTCTTGAAACTGGGAGATAAATAAAAATAAAAAAGATGCTTTCCTCCCTCTGTCTTTTAAATTCAATTGTCATTAGACTATGTGGCTGATCATTGTCTCTAACTCTCTCTTCTTTTGCTTCTAATATCAATCCCTGATCTTTTTTGAGTTAAAACTTCCCTTTGGCAATGAAAATATGACTTTCATTTTATTCTGTTATGTCTCTTTACAATTGTTTAAATTATCTCATAAATAATAATTCAGATGAGTTTTAATATTCTCACAGAGTACAGGGCATTGGCATAAGGGTGGGGGCGGGCCACAGCTATTTTGGCTTACCTATAATATATTGTAAAGGTGCTCCCAGGAATATGGAAGGAGGGTTTCTGACTTTTCCAATATTTGAGTGATTTTGTCACTTCCTAATTATAGAAAACAAAGTGAGATTTTATATAGGTAAGGGTAAACTAAAATATTTAGTGATGAAGGAATAAGAATTGATATTTCCATAAAGTTTGGAGATTCTAGATACTTTGTCTAATATGATGGCAAAGTACATAATATAGTTAAAGAGCCCTGCCTCAGAATACCTGGGTTTGAATCTTACTGTTAAGAACATCTCTTTTAGGAGGACATGAATAGCTTTTACAGAAACAGAAAAAAATATTAAAAGAAGAGTTGTTTAATATTGAAAGGAGGCAGAAAGGTGATGGGTTTATTCTTCTTATCCACAAGCTTGCCTGACTTAAATTTATTTTTCTTTCATTTTCTTCCTTAGAAAATAGCATAGAGTTGTGAATGATGCCTTGTATTTGAGATACAAAAGACATGAGTTAAATCCTGTTTTTGTCATTATGTGTGACCTGGAACAAATCAAGTAAATCTCCTAATCCCATTAATCTATTCCATAAAATAATAGTTGTACAAAATGGTCTCTAGTGTTCCTCCTAGTTAGATCTTTGATCTTTATTTTACAGGTGTAGAAAGTAACTGATAGCAACTAAGGGACATGTTTTAAAACATAGCATCCTAGAAAAGATGGAAGTGATTCCAGAAACAGTTCAGTTTTGATCTTTTGGCTTCATGGATGAGGAAATTAAGAGACAGAAAAAATCAGTAACTGGATCAAGGTCATACCTGAAATAAAAGACATAGGTGAAATCTGAAGTCAGGTCTTGAAGATACCAAATCCAGATCATTATTAGTCAGGCCATGCCACCTTCTAAGAAAAAACACGGAAAAAAACATATCTAAATCAAGCAGCATTTGTGTGGAAAGATGCTCATCATTTCTCTTCCTGGCCTTAATCCTTTAGCTAGCTTTTCTGTCACTTTTACTTGTTTTTGTAAAGATGGTCTATATCTTCATGATTTTTTCCTGCTCTAGAGTCTCCTCTGTTTTCATTCATAACCTAAACCCTTAATGTCTTGTTTCTTTCTTTGTCTTTATCTCTTACTCTTTCCCTTTAACTCTTTTACCTCCTTCCCTCTCTCCATTCCTGTCTTATTTGCTTCTCTGTCTTTCTATGTTTCTCCACCTTCCTAAGACATAGATCTATCTATATTTATTTATATTATCTATCTATATGGTATCTATCAATATATCTAAATATACAAAGTATATGTAGTGTATATATATATAATACATATACTACCATATATGTAAATATAAGGGCAATTGATGTGAGGGTATATGTATAAACATACATATATACATATATAAACATATATGTACATGAATAAATTTGTTTCATCACATCTCTTTTGTAAGAGTGAATGGTCATTTTATTGATCACTCTTAGTAGTTTTCAATATGGTCTTTATGCTATTATATAAATTATTTTCCTGGTTTTACTCAATTCATTCTTTATCAGTTTATACATGTTACTAGATGGTTACAGAGTAGGAGCAGGGCTCTCAACTCTCTTCACCACTGACCCATACATGATACCTCAAAATGACAAAAAAAAATCCAGATGAACAAAAGGACCCCACAATATGGTACAGGATCAAAGGTACATGAGATTTGGGCATTTCCACACAATAAGGTGGTGAAATAGCTCCCACCAAAATGCAACAGATCAAACTTCCCCCACCCCAACTATGGTGCCAGAGTCAGAATCAGTGCCAGCAAGACTGAATTAGAGCAATCATGGGCCAATCTCTAGGTTCTTGGCAGCTAACTGGGACCAACAAGGGCTTTCCCCTGAAAAAAGCAAGATTAGAGACCCCAAGAAGCTAAAGACCTTGGACCTTCAGGGTGGAGTAAGAGGTGAAGGGCAATAGACAATGGAAGCTGAGCATTGAAACTGTAAAAGGAACCTTGAGCAGAGGAACAAGCTTGGACCAGTCTCTGTTTTTTTGGCAGCTTACTGGGACCACCAGGGGCTTGATTGACCCTGAGAACAGCTAGACTTGAGACCCCAGGAGCCTAAAGAGCACAGACTTTGGGTGCGAGAATAAAGCTGAGAAGGGCAGCACTGCTCTGTGACTCAGGCAAAAACTGCTCCACAGCTCTATACACAGAGAGGATGCCTGCATCACTCAGACTTCTGACTGAGAAGGAAAAGCCAGCATAATAATGGCAAGCAATTCCCGAGAACTAAACAAGAGAAAAACATTAACACTTGATAACTTTTACACAGAAAAAAATCCAGACAACAGAGGAGGACAAATAAGTAAATACATCCAAACCATCCCAAGAAAATGAAAATTCATAAAATCTTGAAGAGTTCAAATTTGAGATCATGAGAAAGATGGAAGAGATTTGGCAAGACAAGTGGGAAATAGCTCAAAAAGAAATTGACAGTTTGAAGGACAGAAACTCCTAATTGGAGAAAGATACAAAAAAATCAAATGAAATGATAAGCAAATTGGAGACAAAAATTAAACAGCTGAAAAACAGGATGAACCAAACAGAAAAGGAACATCAAAAGATTATAACAGAAAATCAGTCTCTAAAACCCAGAATTGGGCAGGTAGAAGTCAATGATCTCTCAAGACACCAAGAACTAATAAAGCAAAATCAAAAGAATGAGAAAATAGAAGGAAAAATAAAATATCTCACTGAGAGAGTGACAGATCAAGAAAAAAATGTCTAGAATAGACAATTTGAGAATCATTGGTCTTCCTGAAAAATCAGAAACAAATAGGAATCTTGACATCATACTACAAGAAATTATCCAAGAAAACTACCCTGATGTTCTTGAACAAGAGGGAAAAATAGACATTGAAAGAGTCCATAGAACACCCTCTACACTAAATCCTCAAAAGATAACCACCAGGAATGTAATTGCCAAATTCAAGAGTTTCCAAGCTAAGGAGAAAATATTACAAGAAGCCAGAAAGAGACAAGAAGGAGCATCAACCAGGATTACACAAGATCTGTCAACTTCCACACACACACGCAAAAAAAAAAAAAAAACAAAAAAAACCCCCAAAAACAGAAGACTTGGAATACAATATTCAGAAAGCCAAGATAACTGGGTCTACAACCAAAGATCACCTACCCTTCAAAACTGTCTATATACTTCCAGGGAAAAGTATGGGCATTCAACAAGGTAGAAGATTTCCAAGTATTTGTACAGAAAAGACCAGGCCTAAATGGAAAGTTTGATATCCAACCACAAAAACCAAGAGAAACATGAAAAGGTAAATAAGAAAGAGAGGGGAAAGAAAGAAAACTTTTATTTTTAAATTTTCTTCTTTATGGGCTTTAATAAGATCAAATTATTTGTATTCCTACATGGAGAAATATTATATGTAATTCTAAAAAAATGTACTCACTATTATAGTAATTAGAAGAATTAGTCATAAGGAGAGGTTGTAGTACTAAATGGTCTAAGACAGTGATTCCCAAAATGGGTTCTACCGCCCCCTTGTGGGTGCTTCAGTGATCCAGGGGGGCGATGATGGCCACAAGTGCATTTATCTTTCCTATTAATTGCTATGAAAATAAAAATATAAATTTCCAGGGGGCTAAGTAATATTTTTTTTCTGGGAAGGGGGAAGTAGGCCAAAAATGTTTGAGAACCACTGGTCTAAGATGATATGGGGGTGGGGGGAGGAATACATGTGGGTAATAGAAGATGGCACCAAGAGAAACTTGAATGAATAAGAAAAATAGGATAATCTATACCACACAAAGAGGGCATGGGAAAGGGAAGTGATGAATACTATTATAAGAAGGAGAGGAAGAGAGCTTGAATGGGAAATACTTAAACCTTACTCTCAGTGAAATTAATCCTGAGAGGGAAGAGTAACTAAATGCATTGGGATATCAAATTCTATCAAACCCTATGGATAAAGTCAGAAGGGATAAACCAAAGGGGCCAGTGGGGTGGGGAGTTCTTAAAGGGAGGGGAAGGGAAGGGGGGGAATTCATTAGGCCTTAAAAATATTAAGAGGGGAAGTGAGGGGGTGGAAAGGGTAGTAAACCAAGGGAGGGGACAAGGGGGACTGATTTAAAACAAACCACTGGTTTAAAAGGAAATAGCATAAGAAGAAGAGGTAGAACTAGGAGAGGATACCAAAATGTTGGAGAATACACAACTGATTATCATAACTATGAATGTGAATAGGATGAACTCGCTCATAAAACAGAAGCAAACAGCAGAGTGAATTAGAAAACAAAATCCTACCATATGTTGTCTACAAGAAACACACATGAGGCAGGTGGACATACACAAGGTTAAGGTCAATGGCTGGAGTAAAATATTTTGGGCTTGAACTGAGAAAAAGAAGGCAGGAGTGGCAATCATAATTTCTGAGAAAGCCAACGTAAAAATAGATCTGATTAAAAGAGAGAGAGAATGTAATTAAATCCTGATAAAAGGCAGTATAGACAATGAAGAAATAACAGTACTCAATGTCTATACACTAAATGGTATAGCATCCAAATTTCTAAAGAAAAAATTGGGGGAGCTTAAAGAGAAAATGGATACTAAAACTATACTAGTGGGACACCTCAAACTTCCTCTATAAGATCTAGATAAATCAAACCAAAAAAATAATTAAGAAAGACGTAAGAGGGGTGAATGAAATTGTAGAAAAATTATAGTTAATAGATATGTGGAGAAAAATGAATAGGGACAAAAAGGAATACACAGCAGCACGTGGTACAGTCCCAAAGATTGACCATGAACTAGGGTATAGAAACATGGCAAACAAATGCAAAAGAACAGAAACAATAAATGCAACGTCTTCAGATCATAATGCAATAAAAATAATAATTAGTAAGGGTACGTGGACAGGCAAATCAAAAATTAATTGGAAATTAAATAATATGATTCTCCAAAATCAGTTAAAGAACAGACCACAGAAACAATTAATAATTTCACTGAAGAGAATGACAATGATGAGACATCCTACCAAAATCTGTGGGATGCAGCTAAAGTAGTACTCAGGGGGAGATTTATATCCTTTAGTGCATATATTAACAAGTTAGGGAGGGCAGAGATCAATGAATTGAGCATACAAATAAAAAAAAACTGAAAAGTGAACAATTTAAAAATTCCCAGATAAATATTAATTAGAGATCATAAATATTAAAGGAGAAATTAACAAAATCAAAAGTAAAAGAACTATTGAAGTAATAAATAAAACTAGAAACTGGTACTTTGAACAAACAAATAAAATTGACAAAGTACTAGTCAATCTAATAAAAAAAGGAAAGAAGAAAACAAAATTAACAGTATCAAAGATGAAAAGAGAGACCTCACCTCTAATGAAGAGGAAATCAAGGCAATCAATAAAACTATTTTGCCCTATTATATGGCAATAAATATAACAATCTAGGTGAAATGGATGAATATTTACAAAAATATAAATTGCCTAGATTAACAGTAGAAGAAATAGAACACTTAAATAATCCAATATCATAAAAAGAAATTGAACAAACCATCAAAGAACTCCCTAAGAAAAAATCCCCAGGACCAGATGGATTCACAAGTGAATTCTATCAAACTTTCAAAGAACAACTAATACCAATACTATACAAACTATTTGACATAACAAGCAAATAAGGAGTTCTACCAAATACCTTCTATGCCATAAATATGATTCTGATCTCAAAACCAGGTAGATCAAAAACAGAGAAAGAAAACTACAGACCCATTTCCTTAATGAATATAGATGCAAAAATCTTAAATAGAATACTAGCAAAAAGACTCCAGCAAGTAATCACGAGTGTTATTCATTATGATCAGGTAGAATTTATGCCAGGAATGCAAGTATGGTTCATTAGGAAAACCATTCACATAATTGACCATATCAATAAGAAAACCAACAAAAATCACATGATCATCTCAATAGATGCTGGAAAAGCCTTTGATAAAATACAACACCCATTCTTACTGAAAACACTAGAAAGTATAGGAATATAAGGGCCTTTCCTAAAAATAATAAACAGCATATATCTAAAAACCATCAACAAGCATCATCTGCAATGGGGATAATTAGAAGCCTCCCAATAAGATCAAGAGTGAAACAAGGATGCCCATTATCACCTCTATTATTTAACATTGTAATAGAAACACTAGCAGTAGCAATTAGAGAAGAAAAAGAAATTGAAGGTATTAAAATAGGCAATGTGGAGACCAAGCTATCACTCTTTGCAGATGGTATGATGGCCTACTTAAAAAGTCCTAGAGAATCAACTAAAAAACTCGTGGAAATAATAAACAACTTTAGCAAAGTTGCAGAATACAAAATAAACCCACATAAATCAACATTTCTATATAATTCCAACACGTTACAACAGCAAGAGCTAGAAAGAGAAATACCAATAAAAATCACCCTAGACCAGTGATGGGCAAACTATGGCCCATGGGCCAGATGAGGCCCCCTGAAATATTCTATCTGTCTGCATGACATTATTCCTATTTTGATGAATAGAATGAGTAGGATACAATACAATGAAAGTTTAAAAGTGTTGCCTTAGAAACCAACTAACAGATGAGCATTTCCTTTCCCTTGGCCCCCTCTTTAAAAAGTTTTACCCATCATTGCCCTAGACAATATAAAATATTTAGGAATCTATCTGCCAAGACAAACACAGGAATTATACAAATACAACTACAAAACACTTTCCACACAAATAAAACAAGGTCTAAACAATTGGAAAAACATTAGTTGCTCATGGAAAGATAAGCTAACATAATAAAAATGATGATCCTACCCAAATTAATTTACTTATTTAGTGCCATACCTAACAAACTACCAAGAAACTTTTTTTACTGAATTAGAAAAAAAACTATAACAAAGTTTATTTGGAAGAACAAAAGTCAAGAATATCAAGGGAAATAATGAAAAAAAAAGGTGGCCTACCAGTACCAGATCTTAAACTGTACTATAAAGCAGTAGTCATCAAAACAATATGGCGCTGGGCCAGCTGGGTAGCTCAGTGGATTGAGAGCCATGCCTAGAGACAGGAGGTCCTAGGTTCAAATCCGGCCTCAGACACATCCCAGATGTGTGACCCTGGGCAAGTCACTTGACCCCCATTGCCCACCCTTACCACTCTTCCACCAAGGAGCCAATACACAGAAGTTAAGGGTTTAAAAAAAAAACAAAAAAATAAAACAATATGATACCAGTGAAGAGCCAGAAAGGAGGATCAGTAGAATAGTCTTGGGGTAAGTGACCTCAGCAAGACAGTTTGTGATAAACCCAAAGAGGCCAGATTCTGGGACAAAAAAACCATTATTTGACAAAACCTTCTGGGAAAATTGGAAAACAGTATGGGTGTGATTGGTTCTAGATCAACATCTCACACCCTATACCAAAATAAATTCAGAATGGGTGAATGACTTGAATATAAAGAAGGAAACTATAAATAAATTGGGTGAGCACAGAATAGTATACTTGTCTGATGTTTGGAAAAGGAAAGATTTTAATACCAGAAAAGAGTTGGAAAAAATTACAAAATGTAAAATTAATCATTTTGATTACTTAAATTAAAAAGGTTTTGTACAAACAAAACCAATGCAACCAAAATTAGAAGGGAAGCAAAAATTTTGAAAAAATCTTTATAACAAAAAACTCAGGTAAAGGTCTAATTACTCAAATATATAAGGAGATAAATCAATTTTACAAAAAAAAATCAATCCATTCCCCAATTGATGAATGGGCAAGGTATATGATTAGGCAATTTTCAGATAAAGAAATCAAAACTATCAACAAACACATGAAAAAGTGTTCTAAATATCTTATAATTAGAGTAATACAAATCAAAACTACTCTGAGGTACCACCTCACACCTAGCAGATTAGATAACATGACAGCAAAGGAAAGTAATAAGGGATGTGGCAAAATTGGGACATTAATGTATTGTTGGTGGAGTTGTAAATTGATCCAACCATTCTCAATGTTAATTTGGAACTATGACCAAAGTGCTATAAAAAACTGTCTGCCCTTTGATACAACCATATCACTGCTGGGTTTTGTCTGTTCCATATTTCTGAAAGGGGTTCAAGCTGCATCACAGAATTCTCTCTTAGAGAAAGAAAATCCCCAAAGCCCCTAGGATTGTTGGAGGAAAAACAAAAACCAGTCTTGAATTCATTAGATCAAAGTTTTGTAGCTAAAATGTTTATAACTTGGAGGCCATCTAATATAACTTCTTCATTATATAGTGGAGGAAAGTGTGGTTTACAGAGAATAAATGACTTGTTCATATTTAGAGCAAATGTCAAGAGCAGGTTTTGAACTCATATCTTCTTAAGTCTGAGGCCAAAATTCTAGGGGAACAATAACCAACTCATAAATACATAAATAAATAAACATTCATTAACTGCCTACTATGTGCCAAGAAGTTGCTAACTTTCCTGAGTTCTGGAGATACAAAAAGTAGCAAAAGAAAGTTCCTGTCCTCATGGAGCTTACAATCTAATTAAAGGAGACAAAAAAAATACGAATTTTTCAAAACAAACAAAAAACTATCCCTGTTCTACAGGAGTTCCCATTTTCCTGGAAGATAGCATGCTAACAATTATGCATAGATAAATTGGAGATAATCAACAGTGGGAAGGGACTACCCTTAAGGGAGATCAGGGAAGGCTCCATATAGAAGGCAAGCTTTTAGCAAAAAGGAATAGTTTCCAGGCAAAAGTGATATGATAAGGACTAGAAAAAGGGAGAACACAACTCTCAGATCTTTACCTTAAAAAGATTCAATTTCTTGGAGTAGTTTTGAAGGAGAGAAGCGATAAATTGCCCTATGGCTTGGATTCCTTCCTCCATTGTTTCCTACCCTAACCTCTGCAGACTTTTTTCTGGCTTCAAACCAATAGTCTGGCCTTTGAATTTATTTCTTCCATATACAATTTAGCTTGATGTATACATAGAATTCTGCTAACTATTTAAAATCATGATGGATCACAGGTTTTCCTCCCCTGAATTCCCCCAGAATATGAGAAGGGCAACAGCTGGAATACAGTTTATGTGAATGAAATAAATATGAAATAATGCTGGAAAGGTAAGTTGGATCCAGAAGATAGCCTCACAGGCCAGGTTTGTATTTTATCTTGCAAAACAGGGAGCTAATCAACACAACTGAGAATCAGTGAATAGAGATTTGGCCTTAACATCAGGAAGACTTGGTCAAGTAGTGCCTCTGATTCTCACTGTCTGTTCAACCCTGGACAAGTCACCTAACCCCAAGGTGTACCAAAACTCAGGGATTTAAAAAAATTAAAACCCTTATCTTCTACTTTAGAATCAGTACAGAATCATACATGTCGGACCTGTCTGAGCCAGGAATATAAGTTCAGGAATTCCTCACTCCAACTCTAAGATGCCATTCATCACATCACCTAAAAAGTGCTAGATTCAGAGGTCATAGAAGTGGACATGATGTCCAGATCTGCTGACTGTTACTGTAGTGATCTCAGGCAAGTCATTGGACCAATCAATGCTGGAATTCATTGTCTTTTCAATGAGAAAGTAGCTCTAACTGCTCTGAACAGAACCCTTCCATCTCTAAATCTGTGATCCTCAGTGTTTCCCATACTGAAGAGAAACTAAGACAATACAATACTAGTTGCTAATAATGACAATAAAACTGTGTATATCTACAGTTAGTTTCTTGTTACTGGACAAAGTTAGTTACCATTTTTAGTAAATGGGTAACAGTCTGATTACCACTAAAAAAGAGAGCTACAACTAATCACTATTTTTCACACTGAGTCATCCACATTTGTTAAAAAAAAAAGAATGTGTATTCCCCCATCTCCAGGATTGGTTTGCACCAATGTTTAAAATACATGGAGCCAACCAAATGGAAGTTTTGTGTGGCTGATTTCCTTTTGATAAGGCTCTGGCACAACTCTGGCTCAGATTTGGTTTCTTCCAACACAAAGACAAAACATTTGCACAATAATTGCTCTCCCTCTCTTATATCCATCCATTAAATGTCAGGGCTAAAGAGAGAGCCTATTGTTTAGAGTATGCAAGAGAAATTGTAGTTTTAGACTGAGTCATACAGACTTCCTGGCTTTTCTATATAATTCAGATGGTTTTATTTTCCATGCATGAGAATGATGAATTTTGGAGTTCTGTTTAAAAATATTCACTGTTGGTGTAAACAGTGGAAAGAGTCTGTTAAAGTAGAGACAGAACTCTGTTGAGAACTGAGATTCAAACAGTCTCATCAGACAAATTTTTCATGAATTGTAATAATAATAACAATGATAGTTTCCATTTATGTGTTACTTTATGATAAACAAAGATGTCAATCTTCACACCAACCCTGTGAGGAAGGAAGTACAATTAATATTATCTTTGTCTTAAATGTCTCCTTCTAAGTCAGGTCTTCTAGATCTTCTCTCCTCTCCCTGCAAGTCTCTGGGCTCACACAGACCATTTGGGATGAGACCAACTCCTCCACTGCCTGTCCCCATGTCAGAGTAAAATTATAGGGAAATGTCTGGAACAAAGCTTAGAGCTTAGGTCTGGCTCACATCTGGGCTTCACCAGATACAGGGAATAGGGTCCCTATTCCAGAGGTGCCCATTGTACAGTGTATAATGTGTCTGTGAGTGTTTTATTTCTTTCACCACTAAAAATGCAAAAGTGAGTGACTCATAGACACACAAATACGGGAAACAGAAAACATTCATTTACCCCCTAGAACAGTGATGGGCAAACTTTTTAAAGAGGGGGCAAAAGGAAAGGAAATGCTCATCTGTCAGTCTGTTTCTAGGGCAACTCTTTTGAATTTTCATTGTATTGTATCCTATTAGTTGTATTCGTCAGATTAGGAATAATGTGGGGGGGCAGATAGAACATTTCAGGGGGCTGCATCTGGCCTGCTGACTGTCGTTTGCCCATCACTGCCTTAGACTCATTAAAATGAAGATAGAGTTTGATAGAAGAGGAGCAGAGAGGTCCAAGGAGAGAACATGTTGGCATCGTCCAACAGAAAAGCTGCTTTAAAAGAGACCTGTCTTTCCTCTACTCTATAGATACTCCTTCTTTCTCTTAATTATTTCCTATTCATCTTACCTATATTTGGTTTGTGCATCTTGTTTGTTTCTTGTCTCCCCCATTAGATCATAAGCTTCTTGAAGGCAGGGATTATTTTGTGCCTCTTTTTAGCTCTCCAGTGCCTATACAATGCCTGGCACATAGTAGGTAATTAATAAATCTTTATGGAGGGAGCAGCTAATGGATTGAGAGCCAGGCCTAGAGACAGGAGGTCCTGGTTTCAAATTTGATCTGACACTTTCTAGCTATGTGACCCTGGGTAAGTCACTTAACCTCCATTGCCTAGCCCTTACCACTTTTCTGCCTGGGAACCAATACACAGTATTAATTCTAAGAAAGAAGGGTTCAAAAAACATTTTATTGACCTACTGAGAGGATTGTAATAAATGATTTCTAAATTCCCATCCAGCTCTTGCCCTATGATCCCAACCAAATCTAATTTTTCCTATATTTTGCCTTCTTGTACATTTTTTTTGCATGTTCTCTCCTTGATTAGACTGGAAACTCTAGGAAAACTACAACTGTCTTTTTTTGTTATTGAGTCATTTCAGTCATGTCTAACTTTTTGTTACTCTCTTTGGGGTTTTCTTAGCAAAAGTGCTGGAGTGGTTTATCATTTCCTTCTCTAGATTCTTTCACAAATGAGGAAACTGAGGCAAACAAGTGACTTGCCCAGATTCACAGAGCTATAAAGTGTCTGAAGATGGTATTAAATTCACAGAGATGAGAATTCCTGTCTTCACGTCTGGCTTTCTATCCACTTTACTACCTAGCTGCCCTCATTTGTCTTTCTCTTCATTTTCAGTGTCCAACATTGCACCTGGCAAAGAGTGGCAAAACTTAATAAATATGTGTTGACTTAAATCACCCTCTACTTGATGTTTTGATAATAACTATGTGGAGCTGCCTCATAAAAATACTCCCAGCTCACTTCTGTACTTTTCTGTTTCTGTTTGCAAAGGAGTTTCCTTTCAACAGCTCTATAAAGTAAATAGGAAAAGTTCCTTATTTGAATGTGAACAAATTGAAGGTCAGAGAAGTTACATCCCTTTCCCAGGATCATATAACCATTAAGCGGCAGAACTTAGACTCCAAGTTAAGTGTTCTTTCTCATCTTCTTAATTCAGGTGAAGAAGTCACCCCAACTTTCTTATTTTCTTGGTGCCTTGAATGATATTTTACACATAATAGATTATAAATAAATATTATTAAAAATAAATTTTATTAAAATATTATACAAATAAAAATAAATTTTATCAAAAATAAATTTTTATTAAATGAATTATTTTTGGAAAGATTTTATTTAACAAATAAATAATCCAGACCTTCTTATCAAAGAGCTTATCATCTATTTCTAGAGAAATCTATGCAGCACAGTTAATGGAACAGTGGGATTAGAGTCAGGAAGACCAGAATTCAAATCTTTCCCTGGACGCTGACTAGCCATTTGACCTGATAATCACTCAGTGTCTCAGTTTTTTCAATTGTAAAATGAGAATAGTAAGAGCACCTTTCTCCCAGAGCTCTTGTGAGGATGAAATGAGATAATATTTATAAAGTATTTAACATAATCCTAGCACACAGAAAGTTCTTACTAAAATATTTGTTTCCTTCCTTTATTTATTTATATCACCTTATATAAGATATTTATCAATTTATATTTTATTATATAATAGTTGACATGCCTATTTACATATCATCTATATCTTTATGAGATTATAAATATAAAATTTTATCACCTATGCCTTTATAACATATATCACTTTATATATGTTTATTTCTGTCATAGTATATGTATTTATATAATATAATTATCTATATCACATTACATAATAGCTGATACTGATATTGTGATTTATATACTCTTATATAATTAAATAATTATATGCTTAGTTATGTACTCGAGATTTTCAAAGGAGTTTATGAATATTATCTTATCTGAACTTCACAATAGTCCTATAAAATAAGCACCTGTATAGTATTATTATTTCCTTTTTACAGATGAGGAAATGGAAGCCTACTCATGGTCACACATCTAATGAATGTGAGAAGTGGAATTTGACCCCATGTCTTCTTGATTCCAAGGCTAATAATTGGTACCTGAGACCCCACAGGAATAAAGTTAAATGAATAATTCTATGAATATCTACTTGGTACCTGAGGTCTAGAATAATGTAATTCTTAAATAAGTAGCAATATTATGATGAATATGTACCCTATGAAAACACACAAAGAGACTTTTGTGTGTTTGTATTTGTGTTAGCACAACAGAGATAGTAGTACACCACAGTGGAAGAAAGACATCAGGTTGTACATTTTTAAGCAGGAATTTGGGGTGTTTCCACAAGGAGGCTGATTGTGGCGAGTGTAGTTAACTAATATACGCGGCACCATTTGTCACTGCATTCTGAAAATAGCTCACTGTAGAATATATAAAGATGATGTTATTTTTAGAAAATAAGTTGTGTTTTATTAGTTTAAAGATAAGTAGAGAAGCTGGCTTGAAGAAGAATTGGAATTTCAAGTGGAGCTGAGAAAGAGTGCTAATTTCAACTGGTGGCAGTCAACAGAGCCACACGCAGCTTCTTTTCTCCCTCAGGGCTAGAGAAGGTAACATCTTTGCCTCTCTCTATCGCTGTCTGAGTGAAAGACTTGAAGGAGTAGAATGTTTTCTTTTCCAAATTGGGAAACACTATTCATTTATCTGTTACTGTCTATAGATTGGTTAAATTGTGAAAAGACCAAAAAAACATGGTCTTTGGTTTGGACTCTGAGTCTGTTAAGGCTCAGAGTCCTAACTTGATTCTTATGGGGACTCAACCAGCTAGTCTTAGTTATCTTTATAACTTAAAGGTGAAGTTAAGAGTTATAGTGGTTAGGTTTATTTAGAATAGTATAAATTTGGTTAGTTAGATAAGGGAGGATTAGCATAGCCTGTGAACCACAGGAGAAGTGGTTGTTTGAGGAACCTGGGAGTTTATTTGGGTGGAGTTAGAATCACTTAGAATTAGAAATCCTTTTTCCTTTATATATATTTTAAATAAATAGTTTGTTTTTCATAAACAAGAGTCTCTTTAGCATTCCTTATGCCTGGCCCTGAAGGGAAGTTCATTTTTGAGCTTTACTTCATTTACCACTGAATATACTTTTCATATCATCTATCAAAAGTATCTAGAAACAATTTCAAACCTTTATTTTCTAGTTCTTTGTCCTTATTTTTGTGTCTCGCCTATTTTATTTTTATTAATCTCAGAGCTGGAAAGGTCCTCAAAGTCCATCTGGACCCTGGATAGATTTCAGTGTGTCCATATATGAGAAAGGGGGGAAATGTTTATATCTTCAGTTACACTGATCTCTAATTGAAATTAAACATTTCCTTCATTTATGATTGTAAGCAATAAATATTCTGAAAACAACTCCCTAAACATCATCATACTGCCCAGGTATCACACACATGGGAAAAATCTTTTCCTAATTTATTTCACACTTGAAAATGAATCCTTTCTAAAACATGTCTAAAAGGTGAGCAATAAAGACCTGCAAAGCTACTACTCCATGACACTGCCTATTCCCTTTGAGATAGCTTAAATTGTACAAAATGTGCTATGCATTAAGTTTTAATCTAACTCTTTTGTCTTCAATCTATTGTCTCTGGTTCTTCCCTCTGGAGTCAAGCAGAACAAGATTAATAGCTCCACAACAATATGTTAAATATTTAAAAAT
Source organism: Gracilinanus agilis (assembly GCF_016433145.1). Taxonomy (NCBI): domain Eukaryota; kingdom Metazoa; phylum Chordata; class Mammalia; order Didelphimorphia; family Didelphidae; genus Gracilinanus; species Gracilinanus agilis. The sequence goes on from NC_058134.1 coordinate 241,363,681, forward strand.
ACTGATCACGTCCTACCTTAGTCATTTAAGGTTATAGTGGAATTTGGGATGGAGTGATAGAATTAGATAGGACTTGGATGTATAACAGGGTAGTGGGGCTATAGTAGCTTAAAAATTGCTGGACATTCCTCTCCAGTGTCTGCTTGTTTTCTGGGTTGTCCATTTTTCTTAAGATGGTAGCCAAGAGAAAAATTAGATGAAATGATTTCTTATTTAATTCTTTAACCATAGCTAACTTGACACATTACATTCAAACCTAAGTCCCAGTACCACTGTTTGGGGTAGGATTGATTATTCTTATCAATTAACAAGTTTTTATTATATACCTACTATGTGTTAGGTCATGAGGATAGAAAGATCATGGCTCCACTGTGATCCCCCTCCACAAAAATTTTTAAAAAGTCCTCGTTCTCAAGAAGCACATATATCATGGGAAACAACATAAAAATAAATACCAGATACTGTAAGGGTACCTATCTACAATGAAAGTCCCATGTTAAATTGTTCTCTTTATTAGCACTCATCTGTTATTCATGCTTCATTTTCAAAGAGGATCAGTGACATCATGGGTGATGTCTTGGTTTGCTCATGAATTGGATTTAAATAAGATAGAATTGTATGAAGTCATCAGCCTGACTCTTTCTTCCAGAGTCATCTAAGTCCAGCAGCAAGACAAAAGACAGGACTCATCAGTAAGTGATAAAGGTATGACTTTGTGACAGCTGAAAGATCATATGCTCATATATCTAATATTGGAAAGGAACTGGGAAACCATGTAATGCAATTCACTTGTTTTAGAGATGAAGATATATTTTAAATAAATAGTTTGTTTTTCATAAACAAGAGTCTCTTTAGCATTCCTTATGCCTGGCCCTGAAGGGAAGTTCATTTTTGAGCTTTACTTCATTTACTGAGGTCCAAAGGAGTTATCAATCACAAAGTACCGTAGCATCAGAGGAAGATTTAAAGTCAGGTTTTCTGATCTGAGAGCTAGTGTTCTTTACACTGTATTATAATGCTTCCCAAACAAATGCTAGCTGATTCTAAAGAATAAAAGCCAATATTAAAAGGCAATGCGTTCTGTTTCTGTTTAGAATTTTAAATTTAAAAAAATTGAGACTATTGCTTTGAGTGTTTTTCTTGGGGGAGTGTGTTGAGGGAGAAGCAGATCTGTAATTTCACTGAAAGAGAGAATATCCCTTACTAATTCACATAAATAAATATATTGTATTTTAAAGTGCTGCAGGAAGAGTAATAAGAGATTAAATGACTTGCCAGAGTTATACAGTAAATAGTTATCAGAGGCAGAACTTGAAGTCACATATTCCTGACTCTGAGGCTGGCCTTCAAACCACTAGGTCACCCCTTCTTTCCCAATTTTATCACATCTACCTAATACAGTAAAGTATAGAAAAGCAAACAAATATAGCAAAGTAGTACAAATATATCTACATTTCATGAGCATCCTTTCTCATTTCAGAAAGTAAAGTTCTCCAAATATTCTCTTTTCAGAGAAACCTTTAATTCAAAATTTCAGTATCCTCAGCAATAATATAAATAAAATATAAATCATAAATTTGCCTATTGTTTTTCCTGCTTTTGAAATTTTCCCACATTCTACAGTTTGAACACTATCTAGTTGTAAAAGATCACTGCCCAGGGATTACACGTTCCTGTTTAGTTATAACATAACATCTTCAAAGATGGTATCTTCAAATGTCACATCAGCTTGTTATGACTAAAAATCCAGTCCTCACAATCCATCACCTCATTATACATCTTATATTGTTCTACTGTTTCCTGTGTGTTCATCTCTTCCTCCCAGTAAGATTTCAGTCTCCTTGAGATCATGGAACACCATGCCTATTTTTCATTCACAGATCTCTCAGCAGCATGAGACAAGATAGATGACATCTGGAATGTTGTGTTCTGTTCTGTACAACACACAAAAGAAGCGACTCTGACAAGCTGGATGGCATCCAGGGGAGAACTTGAAACCATGCCATGCAAGGATTGGTTGAAGGAACTAGAATTATATTAGGCTGAAGAATAATGTTATAAGAGGACACAATAAAGACTGTCAAATATTTAAAAGACCATTGTGTGTAAGAAGTATCAGACTTGTTCAACAAGGCTCCAGAATACAGAAATAGTAATGGGTAGAAAGAACATTGTGGCAGAATTCAGCATGAAATAATGGGGTGGGGGGGATCCTAACAATTATGGTTGTCCAAAAATTAAATGACTTATTTCAGAAAAAAAGTGGACTTCCCACTAATTATTGTTCATCAGAAACTAGATGGCCACTTCATAGAGATATTATAAAGATGATCCATGACTAAGGAGCTTGAAAGGACTCAGAGGGTAGGAGGTCTAAAGCGGTGATTCTCAAAGTGGGCGCTACCTCCCCCTGGTGGGTGCTACAGCGTTCCAGGGAGGCGGTGATGGCCACACTTTTTTTGTATTGCATTCTATTCTGAGTTCAATAAATAGTTTCATAATTTCCAGGGGCGCTAAGTAATACTTTTTTCTGGAAAGGGGGCAGTAGGCCAAAAAAGTTTGGGAACCACTGGTCTAAAGTATACTTTTATGAATAAGAAAACTGAGGCAGGGCCAAAGAGGTTAAATGACCCTACAGATAGAGAATAATATGTTCTTATAAGCTTTCTTAACAGTTTTCACACTCTGTCTTCATCGTCCTCCCCCAACTCCTTACTGTGTCAAGGTAAACTACTGGACACACAAATTGTGTCCTGGGATCCACTTTGCAATTGTCCTTCTATTCTGGCAGTCTCTGCCATTATGTCCTGCCTCCACTTTCACTCTATAGTTCTGTGGCAAGAAGCATCAGAACTCAACTCTGTCTACTCACTTGTAGAGATTGGGGATGGAGGGTGGGGAGAGGTTATAGGAGCTCAGCCTCATTCTTTAATGGAAAAATAAGATTCAGCCAGAAAATTAAATACGTAAAAGAACAAAATTTGGTCAAGCAATGTTTGATCTAACTGACCTTAAGCTGTGGTTAGTTCTATACCCTGAGAAATTGTTTGGGTCAGGGACTGAGAACAATTAGAAGTGAATCCCTCAGCAAGAGATGACACTGAGATAACTTTGAAGTCTAATCCCAAAAATAAACCTACAAAAAGAGATGAAGCTGACATCAAAAATCTAGGGTAAAAGCAGACAAATCATCAGGGAAGATACAGGAGGAAAAAAGGTAGCTACCAAGATAATTAAAAGATTACAGAGTCACTAAATAAATATCATAGGACAAAGACAATTAAACCAAGACCTGATGCAATGCAGAACAATAAGAATTCCCAAGGGAACATGAAATTGCATCAGGATATTCCTAAATGTTTCAAAAGATAAAATAAAATCTTGAGAGAAGTTAAAAGGAAATAAATGGTAGAATTTGTGGCTCACACAGCAGAAATAATTAACAAGATGGAAAAACTTGAATCTATAATGATAAATCACTCCAAGGAAGCAAAGAGCAAATGACAGTTGGAAATACAATGTAAAATAAAGGACAATTTGGAAGAAAAGAGGAAAAAAGGGAAAAAAGTTGAGATCCTATAATTCCTACATAAGTAAGGTACACTGATCACAAGACAGAATGCAGAGGGACAACTTAAGGACACATAACAAGCCAAAAAATCCAGAACACCTAAATGCAAAAAGAAATACAAGAAAACTGACAAGAACTTTGGGATATAGGAAACAAAACAATTGAAAAGATTCAGATTTTGTCCACAAAACAAAAGAAAAGAAAAAATGTAAATGTTTATAATGCAAAAACTGAGACACATGGTGGTAAAATTTAAATAACTCCAGTCATAACAAATTCTGCAATTGACCAAGAAAAAATATCTCCATGTATAAAAGGAAGGAAATATAAAAAATTCCAAGATTATTCTGCAACCACCAGAAATTGTGGAAGAGAATGGAATAATATGGTCTGAAAATCAACAGAGCTAAAGATGAAATACCAAATGACAAACCATGTAAACTTAATTGTTACTAGGAATATATATATATATATATATATATATATATACATATATATGTATATATTCAACAAAAGAAAAATATTCAAAACATTCTTAAAACAAACAAAATTTAAGCAAAGAAACACTGAAAAAATGCTTGTCCTGTGGATTTTTTACGAAAATGGAGAAATATATGAGGTTAATTAAAGACTCTAGAAACTACTGAAAGTCTATTCTTAAGGAGTTTAGACATATTGATTGATGCATATAATTTAAGAGAAAAAAATGGTAGAAACTGCATAGGTTCCAAAGTTTTATCACTTACCAAATAATTAGCAATACATAGCCTTGTGGCTAGAATTAAATCAAAAGCTTACTATCCTTCATAAATGAATAGATGACAAATACTTGTACTAATAATACAGTCTTCGATATATCCTTGAAGATTCAACAAATAAACTNAGTGATTCCCAAAGTGGGCACTACCGCCCCCTGGTGGATGCTGCAGCGATCCTGGAGGACAGTGATGGCCACAGGTGCATTTATCTTTCCTATTAATTGCTATTAAAATTAAAAAAAAATTAATTTCCAGGGGGCTAAGTAATATTTTTTTCTGGAAAGGAGGCATTAGACCAAAAAAGTTTGGGAACCACTGGTCTAGATTCAAGACCCTAGGATCATTTTCCATAAGAAAAGATGACTGTGAGAAGTATGAACACGACATATGATGTGATGCAAAGTGAAGGCAGCAGAACCAAGAAAACAACAGACACGATGACTACAAGAATGTAAACATGAAAGACAACATCAGAGCCGTAACTAAATGCTGAGAAATTCTACAGACCAAGCTTGACCCCAAAAAGGAGATATGATGTGATGCTTCCCCCACTTCTTTGGAGAAGTGGAGACTGTGGGCACAGAACACTGCATAGAACTGTGTACATCATACATTTTGGATATGTTGTTTAGTTTTGCTAAGCTTTTTCCTCCTCTTTTTAATTTTTTATAATAAGGGAAGGTTCTCTGGAAGGGGAAGGGAGATAGATAAATGGGGAAATGAAGGTCACATGAAAGCAAATGATATAAATACAATTATTCAAAATCAAAAAAAAAAAAGAAGTCATTTAACCCCATGAGTCTCATTTTCCTCATATGGAAAATGAATAGGATGGATTACATTTCCCAACTATATTCTTTCTAGTTCTAAAGCAAAAATCCTGTATTTAAATGTCAGTGCTTTTTAGCATCAGTTCATACAGTTTTGGAAAGTGTACTGTTCAGAATTCTTAACCAGTGATCTTAGAAGAGTCACTGACTGCTTAACTAAGAGTAAAACATTTCTGGTACAGGTCAATAAGTGACTTTGAGTTGTATTCCAGCCACTCATCAGTAATTGTTTGGCTTTATGATGCAAGCCATCCCTTCTCTTATATTCCTTCTTGTACCTCTAAAGCCATCAAAGGACCAAATAAGCTAGGTATGTCCAAAGGCCAATCAATCCTTAATTTCTCAGGCCTTGAACTCAGTACCACTCCTTCTTTGAAATCCATCAACAAGACAAAGAACACAATGTCCAGCCAGAAATATTAAAAGAAATGATATGGACTGATCTATTTCCCACCTATTGTGAAAAACTTGACAAACATTACAAGGAAAAACACCTTAATTTTATGTCATTTAAGTGAATAATTTATTTTTTTAATTTTTATTTTTTCTAAACCCTTACCTTCCACCTATTGGCTCCAAGGCAGAAGAGTGATAAGGGCTAGGCAATGGGGGTCAAGTGACTTGTCCAGGGTCACACAGCTGGGAACTGTCTGAGGTCAGATTTGAACCCAGGACCTCTCATTTCCAGGCCTGACTCTCAATCCACTGAGCTACCCAGCTGCCCCCTAAGTGAGTAATTAGAAAAAAACAAATAATTCTCTATTTTATTTTATCTGTTTTGGTTTTGACAGTACGCTTTTGTCAGTTTGAGGGAGTTTTGTACTTCGATTTAACAAAAACTAATCCTCTTAGAATCCACATGACCATAAAGTAGACAGTACAAATACAAAGAAAGGCAGAGGAAGGAAAATTTGGAATGTAGAAAGAAGTTTCTGCTTTTGAACCTCAATTCCCTTGTCTTTGTGTCTGAAGTCTTGGTGCAAAAAAGATTTCCCAGCAAAGAAATCCTCTCTTTCCCAGACGATATTTTTCCTGATCATACTAACAAAGCAAAATTTTATCGTCCATAAAAATTATATGTGACTGAAGATATTTTAGTTGGTGAGAGGAAATCCAGTTGCTTCCCCTCTGCTATATGAATACAAGTCATTGGAAACAGAATATCCATAATTTCAGGTACCTCAAAGGACAATGGAAAGACTGCTTTGTGTATTTTAAAAGGCCACATTGTACTACCAATAATAGGATAAGAAGGACTCTGGTTTACCATCAGTACTACTGTCTAGTACTTACATCAGTAAAATCATGGTTCTCATTCATTCACTCTGGATCCAATGAAGAATGGAATAATAATAGAGGCAATATCCTTTATTCTTTGTGCTCTTAAACTACAATGAACAAATGTCAATGTTGAAGCAATATAGATTGTTGGGTTCTATATGCTGTCTTAGTCTACCTAGACAATGTTTTGGTAGGAATATGGAATAACATACTGTGAAATTGTAATCAAGTTTCAATCACATGTGAAAGAAAGTATGTCACAGAAAATAGATCTTCTTAAACATAAAAATATTATTTACTTTATCAGTCAAGATTCATCTTATCATCTTCCTTCCCAAACCACCCCCATCCTGCCCTCCATAATTAAGAACACAAGAAAAACAAAACCCATTAAAACTATAAAGACTAATCAAAAAAATTCCATATTGGCCATGACCAAAAAAACCAGTCTCAATTTTGAATACTTTACCCTTCTATCAAGAAGTGGAGAGAATGTTTCATCACTAGTGCTCTGGAGAACTGGGTGATTGCTACATTGATAAGAGTGCTTCACAATACTATTTCATCACATTTATAAACATAACTTGTCCTTCCCTCAATTTATAGACACTATCTCACATTCCCATTCTTTGCCTCCTGAAAAAGTACTATAAACATTTATTGACATATTTAGAGTTAATTAGTACTAATCCCTCCTTTAATTTATCCTTCCTTTAATTCTCTGTTCCCCATCTTTCCCTTCCATTTTGCTCTTGTATGAAATGTATTTCTATATACAACTTTGTGTATGTGTGTATTCTTCCTTCTTTTCACAAGTTCAGATGAGAGTGAGGTTCAAATGTCAACCTCACCCCCACCTCAAACCTTCTATTCCTTGTTTGTTTAGATATATCTTTGTATGCCCTGATTAAGTAGGATTATTTCCTATGACATTCCTCCCCACCCCTCATATGTATTCCCCTTCCCTTCTCTTTCCATTCTTTTCTTAAGATTATCAAGACATAACAGAACTATTCATTTTAAGAACTCTAATAATGATAAATTGCAAATGAGACAAATACATCATTTCCTCATTTATAAATATAAGCAATTTATTCTTGCCTAGTCCTTTATCACTGTTTATTCATGTTTACCTTTTTTATGTCTTGCTGAACTCCTAATTTTAAACTTCCAAATTTCTCTACAGCTTTCAGAATTCCTAGTTCACAGGCAAAAAACAAAAACAAAAAACAAAAAACAAAACAAAGCAAACAAAAAATCTCTGGGGAAATGAGCAAACAGCAAAAGAAATAACCAACCATAGAAAATTTCTATAGAGACAAGGATCAAGGTACAGAATCAATAGAGAATGGTGAGATGCAAGTAACCACATGCAAACCTTTAAAGAAAAAATGGGAATTAATCTTAGATGCTGGAAGAACTCAAAAAAGAATTCAAAAATCAAATAAGAGAAGTAGAAAAAATAGCTAAAAGAAAAGAAAGCAATGCAAAGAGAAAATAACAGCTTAAAAACCAAAATTGGTTAACTGAAAAAAGAGACACAAAAATCCATTGAAGAAAAGAGTTCCATGAAGAGTAGAATAGACCAAATTAAAAGGACAATCATGCAAAAAAATTAATTCTTTAAAAATAAAAGTTGGGCAAATAGATGTTAATGACTTCACAAGATATCAAGAAACAATAAAAAAACAAAAGAAGAAAAAATAGACGAAAACGTGAAATATCTCCTTGAAAAAATAACTGACATGGAAAAGAGATCCAGGAGAGACATGACCAAAGAACTCAAGAACAAATAGCAAACTGCATGTTTTCAGAACTCTCAAAGCAGCCTGATGTAGGACAAAGTCTAAACTCTTCGAGTTGTTGATCTGGGTTAGGGTCTAGAATTGACTTTTCATTTACTCCACCCCAATGACTATCTGTAGAATTCTGTTTATTCAGAGCAGCTGAACTATAGACTCCCTTTGAGTCTGAGATTCCTACCTTGGTTGTTCCTCTGCAGCTTGGGATCAGTATAAGAAACTAGACATTGTTCTGGGTTTGGAGTCTGAGTCTAATCACTACTCCTTCAACTTGGTTCTTAATGTCCCCCTTTCTTTCATGCCATCCAAAGCCTTCCTACATGAGAATGTCACTCACCTATTAAGGTCCCATTCTCAGGATGCCCTGAATTTTTGCCCTCAAACCAGGTAGTGAGTAACAAAGCTGCCAGTTAACACTGACCTCATTATGATCTCCCAGCCTGGGTCTGGGAGTTCCCTGGATGGGTCTGGGAACTCCTCTTGTCCTGGTATACAATCTTTCCTTCATTGCTAGAGCCCTCAGACAGTATACTTTTGCCCTTATCTCTAGGTAGATCTCCCTATTCTAAACTGGGCTGGACAAAAGATTGCTTATGATTTTTTTTTGGGGGGGGGATTTCCCTCTCATTATTCTATTTGGTCTATTTTTAGGTCAGTATGGAGAAGTTTGTGAAATAGAGTTCATTGCACTACTTCCTTTCCCTCCTCCTTCCTGGCACAAAGGCCATTTTTTCCCTTTTTTTTTAAACTACCTCTTTTAATCCATTAATGAGAAGTGGACCCCTATTAAACTTGAAACATTGTTTTTTCTTTGTTTTGTTTGTTTCTGAAGATGAAGTATAGAAATCATCAGAGTGTATAATCCCCTCGGCAGTTAGGTGGTGCCATAGATAGAGCACCAAGCTTGGAATCAGGAAGACTCATCTCCTGGGTTGAAGTTTGGCCTCAGACACTTGCTAGCTATGTGTTCGACAAGTCACTTAATCCTGTTTGCCTCAGTTTCTTCATCTATCAAAAGCGATAAAGGAGGAAATGGCAAACCATTCCAGTATCTTCATCAATAAAATCCCATATTGGGTCATGAGGAGTCAAACACAACTGAAACAAGTGAAAAACAACAAAAATCCTTCTGGTGATGGAAATAAAAATTCATCTAAGCTAGTAGTTTAGTGTGGGTAACTGACTGGTATAGGGTAAAAAATTAATATTAAAAATACTCTAAGTATTAATTTTGATAATAGTTAATAATAATAACTTGAAGCAAAGGAAAAATAGAATAGCCTCAATAAAAAAAAAAAGAAGCTTCCCAGACCTCACACCCAGGAGAGAGCCCAGAGTCATCAGAGCAGAGACCTCAGGGTGAGGTTTCCGGCAAATTTATTTCCCAAAACGTAAGGACATAACTTAAAGGGATGCTTGGTAATGTAGTTCAGATGTATCAAATTTCTATTTACACTCTGGTTAAATGACTCTCCTAAGGTCACACAGACAGTATGATTTAGAGTCAGATCTTGATCCCAGATCTTCCTGATACTAACTTCCTAACTCTATTTTACAGATTATACTACTGGCTCTCCCTTGAAGCCTGGTATCTACAAAACCTATAATGAAATTTAGCCTGAAGCAAATAAGTTATTTCTAGCCCTATACAACAACAACAACAACAAATTTAGTTTATAGATACTTCCCTGCACAGAGTAGGAACTTTGTTAATATTTTATTAAATTACATTGAGCCTCAGAAAAAATTTTTCTGCTCATTGTGGGAACTCTACATTTCATTATCTTTTTAAACTGTTTTATTTATAGAAAAATATGTAATACCACTAAAATCCTATTATGATAAACTCCATGGGGCCGCCTAATTGCTTTATTATGGAATTTTTTCATAATGAATGCATTGTTAAAAATTACAGCTCCAATCTTTATATAGCGGGATAAAGTATTATTGGAAAACAACTTCCTTACATCCATTCAGTCGAATTTAGCAAGCATTTACTAATCTCATATTGTCTGTCATACAGTGCTCTACTTACCAAGAACTGGATAAAGACTGGACGTATAATTTCATGGAAACTGCCCAGTGAGGAAGCTTCTTTCACCAAGGCAGGACAGTACATTCTCTATGATTTAAACTCAGAGAGAGTTTCCTAGAACACTTATAAATTAAATGATTTGACCAAGTTCATACAGTCAGGGCTGTTTCAAAGGTGGCACTTGAACTCAGGTCATGATGATTTTCTAGGCTGTCTCTGTAGAGTTGAGTCGAGCTTCTTAAAAATAGACATATGAAGATACAAACAAAGAAAACCCAGTTCCCCAGCCTCAAGAATTCTACATTTTACTGGTGTGGTTATGTTATAGAAAGAGAATAAAAAATCTGGAATCAAATTCAAATATTTCCAATAACCAGGTATATGACACTGGAAAAGTGTCCTCTTCTGCAAAAGGAGAAATTCAAGCTCCATCAGAAGTTCTTATTGGATATCTATGAATTTATGTGTTTTCTTTGGCATTTTGATAGTTGTATTTTGATATAACCAATTTTTTGTCATCCTACATATTTTGTTTTATGAATTTAAAAGTTTTATTATGGGAAGGGGTCCACAGAATTCAAAAAGGTTGATGATACATATACGTAGTTAAGAACTCCTAAAACTAAATCATCTTTGGGTTACTATCTCTGAAATACTATTAAGAAAAATGATCTTCAGAGATCAGATTTAGAGATGGGAGGGACCTAAGAGCCCCCCTTGACTTAATCTCCTTATTTTATATGTTACATAGGAACTTTCACAAAGGAATTATTATTTCAAAAAAGATAATCACAAAAATGCAAACATTCTCCCCAAATCAGAAAAATGCAAACTTATTCTGTGGAAAGCACAATCTCCTTCACTCTAGTACCACCTCAATTTCTGGAAAAAAGAATGGTATTAGGTTCATGCTTTAGGGTTATTTCCATGGACCACAGTCCCATTTCTAAGTCCAACATTCTCTCCTGTAGGAATTTAAGTTGCAAGCACTCTGGCTTCCTAAGTATTCCATCCTAGGAAAGTTACTATACTCTGCCTGTTTTTCTGGCTCTAGGATTACCCTGCTTTAGTTGTCCTGTTCTATAAAGATCCCCTTCAGCTACTGAAACTGAGGACAAATAAAACAAAACAGAAACAAATACCACCAAATCCATTTTTTATAACTGGTGTAAGAGAGATGAGCAGGACAACTCAAAGTTTTTCCTTTCCATAGTTAAGTTCATGGCACCTACCCTGGACACAACCAATGGAATTCACCAAAAAAGATGGTGGAAGAGAGTGAGAATGGATCAGTTTCACCACTTTGTCAGAAGTAGTCAATCAAAGGAGGCTACTTCCACCCAGGTGGTGAGGAACAGAATGAGTTCCATGTTAGAACTGGACATTCCCAGAAGTCTGTGTTACATACAGTTAAAGAAAATGAGTCCCAGGAGCCAAGATCACACAGGTAATGATCAATAGTACCAAGATTTATGTCTAGGACCTTTGCTTCCAGTACCAGTACCATACTGTTTCTCTTTCAAAGATGGACTTTGGATATAATAGGGGAAAGAATGAGATGGTATATACACAACAACCCTAACTCTTTCATTTTAATTGTCATTATTATGGATTATGTTATACTTTTGTCAAAGATATGAATATGGAGGAGAGGGAAAAACAATTGGGTAATATTTAGTGTCCCAAAATTCTTAGTGTAGTTTTAAGATATTAAAATTTAATATGATTTCACCCATGAGAGTATACAAAAGTGAAATAGAGGGTGTGTCCAAAAATATATAAATATGTAATCCATGGTGTCTCCAAATTTTTCTCCAAATTTTTCTCCAAGCTGTATCCAAATTTAAAAGCAAAAAAAAAATTAAATAGCTATTAAAGCTTACAATTGAATTATGCCATTGGACACATCCTGTATTTTCCATTTATAGAGTACCATATAGTTCTCTAAGTAGTCTATAGGACAGGTAAATGGCATAGTATATAGAGCGCTGAGCTTGGAATCTAGAAGATTCACCTTCTGAAGTTCTATTTTGTCCTCAGACACTTTCTAGCCTAACTGAGCAAGTCACTTAACTCTGTTTGCCTCAGTTTCCTCATCTGCCAAACGATCTGGAGAAGGAAATGGTAAACCACTTGAGTATTATTGTCAAGAAAACTCCAAATGGGATCACAAAGAGTTGGACATGCTTGAAACAACTAAAAAACAACAACTTAACTCACTCCAGTAGAGATCTCTATCCATAGACGTGTCAAAGAATAATGCTTCAGAGTGTACCTCTAACCAACTAAAATGTACTTGACAAAGATTTAACAAAATAAATAAAAATATAATATTTGGTTGTCAAATTATTTTTAATTTTGCTTGACTCTTCATGACCCAGTTGAGGTTTTCTTGTCAGTGAAATCGGAATGGTTTGCCATTTCTTTTGGCATGTCATTCACAGATGATAAAACTGAAACAAAAAGGGTTACATAGTGTCTGAGATCAGATTTGAACTCAGAAAGATAAATCTTCCTAATCTCATATGATTTATATGCCAAAAACAATACGTCATAGAAAATGTCAATTTTGGTTTTCTAAGTAAATATGCAACCTGTAGGGGATCATATGTACAGTTTAGTGAATCCAGTGTCTATTTGAGTTGACCATGCTCTGTGTACTCCACCATCTAGTGGTTCCATAGCCAATTAAACAGATCAGCACTTTTCTTATTGTTTTTCTTGTTCTTGTTCTTGCTCTTGTTCTTCAACTTGTTCTTCTTCTTGTTCTTCTCCTTCTCCTTCTTCTTCTTTTCCTTGTTCTTCTCCTTCTTCTTCTCTTTCTCCTTCTCCTCCTCCTTCTCCTCCTCCTCCTCCTTCTTTATTATCATTATCATTACTATTCCCTTAGGCTAATACTTTATTCTTTTTCTTTCTTTATACAATTTTCTAATTAACTTTTGTATTCCAAATTTTCTCCTTCCCTCCAGCTACTTCCTCATCCACTGAGAAAGCAAGTCATATAGCACCCAATATACATGTCATTTTATTATAGAGGATAAGTTATCCATAGTGAAGAACCAGTGAAACTATTTTGTCATATAAGACTACTCAATACACCAAATTCACTAAACATTTAAGAGGAAGTACAGCTTAGTGCATAGAGATCTGGATTCACAGTCAGGAAAAGAACTTAGTTTAAGTCCTGTCTGTGACACATATTAGTTGTATGACCTACTATATGCTAGATGTTGTGTCAGGTTACAGGAAGACCAAAACAAAGAATGAAGAAAAATTCTTTTTACCAAAAAGCTTTCAAGAACAATAGTAACATATCTTGACAGAAATAAGGAGAAGTTTGGAAGAGGACACAAACAGGACAATTTTATTACTACTTTTTAAAATTTAATATACCTTTTAATAAACAACAATGTGCATAACAGAAGTTCAAAGTTTCATAGTCCTTTTCTTCCTTCAATTATGAGAATGTTCAAATGTATCGATAATTATAAAGTTCATAATAAAAAACTAATGAAGAAAAATTAAAGTTGAGGTCTTTTATCTTCTTCAAGAATAACCATAGGAGCAGGTAGCATAGAGATACAGACCTGGAGATGGGAGGTCCTGGGATCTAATCTGGGCTCAGACACTTCCTAGCTGTGTGACCCTGGACAAGTCACTGAACCCCAATTGCCTAGTCCTTACCTCTCTTCTCACTTTGAACTGATATTTAGCATCAATTCTAAGATAATAGATGAGGGTTTAAAAAAAGAACCATGCTTAACAGCTTTTATACATAAACTAACTTGTCCATAAAAAGTATTCTAGTCTAGTTCTGGTCACTTTAATAATACTCAAGTAGTTGAATTTTAAATATTTCTATATGTTTCCAAAGGTTCTGTTATTTATCTTAAATTTTTTCCTTATATCATCTAGCACCAGGCACTTTGATATTTCATAAATGCCATGTAAGCAATAAAGTTATTAAGTATTATGGAGCTCCCATCTACTTAGAAAATCAAAGTGATTTATTAATGAACATCTCAAGGCTTTGGAAAGCATTCAAGCTTAGCTAATAAGATAGAAAGTGTTTAAATTGTGGGCAGAATAGGAAACTACATGTAAATTGGGGTTAGGATGCCAGAAAGAAACTTCAACATGAAAGCATAAAGTCACTCCTAACACTGGATAAATTAAGAGAGATATTATAACAGGCATGAAAGAATTTTATATTAAAGGCACAGATTTTAGAGACTGAGGTTTATGAGTTATTGTAAAATGCATCATTTTATAACAATTCAATAAATATTCATTTATATTTAAGAAATATATTTAGTCTGGCACTTTATTGTGTCCAGGGTGATCTTTTCCTCAGAAAGATAGCATATCATGGTGAATAGAGGACTGACCTTACAGTCAACAATAGTGGGGTTCAACTCTGGTCTGTCCTACTTAATAACTGTATAATTTTAGTCAAATCACTTTGTCTTTCAGGAACCCAAGGTACTCTTCAAAGTGCAAGAGAACTGTCAAGTGCCATAAATGGAAGTATTTTTGCACCAGGAATTCCTTAAACCAAGGAAATAAACCACTGATACAAACAGAAGCAATCAGATAGATAAATGGAGAGATAGAAGGTGAAGAGAAAGGCAAAGAGAGAGAGAGGGAGAGGGAGAGGGAGAAAAAAAGGGAGAGGGAGAGGGAAGAGGGTAAGAACATGAATCATGGAACCATGGAAAAATATTCTTAATTAATTAATAATAAATAAATAAATAAAAATTTACATTTATACTTATACATATATACTTTAAAAATAAATGCTGAAAAATAATGATGACCAAAGTTGGCACTGAAAAAGAATGCACTTCATTCCCTTCTTTAGAGGATATTGGTTAGGATTATTTTAATCCATCTCTTTCTAATTATTATAAGACACATTGGGAAACATAGATAAGATTAAAAACAAAAGATATCAACAAACCCTTCTTAAAAGAAAAAAAAAAGTTTGAAAAGTTAAAAAATAATTAAATAAGCCTTTGTTTCTAGGAGAATCTCCAGGAACAATCAGAAGAAAAGATAGGAAAGTCAAATAATGATAATGATGATTTATAGGTAGAAAGTCTAGATATTCCCTCTAAATTCTGTAGATGTCAAGGGAAATGGAGGAAGCTCTCCAGTATATTTTGTGGTAGAGCTACTATGATGAGCTAAGTGTGGAACATGAACAAAAGTTGAGCATGATGGACCGACATGGCTTATAGCTGGAAAGGATCATAGTTCATTTCTTTCTTTTGACAAACGATGAGACTGAAAGGTATACAGGCTTAGTGACATAACCAAAGGCACATAGGGAGAGACAGAGGCAGCAGCTGTACCCAAGTCCTCTGCAGGATGATGCCTTTTTACTGAATAATACAAAAGTTGCCTACCCTCACTTCTAAAATAACAAAAAAAGCACTGACCAGTTGAGATATCTTATCCATGGCCCATTACAATCACTATACAAGAATAATACTGCAGAAAGACCATAAGGGACAATTTGTACCTGACATTTTATGTATGCTTAGGTTCTAACCTCTCTGCCTGAGGATACTAGGAACTTGCTTTTCCTTCCAATTTTCAGGACCTGCCCCTGCAATTCTATTTGCCAAAGTTTCCCTGCATTGACTGCCAATTCTTTTGCTCATCATCATCCCTTTTCCAGACTTGGCAGAGTGAGCTAGCAAAGGGAATATAAGGTCTGATTTGAACTGAGTAGGAAACCTTGTAGGAAAAGGACTTTCTGTCTCCACATAAGAAGGTCTGTGGGAGGTAGAGAGAAGTGAGGGGGAGCTCCATAGGGGCAGAAATGTTGAGGCATCACCATGTGTTCCTCATGTTTTTCAGTAATATATCATGCCTGCATGTTCACCAAATATCTAGTTCTTTCAAAGTTCAATTACAAAAGGCCTAGGCTGGTTTAGAGAAGATGCTTTTCTTAATAATTTAATGATATTAGCAAAAGAAAGTGATAAAAGTGGCAAAATTGGGAAACCACTGTTGGTGGAGTTGTGAATTGCAATTTGGAATTATGTGTAAAGGGCTTTAAAAGAATGCCTACCCTTTGATTCAACCATACCACTGCTGGGTCTGTGCCCCAAACAGATAATAAGGGGAATAAAAAACTTGTACAAAAATATTTATAGCCTCATTCTTTGAGGTAGCAAAAATTTGGAAAATGAAGAGCTGTCCATCAATTGGGGAATAGCTGAACAAATTGTGGTATCTGTTGGTGGTGTAATACTATTGTGCTCAAAGGAATAAAGAATTGGAGGAATTCCATGTGAACTGGAATGACCTCCAGGAATTGATTCAGAGTGAAAGGAGCAGAGCCAAAAGAACATTGTACACAGAGACTGATACACTGTGGTAAAATTGAACGTAATAGACTTCTATACTAGCAGCAATGCAATGACACAGGACAATCCAGAGGAACTTGTGAGAAAGATGCTATCCACATCCAGAGAAAGAACTGTGAAACCAGAAATGCATTAGAAAAATATGTGAAAGATCACATAATGTGATAGGGATGTGACTGGGGTTTTGATGTTAAAGGATCTAGCTACTGCAGATATGAATAACACCAAAATAGGTTTTGAACAATGCTACATGTTTAACCCAGTGGAACTGCTTGTTGGATTCAGGTGAGGGGAGGAAAGGGGGAGGTCATAAATCATGTAACCACGGAAAAAAATTCTAAATAAAAATAAATAATTTAATGCTACTTAGAACAATTACCAACATTTACATAGGAAGTCATAGGAATTTGCATTTTCTGATTATAATCAGATCCTTCCCTTCCCTTCCCCAAATAAGTCTGACATCCCAAGTCACTGAACTAAGTAGGAGCTGTTTTTTTAATTGTTGTTGTTTTGTATTTCTTTCCCCAAACGCATCTGACTTCAATTGCATTTAACAAATATTGGTTGTATGTCTACTGCATACAAAATGCTTGAATAAAGGTACCTCTAGTGTTATAGGCTGAACCATCAGAAAGTTATCCTAATGACTACAGTCCCCTCAGCCAATTGATTCTGAATAATAGCTTCAATACATTTTAAGCAAAACTTGATAAAACTATATAGCAGATATTGATTCTACCATTCTTGGTTTCCTTCAATGAACAAATCTTCATACTCCTTCCTATATAAGTACTTTCCTAAGGATCTCAATGGATAGTCCCTTTTCCTTGAAACAACTTTGTATTTATTTTATGAATTATATTTTGCATCTACTTATCTTACACATGTTATTTGCTCCCACATAAAACATAAGCAATCTGATTTATGCTTATGTAAATTTTAAGTTTATGCTTAAAACATAATAAGTTTTTAATAAATGCTTTCATTCACTGAATTTGCAGTTAAGGTTTCCAAAAATATTTCTGCCTTTGAGGAGCTTATATGATACTGGGAGAATACAACATGTGTTCATTTAAGTATATACATGATTATTTGACAAGGGAGAAAGGATTAGCAAGCAGAAGGATTAGGAAAAGCTTACTATAGAAGGTTTCACATAAGTAGAAGTTTGAAGAAAGATTACTTCTAAGACATGAAGGTGAGAAGTGAAAGAATGATATAGAAAAAATACTGTGAAAGGCGATGGAGATTGGAGATGGACTAACATGTGTTGGAAGGAAGGAAGGAAGGAAGGAAGGAAGGAAAGAGGGAGGACTCCATTAACTTCTTAACATGTGCCAAGGCCCTGTGTTAAGCCCTGAAGAAACAAAGAAAAGGAAAAGGAAAGACAGTATTAAACCTTAAGGAGCCTGAATTCTCATAGGAAAAGACAAGTAAAAGAAAGTTGGAAATTAAAGAGTGGAGTAGGTAGGATAAGAATATCAGGGAAAAGGCTTAGTTTTAAAGTCAACTGAGTAAGTAAGAGCTAGGAGAGGAATGAAGGTTGGCAAGTCAAGGGCCTTCCTTGTCAAAAAAACTAATGTCCAATGAACCCAGAAAGGTAAGCTATAAGCATATTATGAGGGGCTCTAAATGCTAAGTTAAGGAGTATACTAGAGTGAATAAGGGTCTCAAGGTGGTTTTGGAGCAGTAGGGTAATAGAATTAAATTAGCGTATTATTTATTTATTTTTAATTATTTTCTTTTAAAATTTTGAGTTTCAAATTCTCTCTCCCTTCTTCCACCCACTGGGAAGGTAAACAAAATGATATAAATTAATTATACATCTGAAATCATGCAAGACATTTTCTTATTAAACATATTTCCAACAATAGACAAAAAAAGAGAAAATTATACTTCAGTTTTCAGTGTTCATCAGCTCTCTCTTTGGAGGTGGATAGCATTTTTTCCTCATGATTCTTTTGGAATTACATGGGATCATTGTATTGATCAGAATAACCAAGTCTTTAAACAGCTGATCATAATTACAAAGTTACTGTACTGTGCACAATGATCTCCCAGTTTCTTCTCATTTCACATTGCATCAATTCACATAGATATTGTCATTTTCCCCCTGAAACTATCCTCCTTCATCATTTCTTATAACACAATCATATGGCACATCTTGTTTAGACAAATTCTCTTAGCCAAGTTGATGAGTATCCCCTCAATTTGCAATTCTTTGCCACCATAAATATAACTGTTATAAATATTATTGTGCATGTGAGTCCTTTTCATTTAAAAAAATGATCTCTTTGGAATACAAATCTAGTAGTGGTATTGCTGCATCAAAAGGTATGCACAGTTTTACAGACCTTTGAGCTTAATCCCAAATTGTTCTGCAGCATGGTTGGACTAGTTCACAACTCCATCAGCAGTTCATTAGTATATACATTTTTCCTCCTCCCTTCTGTTAGCTGTCATTTCTGATAGTTGTGAACTGGTTCTTCTGAGTTGTTTTAATTGGCATTTCTCTAATCAATAGTGATTTAGAAATTTTTTCATATTTCATATTCATTTTCATATTTCATATTTCATTCCAAAAAAGACTTTTTTTTCTTCTGAAAACTTCCTGTTCATATATTTTGACCATTTATCAAGTGGGAAATGGCTCTTGTTTTTTTTTTTTATAAATTAGACTCAGTCCTTTATATATGAGAAACAAGGTCTCTGTCAGAGAAAGTTGCTATGTATTTTTTAATATTACTCCATTATCTGTTGTAACTTTTAGCAAAATTTAGTTTCTCCAATTATCTCTTTTAATTAGGTCTATTTTTTGTTTTTTTTTTTGTCTGAGGTCATAATTGCTATTCCTATGTTTTTTACTTCAGATAAAGCATAATAGATTCTTCTACAGGCCTTAATTTTAACTCTATGTATGTCTTTATGTTTCAAGTGTGTCTCTTACTTTTGGCTTCTGGTTTCTAACCCATTCTTACTTTTGTTTTATGAGTGACCTCATCCCACTTGCATTCATAGTTATGATTATTAACTGTGTATTTCCCTCCATCCTGTTTTCATCTGTTTAGCCTTTTCTCTTTTTTATCCCATCCCTCCTCAAAAATCTATTTTGCTTCTGACTTCTGCCTCCTTCAATCCATCTTCCCTTTTATCACATTCCCCCCAAAATCTCTTATCTCCTCCCCCTCATTTCTTTGTGAGGTAAGATAAATTTCCATACCCAACTGAGTGTGTAGATATATTTGTGAAAATGTATATGCTAATTATCTTAATTTGCTGGAATTACCCAAATATGTAGATGATGAAGCTGTGTTCGACTGACTCCAATTACTTAGGACCCAAAGTGGCTTGGAAAAGCTGACAGTCCTTAGAAATCTGACTATGAATAAACCCAACTGATGTAACCATGGAAACCTGGGATGGGATGCTTAGTTAACTTTAGCTCTTACATTCTGTTGAATAGACTATCTCTCTCTGTTAGCCTTGAGCCTTACAAGCTTTTTCTGAAAACCTCCTATTTAACTTGAATAATCACTTGGTATCAACTATGGGACATCTGGTCTTAAGATTCAGTGGTTCATCGTATTGCTGAAATCTTGAGACGGAGTTACTTCATACTTCCTTATCTATGTTACTGGACCAAAATATGCACCAAAGAGCATTTGTCTTTGCTCCTGGAACCTTCATCCCATCCAAGCCTTGCATCTGGCAAACTGCCACCCTTCCCTCTGCACATCTGGAAATCTCTGTCCATACTGTATGATCCTAGAATCACGCATGGGGTCTTGCCTGTGTCCCTACAATCCTAGTTATGTCAGATATCTAGTGTGGGTTATGTGACTGAGTTAGAACCAGACAAGACTGAAGTGGACCCAGAAGGGAGAGGGAGGAAAAAAGGTTTGAGATGAGGAAGAAGGATCTTTTTCTGCAGGAACTGGCCAAGTGGAAGGTGGCTTGGAGAGCCATGTTGAGAGCTTCCACATGACTAGTTAAAATAGGTTTCTTTTCTTCCTATTTTTCTGCCTCTGCCTATCCAAGCACATATTAATAAACCTTATTAAAATCCTAAGGACCAGGGCCCAAAATGTATTTATTACAATACTATTCTCAGATCCTTCCTGGATCAGTCCTTTCCAGCCTCTTTTTCCCACCTTCATTTGTCAGAAAGATATTTCTTTATTCTGCTGCAGCATTAGACTAAATTACTCCATATGCTCATGTAGGTCAAGTAGGACTTTTCTTAATAAATATTATCTTAACATTGAAGGTATTGTATTTCTTTCATGTTCTTCCACCCAAAGAAAGAGAGACTTTAGTCTTATGGGGCTCACAATGTTTCCTCTTGGAGACAGAGAGACTTGGGTCCTACAGGGGTCTGTGCTTGGGAAGAGACTCCTAAGTTATGTAGAGGTCGTGCCTCATTTTACATGTTCTCTTTTTGAAACAATTCTGATGAGAGTGAGGTTCAAGTATTGTGCCATTTTTCCTACATTATTAAAGCTCTTCCTCACACATTCCTTTTATGTGAGAAAAATTTCCCTATTCTTCCTTTCTCTTTCTCTTTCTCCTAGTGCATACCTTTCTCACCTCTTCATTTTTCTTTTTTTTTTCACATCATTGTAACATATTTGACTCAACACATGCTCTCTGTCTATGAAAATGTCTTCTAAATGCCCTAATAAAGATAAAGTTCTTTGGAGTTACCAGTGTCATCTTTGGATATAGGAATGTAAACAGTTTAATTTTACTGAATCTCTTATGATTACTATTTCATATTTACCTTTTTGTATTTCTCTTGAATTCTTTGCTTGAATGACAAATTTTCTATTCAATTATGGTCTTATCATGAATTTTGAAAGTCCACTATTTTGTTAAATATCCATTTTCCCCTGAAAGTATTATATTCAGCCATGCTGGGTTGTTTATTTTTGTTTATAATCTTAGCTGCTTCGCTTTCCAGAATGTCCTATTCCAAGGCTTTTACTTTTTTTAATATGTAAGTTCCACAATCTTATATGATCCTAAATATGGCTCCATAGTATTTTAATTGTATCTTTCTGGCTACAATTGAACATTATGGACTTCTCTACTAGCAACAATGCAAGGATCCAGAGCAAAGCTGAGGGTCTTATGAGAAAGAAAACTAGCCACATTCAGAGGAAGAACTGTGCAAGGAGAAATACAGAAGAAAAACAACTGCTTGAACACATGGGCTGATGGGGATATTATTGGGGATGTAGACACTAAACAATAACTCCAATCCAACTATCAATAATATGGAATTAGGTCTTGATCAATGATACATGTAAAACCCAGTGGAATTGTGCATCAGCTAAGAGTGGTTAGGGAGGTTTGGGGGAGAGGGAAAGAACATGAAATATGTAACTATGGGAAATTATTCAAAATAAAAACTTTTAAAAATATGGCTTTTTTTGTAGTCCAATCATTCTCAAATCATCTCTCTTCAATATATTTTCCAGTTCAGTTTTTTTAATGAGATATTTCACACATTCCTCTATTTTTTCAGTCCTTTGACTTTGTTCTATTGTTTCTTGATGTCTCATGGAGTTATAGTTTCCATTTGCCCAATTCTAGCTTTTTAAGAAAAGATTTTTTTCTTAAGTGAGAAAAAAGTAACTTCTCTATTTAGCCAGTTCTTCTTTTTAAGTTCTTTTCTTGAGTCAATTTTTGTAACTCCTTTTCCATTTGGACTATTCTTCTTATTGTGCTTCCTTTTCCATTAAGTCAATGTTTTGAAGGTGTTACTTTCTTAATTTTTTGTACTTTTTTGCCAAACTGCTATTTCTCTTTTCACAATTTTCTTGCATCATTCTCATTTCTTCTCTCAATTTTATTCTACTCTTCATCTCTTTCTTTTATTCTCCCAGGAATTCTTATTAGGCTTGTATCTAATGAGCATTTAAAAAAAAACCTTACCTTCTCTCTTAGAATCAATACTATGTATTGGTTCCAAGGCAGAATAGTGGTAAGGGCTAAGCAATGAAGGTTAAGTGACTTGCCCAGAGTCAGTTAGGAAGTTTTGGAGGCCAGATTTGAACCTAGGACCTAATATGTCTAGACCTGGCTCTCAATCCACTCAGCCACTCAGCTGCCCTCTAATTAGCATTTTTGAGACTTTATATTTATTTTCAGATTTTTGTCTACTGAATCTCTATCTTGATCTTCATTGTCATTATAGTGGCTTTTAAAGGTCAAGTTCTTTTGTTGTTGTTTGTTCATTTTCCCAGTCTATTTTTTATTGTAATATTTATGTTAAAGTTGGGTCCTGGGGGAAGCTAGGTGGCTCAGCGGATTGAGAGCCAGGCCCAGAGATGGAAGATCCTGGGTTCAAATCTGAACCTCAGACCCTTCCTAGCTGGGGGACCCTGGACAAATCACTTAACCCCCCATTGCCTAGCCCTTATCTCTCTTCTTCCTTAGAACCAATACACAGTATTGATTCCAAGGCAGAAGGTAAAGGTTTAGTAAATAAATAAATGAAGCTTCCTATGAGGGTGAGGAGACACCTCTGTTTTCCTTTTCACAGTTATTCTTGAGGTATGCAAGTTTTTTTTTCCAATATAGTGTGACAAATGGAGAGGTATGGTCACTGTTCTCCCTGGCTATGCTCTGGTCTTTATCCTTGAAGACCCATTGTTATTCTTCAGTCCCAAGCACTAGTGCTCTTCTTGGTCCTAGAACTGTGACAAGGGCCAGTGCTTCCTTTCAAACAAGCACAACTGCTTCCCTTTGCCCTGGAACTGTGACCAAGACATGATTATGGCCAATAGGACTATCAAACTGCACCAGCTGTACCCAGTGCCAGCTGAGTGTTGCCTGTAATCTCTCTCTGATCAGTCATCCAAGGTTCTTGCCATCTGTAAGCTGTAAGCTATTCACATTCAAAGAAAGAACTGTGGAACCAGAAATGTATTAGAAAAAATATATGATTGACCACGTAGTAAGATAAGGATGTGATTAAGGTTGTGATGTTAAAGAATCGCTCTATTGCAAATATGTATAATATGGAAATATGTTTTGAACAATGATACATGTATAACCCAGTAGAACTGCTTGTCAGCTATGGGAGGGGAGAGGATAAAGCAGGGGGGGCCCTCCAGACTATGAATCATGTAACCATAGAAAAATATTCTAAATATTTTTAAAAAAAAAATCACAATAATAGGTAAATATGTCTTGACTGACCACACATGTTAAAACCAGTGGAAATGGGAGTTAGCTACAGGGGAGGGGTGTTGAGGGGGTGAAGGGTAAAGGAAAAACATGAATTATGTAACCATGGAAAATTTTTCTAAAAATAAAAAATTATTTAAAAAATCACACCATGATAATTAATAACAATTCATAAGGTAGGTAGTAGACAATAAACATCTCTAGCCATTATTTATCAACCTCCATTAATTTATTTTTATTTTTATTTTTTTATTTTTTAAACATTTTAAATATTCCCTACCTTCTACTTTACTCTATGGAGTTATGTCCGCAACTTTAATCCAAATATAACTATAAAGTGGCACTATCACTCCAATTCTTTTTCATAATTTTAATGCTATATTCCCTACTATGAAGTGACATTTTGAAAGTCCCTAATATGCATTCTCTCCTTGAATGTGAAAACATGAAGTGTCTTTCACAGTGAGAACACTCGCTTCTAATTTTAAAGACACAAAGGAAAAATCCTTAAACCTAACCTTGAAATCATATGAATTTATATTAGATAGCAAATATAGCACTATTAGGAAAGGTGAAGTAGAGACAAAATAGTAAGAAAGAATCAAAGTTAGATTACTTACTCACAATTAGCTTCCCAAATGTGAGTAGTTTTTTTTAAACAATAATAAATCACTAGGGTTGAGTGACTCAGTTTGCCCAAAATAGCTATTGTCCCAAACTTCTACCCCAGTCTTGAATCAAAGCTATTGGTGAGGTTGAAGAAGTTAACTTTTCCCCAATATTGCATTACTACAATTCACTCTCTAAGTTCCCAAAAGACTTGAGAAATATCACAGTGAAGCCAGATGGTGTGTTGGACTAAAATGGCACCAGATATCTCAAAGATAGCTCCCTTCCATGACACATTGACAGCCAATAAAGATTCAAAGTAACACAATTTATCTTAGATGTTTACCTGCAACCAAATTTCCCCAGTTTCCAGATCCCAAGAAGCATTTCAAAGGAATTAAACTCTTGTGACTCTATGCCTACCATGTACAATAATGTTCCTCAAACATAACATTCCATTATTTATTTTTTTTGTCTTTGCATGGTCTGTCTCTTATGCCTAAAATATTTTTTCTCTTCATCTCTGCCTCTTGGAATCCTTAATTCTCTTTAAGATTCAACTCAAATTCTACCTCCTACAGGAGACCTTCCTTGTTTGAAGTAGGTCACCTCATAAAATGAGTCCAGACACCCAGAAGTTCAAATTAGTGGAACCAATATTTATTTTTTAATCTATTGATTAATAAACATACCTATGGGCCAGGATAACTTTCCTAGTGAAAGCTGCCTCAAACAAAAATTACAATACAGTTATTATAGGGGTTAAGATACAAAGAAAATGTTCATAAAAGAGACATAACCTTCAGGCAAGCCTTGTTGTCTGAAAGCTATTCTGGTAGCACTGTGGAATCCAGCACTTTCCATCTTATATCTTATCCTGGACTGTGAGGCAGTAAATAGAGTCATTTTCTCATGTGTATGTTATTTTGAGCTATCTGACCTTCACAGGAAGGCTCATTTCTGATTTCTACTTTTCCCCAGGGAAAAACAGGTTTTCTGGACAATGACTTAGTTTACCTCACTTCAGATTCACATTTTGACCTCATTTTTAGTGTTCTTCCTCCTCCATCCCTAAATTTTTAAATTTCCTGGTAATCATTTTGTATATAGTTTTGTTTACTTATCTATACCTCCCTGTAGAATATAAGCTCCTTAGATTCAGGGAGTGCTTCCTTTTTTGTGTATTTGTTTTTGTACCTTCTGTTTTTGGCACATAGTAAACAATGAATAAGAATTGTGGAGTTCTCTGCGATTGTTCTTGGAATGCTCAGGCCTTTGGAGTTTTGAAATAGGATGTATTTCCTAATGTTGAAAGGAACAGCAAAGATACAGAATTGAAATAAGTAATAGTTATTAGTTATAAGCTTACTTTTCTTTATTCAAAATATTCCTGAGAAATGGACAAATAAGTTATATTGGAATTGGAGCCTATTTAAAGACAATTCTGATACAAAGAAAAATAAGAATACTGATCCTATTAAATATCACCATATTGAACATTCCTGAACTCCAAACCGAGTGGAAAAGCATTCAAATTCTAGATATCTAGCTAAAGAAATTTAAATTATATTGGAATAAATAAAAGTATATTTATATACATATATATACATATACACATATATACATATATTACATATGACAACTGCTTTGAGATCAGTCTTGACAATGTTACCACAACATTTTCATTTAATAATAAAAATCAATTATTTTGTTCACTTGCCCAATAATCCACTGAACAGTTAACATAGAAAAAGAATATTAGAATTATGTCTTACCCTAGCATTACTTCTATCTGAACTCTGTCAGATATAAAGGAGAGAATTAGATTAGTAATAGTAGTGTAACAACAGCAGTGGTAGTGTCATTATTAGGAGGAGAGAAGAAGGAGGAAGAAGAAGAAAGAAGAAGGAGGAGGGGGAGGGAGAGGAAGAAGAAGAAGAAGAAGAAGAAAGAAGAAGAAGAAGAAGAAGAAGAAGAAG
>NC_058134.1:241390163-241418738 GCF_016433145.1 Gracilinanus agilis
AGAAGAAGAAGAAGAAGAAGAAGAAGAAGAAGAAGAAGAAAGAAGAAAAAGGAGGAGGAGGAGGAAGAAGAGGAGGAGGAAGAGGAGGAGAACAAGAAGAAGAAGAAATTCAAACAGGGAGGAGGGGGAGGGAGAAAGGGAGGGAGAGATAATAAATAAAGTTATTAATATGAAATAGCCTAGAGAGTATCAATGGAATACTCATTTAACTGCCTCCCACACCTCTATCTTTTAAAATCTTTTAGTTTATTCATAGTTCAGTCCTTATGTCACCTTCCTGGGTAAGCTTAGTCTAACTTTTGTTGTTGACTAGTATTGTCTCTCAGGTTTAATTATTGTGCATACATTTTTCTGTTTTTATAGTTTATCCCACTCATTCAGTAGAATGGAAGCTCTTTGAGGTAAGGGACTCTTTTATTTTTATTTTTGTATCCCTAAGACTGTGCTTGGATCAATGATTTAAAAGGTTTATCAAATGAAATTCTCTCCAATTTTCCTAAGACATTCGCTGTTATATATGCAAGAAATAATACTTTTAGAAAACTTTGCGATCAGTCTGGCTACAGGAAGGAAACTATGGAAATGCTGTTTGAACCCTAGCACATGGCTTTCCCGAGAATTAACTGAACGATGTAGTAATTTTATGTGACATTATTCACATGAACAGCCTCCAAGCCCTAAGTTGGGAACCACTAAGCAGACTGCCCCTCAGCTGGGTGGCATTTGAATTGTTATCCTCAGCAGCTCCCACTGTTTTGTTTCTAAAGCTTTTTCTCTCTCTTCAAATACTGTGAAAATCAGCATGAGAGGAAAAATAATGGTTAGGCAGAAATTCTCCTAACTTTTCCAGACTCAATGTGCACATTACTTAATCCTCCCCCTACTCAGAAAATCACTTAATCCTTAGAGAAATCTGGAGAAATAGCAACCACTGCCCAAAGTGTACTGCCTTCCTTCACATCCGTGACATTTTTGCAGCAGTAACATTTCATAATTGAACTATCTTTAGTTAACTCTCAAACTCTTTCATAGGACCATAAAATCATAGATTTAAAGCACAGAAAAATCTTAGAGGCCACCTTCATACAACTCCTTAATTTTTTAGCTGAGGAAACTGGTTCAACATGAGTAAGATGATCAGGGACAGAGTCAAAATTCAAATTCAGTTCCCTTTTCTCTAAAATCCACTATTCTTTAATGACTGAGGTGGTAAAATGACATTGTGTTCTAGGTTCTTCTGCCCAGTTTGTATCCCAAAATATGTCAAACAAATGGAAGATGAAAGCGTGGAGATAATAAATGTCGAACAGCATGTAGAACTGGTAAAATAGGAAAAAAGAAAAGAGAAAATGCTATCCTATAACTATAATATGCTCTCCCCTGACCACACTCTAAGCAGCCTCACTGGATTATAAAACTAGTTTATATCCTGTAAAAGGAAAATTTCTCCCCACCTCCATCCCTCCCTTTGTGGTTAGGTGGAGCAGTAGGTTACGTATCAGACTTGAAGTCAGGAAGACCCGAGTTTGATAGTTAAATAGAATTTACGAAAGAAAAAGTGTAAGGTTTTAAGTGCTGAACAATGTAGAGATGCCCATAAAAACAAAAGTCACTTACATTGCCAAGACTTACAGTGGGTCACATTAAATAGCAGACCAACCATTATAACCAACGAGACTTTTGAAGTGCCTTGAATATTTTTTAAAGGGATGAGAATCTGAAAACTTATTTTTTTATTAAAGTACATTTAGATGAGAAGTAATACAGCCCATTTATTTGAAATCACAGATAGCTCATTTAATAAAAATTCAAAAATCTCCCTTGCTCTTTGTCTTCTGAAGATTATTTCCATGTGTTGTAATTCACCATAGTATAGTTGTTTGGAAAATTAAAGTCATAAAACCTTAGTTGGTTGTTTGTCTGAATGGTGGCAATGACTGTCTCAGTGGGTGGCTGCAAATGCTGGAAAAAGTCATTGTCAAGATATGCAGACAGAATAAGTAGTATTTACTAAAGGGTAATGCATAAGAACTAATAATAGTCTTATTGTTGCAAGAAAAAAATTACCTCCCTGGGAGCCACATCTACAGTTAGTGTCAGCCCACTTAACGTGCACATGTTTTCACTATAAACCACTCAAGTGTCCTTCTGGACAAGAAACAGTACACAACATGCCTTGTGTTTTTATCCATCTGTGTTGCATTACTTGTGGTATTAAACCAGGATTATGGTCCTGGGTGGTGCTGCCTTCTGTTTATTTGTAGGAAGAATAAAGACATCATTATCATCAAAATCAATGAAATACATTATCAGAAAAAAAAAATAGGCTGATCCAGAAGAGAAAGCAAGGAATGTATAATCTATATGTCCTGCTGATGTCTTTATGATACCAAAAGAAAAATCTAGCATACAAACTAGAAAAGGAACTTGTGGGAGGACATGGACAGAAGTCTCACAGGTAGTGTTATAAAAGAAGAGGGAGTAATCTGGATGCTACCACTATTAGGCTGGTTATTAGTAGTAGTAATCCGAGATATTGATCTGAGGAAGCTTTGGTTTGGTTCCCCTTGATAGCTGGTGCAGGGACACCAGAGTCCTGCCACCCAGCTGGATGGTATAATAACTGCCCTTCTTTATAACAGTGCCCAGGCAGGATCCCTAAAGGTCAATGGATGGGTAACCCTTTCAGGTCCCACCTGGGGTTGATTGATTATTGGTATTGGGCTTTATCAGCCTTGGACAATGTTCATCTGACTGCATTGCTCCCTCACCAGAGTGGTGATGGAATAACTACTCCAGGAAGGTACTTAATAAAATTTATCTATGTTGTTTAACAAGGGAAAGGAATGATCAAGAATGGGTTGGGGAATAGGTGACCCTATCACTAAATCTATGGCAATAATCCCTCAGGACTGTAGGCTGTTCAGTAATGCTGGGCTTGTTCTTCACTTCCTCTGGCTCAGCCTGGCTACAGCCAAACCAGAGTAAGCAAACTGTTTGGATGACACAAACACTGATGATTTCTCTCAGCTTCTTACTGCTAGTTGTTTTGCCAGTTCTATAGCCTTCAGGAAATACCACCCTTTACCACCCTCTTCTTCTTCTCCTACCTACTTTCCAGCTCACTCCCCCTGTGCCTCAGGATACCTAAATATCCAGAGATGGTTTAGGTGCCTAAATATATAGGGATTCAGAGAGAATCAGAGGATCCACAGGTCAATCAATGTTCAAGATCAAATGTCCAAGGCAAGAGTTTAGGCAAAGCTCAGCCAAAGCAAAACCAAGGTCCCAAAAGACAAGGGGTCCAAGGAGTCCCTGTCAGGGGCTGCCCAGGGTATTTATATCCTTTCTGGCCAACTGCCTTTCCTCCTGTACTCGTGACCTCTGGGAACATTCAGATGTCCAACCGTCTTCACCTGTCAATCAAGGTGTGACTCTCAACTCCCAGAGTTTGAATATGACAGTAGGGAGGACAAAGCTGGGTGGTAAAGTGTAAGAATGGAGGGACCGTCCACACTGATTATCTCAGAGAGCCATCTGAATATCATTTTACATATGGGGAAACTGAGACCAATGGGAAAAAGAGATTTAACCAAGGTTATAAAGGCAGAAAGTGATGGGTTGAAAATCCTGTGTTTGAAAGGAGATCACAGATTTAGATTTAGATTTAGAATTGGAATGGACCTTAAATGGCAGGGAACTTCCTTATTTTATTGATAGGGAAACTGAGGTCCAGAAAGAAAAAAATTGAACCATTACACAGGTTGAAAATAATAGGTGTAGGATTTGAGCACAATTCCTTCATCTCTAACAACCCTGCACTGTACTGTGAAGATATATAATAAGTCAATAGAGGACTCAAAGCTTTTTCCCAACAATGGACTTAGAAGCTTCTTTTCTTATTGTGAGAACCTTCCTTTCATTAGTGAGGTACTGCTGCTTAGTAATCCATGGGCAATTCATTGAACTTCTCTGAGTCTCAGTTCCTTATCTGAAAAATGATAGCCCCTGAAGTACTTAACTTCTCCAAGGATTTGTGAAACTCAAATGAGGTAATGTGAGTAAAATGCTTTATAAACCTTACAATACCATGTAATGGCCCTCAGCAATTCTCCCAAAATTGGTGCCAGGATATACTATCAAGTCTCATCCCTGGGAAAAAATGGTGAAATCAGAGTTGATGATTTGGCTATATTAGGCACTTGGTGACGAAGAATGCTTTCACTTCAGGCAGAGTGGCCATTGTGGCTATAAGTGACCCCTTCATTGATCTTAATTCTATGGTTTATATGTTCCAATATAATTCCACCCATGGCAATTCCAAGGGAATCATCAAGTCTAAGAATGGAAATCTGTTGATCAAATGGAAAAGTCATAACTATCTTCTAGGAATGGCTATCAAATGGGGAGATACTGGATTGATCTATGTCATAGAAACCATTTGTATGTTTACCACAATGGAAAAGGTTGGGACTGTCTTGAAGAGTGGAACTAAACATATCATCATCTCTGTTCCTTCTGCTGATGTCCCTTTGTTCATAATCGGAGTAAACCACAAGAAATATAATTCCCTTGTGCATTGGCTGTGGGAGGGGGGATGGAAGGAGGGGAGAAAAAGAACATGAATCACCAAGCCATGGAAAAAATTTCTTAATCAATAACATTAAATTTTAAAATGTAATATTAAAATAAAATAAAATTAAAAAGAAGAAATACAATTCCCTTAAGTTTGTCAGTAATACCCCCTGAACTACCAACTGCTTGTTCCTCTGGCCAAGGTCATTCACATTAACTTTAACATTATGAAAAGACTCTTGAACATAGTTAATGCCATTATTATTACACAGAAAATGATAGATGCCCTCTCTGGCAAGTTGCATGATAAGCCTGTGCTGCCAAAAATATCTTCCCTATTTCACCTAATTGTGCAAAGACTAAGCAAAGTCATACTTGAGATGAATTAGAAGCTCACAAGCATGGCTTTCAGTATTCCTACTCAAAATGCATCTGTTGTAGATCTGAACTGCCACTTGGAGAAACCAAACAAATATGATACCAAGAAAGTGGTAAAAAAGCAACAGATAGACCCCTTGAAAAGCATCTTGGACTATACAAAGGACCAGGCTGAATCTTCAAACTTTGATAGTGACATTCATTCTCCTACTTTTGATGCTGGCTCTGATATTGCTTTCAATGACCATTTTGTCAAGCTTATTTCCTGATATAAACTTTATAATCTACGTGGCCTCTAAGGAGTAAAGTGGAAATCAATGAATCTTCATCTCCAGCCAAAAGAAGATTTCCATTACTAAGGATCTCACATCCCTAACCTCTTTCCATATACTGGGAATCCCATGTCCCAGTCACATTCCTTGCCCCAGTGTGTCCCTGTACGAGGAAGAAGAAACATAGAATCCTGTGTTGTGTACCATCACATCTCCCTCACTAAATGCCTGCCTTATTTTATCTAAATTCTTCCTTTCCTGCCCTGTTAAATCCCGGTTTACTCATTGAAACTTTCCCTGACTACTCTAATCCATGGTATCTTCAACTACATTCAAAATGTGTTTGTACCAAATTTGTACCTAATATATGCAATAAGGTATGAAAAGAAGAACAATGTACTTGGGGGTTGGGTTGGCCTGAATCAAGTAAATTATCATGCAATTTGGCAGAAAGGACATCTATCAATTTCTGGGTAGAAATAATGGCATTGACCATGGTTATTAGTCTTTCCATAATGTCAATGTTATCATGAATGACTTGGGCCAAGGGCCAAATGTTTTTTAAAACAACACCTCCCTCCTCCCCCCAAAGTAAATATAGACCACAGCTATTTTGTATAAATGTAGTGTTTACTTCATTACATACATGTTCTGTTCCTGCATACGTGACCTTAGAGCAAGAACTACTTGAACTCTGGCCTTGTAAGTCAAGAAGAATGGAGTTAACTTTTTGCCTCTTCTACCTAATGACATTCTGAGTCTGAGCAATTCTCTAACCTTCACATAAATCTGTAAGGCTTTAGGGTATATATAGATTGATCTATATCAATGGAGAAGATTTCCACCATGGAGGTTGATGCTCTTACTGATGAAATAACAAATTTAGACCCAAAAAAATGAAAATAAAGAAGCTCTCTATGCATAATAGGTTTCTGATAACTAATTGTTAGTAAGAGTGATTAAAGTATATCCTGTAAAATCATACCAAAGAGCTAATATGATTTTAGGCACTGTTTTAAAGAACTGATGGATTTCTCTGAAAATGAAAACAACAACAACAACAATAATAATAATAAAGAATTCATTCATTTCAGCCAATTATTTTTAGCCTGATTTGGAGATACTCAACAAATGAATTCTCCACACATTATAGTTCAGATTCAGTGTAGAATACCCTTGGTGAACTTATTTACTAAATGCAATCCTCTGGGGAACTAATGTTAACATCTATAATTATCTATATAAAAGGACTAATGATGATTTCATAATTTTTCAAAAGCATAAAAAGCCCAAGCAGTGTGGTTTATGGAAAATGATTAGCACATTTCTTATGCTAAATTACATTTGTCCACTCTTTTGAATCCTGCAGTAAAATTGGAGTGCCTAATCTCTTTCATTTGGCTTCACCTGAATTGCACAATGAGAAAATCTCTAGTAATTGTATAACATCAGCTATGTTTCATGTGTATTGGTAGGATAATCTGATATTTGAGATTTGTAAAGATTCAAGAGAATCAAACAAAAGAAAACAGATATAATATATGAAGTGGACATTCTAGTTTTATAGATATTCATCCAATATTACTCCTGTCCCATGGAGTAACTGATAAAATTTTCTATTGAAAGATAATTTTCTTTTCATCAATCTTTTTCCAAAGATCACTTTAAAAGGGGGGTGGAGGGGTATGTTTTAGTTTATATATTTCCCAAAGTACTTCGTTATAATAATTTCTACCAAGTTGATTCATTTGTAAACAAAATAAGTATTTCACCAGAGCAAGCATTGAGAATTTTATTTTCAAATTATACTATAAGCACTATGCTCTTTAGGTTTATATCTTTCAGGAGAAAGTAAGTTCTTTAGGGGCAGGTAGCATTTGTCATTTTTGTCTTTGCATTCACAACAAGAGCACCATGCCTTTGATCATTAAATTAAATTGAATGTTTTTTTGAAAAAACATATGATTCATTTTTGCATTTATTCAAATGAATAGCCTTAAGCTAGTGATTGGGGAGTATCTCAAGGGATTTAGATTCATAAGACTAGCACTAGAATCCTGGCTTTGAGGACTGCAAACGTTTGTGACTTTTTGCAAGTCATATAAAATGTACTCTCAGATTCTTTATCTGTAAAATGAGGATAAAGGGTCAATGACCTCTAAAATTCCTTCTAGGTCTGTGATTATATAATTCTATGATCCATGCTTTCCAATAATACCCTAGAACTTAAAAAATACTTTATGAAACTTGTCATGAATTTTAAGTATGCATTTAAGCTAAAACCCACAAGTACAAATAAAAGTTAGAATGCTCTAGTGATATGGATTTACATTAGGTCAAAAAACAAACAAATTGATTTGTATTTTTTCATTAATTCATGGAGTTAAGTTTATTACTAACTTCAGCATCAAAAATATAGGATTTTTAATATTCTTGTCACCAATGGCATTGCTTATGATTAAAGGGTAACTGTTAGTTTTTAAATCTATCCCAAAACTTCAGAATGTCACAGAGGTAGGAGAAAAAAACAAGTATACTTTGATCTTTCTGAAAATGTGCCCTTCAACACCTGTTTATGAATAGATGGGTCTTTTTACTCTGATAATAATTGCCATTTGTGAATTGCCATGACATTTTCTAATTTTATACCATGCCAAGAATGCAAATACAGGATATCCCAAAAGTATTAATGTGGTGTTAATCTTTTGGAACATCCCATAGCTTCTAATAAATACCCAGCTACCTTTTGCCCATTTCCATCCAGCTGCCTGTATCAGCAACATTTAAACTAAATTTGATATCCTCTCTGCCTCTGCAGGCAGCTTTTCCTCTTGATTTCCATTAATGGGTCTGAGTCACCTTGGCTTAAAACTCTGGAATCATCTCTGATTCATCTTGATAAAATTGTACATTACCTGATTGTTCTCTTTACTTCTAGTCATCAGGTAAGGTAAAGTGGGGTGGAGAAGGGAGTCATGCCCTCAGGCATATATCTAGAGACTCATCAGTACCATAAACCTTGAAAAGCTTCTGTAGTCTTAGTTCTACACTCTGGAATTCCTCTAGAAATTTAGTTCTACCTTCAGGAATTTAGACCTCTAGATATCTTATAGTATCTGTCATTTCACCTTTAAATCTTTTCTAGGCGAAATACACCAAGTTCTGTTCATAGGTATTCTAATAGCATGGTTTTCTACATTCAACACCCTGCCCACCTTGTTCCCCAGTTTGCTCATGATCTTCTTAAAATGTGTCATCTACTATAAATACAAACACGTTACTACAGAACTGCTCTGATGAGGTCAGGGTTCATTGAAAATATCCCTTCCTTTGTCCTGAATATGATGTTAGCATTTTTGGTTACCATGTCATACTGCTATTTTATATTGAGTTTGCTATTTCCAAATACACCAAGATCTTTTTGTCATGAATATTTTTGACTAGCCATACTTTTTTATCTTTATCTTATACTGTGAAGTTTATTTAAACAACAATATCAAAAAAATTGGGGGCTATAATTGTGCCTTTTATTTTTTTCCTCTATTTAGATTTGATTCTGTGTTCGAGCTTATTGAAAACTTCCTATTCTGAAACTGCAATAAGGACAAAACTGTTTCTAAGCTGGTAATGATGGAAAAAAATGGGAGAAAATTGTCATTCCATCTTAGAATTCATGATAAGGAAGAAAGAAAATTCCAGGAATACTTTGGTAAATAGTTTAAATCAGCCAAGAGTTAAATATTTCTTCTTCATTGGATAATAAAGAAAAGGTTGAACAAAGACTATCTGAATGTATTGTAGTAGAGAAAAACATTTTTAACATGAGTTAGATTAGATGTTCACTGAGGTTTCTTACTATTCTGAAATATTGTAATGTAAAAAATGACCTCAAGAACAGTATCATCTAAGAATTTAAAAGACATTAAAAAAAGAGATTCAGAATGTTAAAATAACTTAATGGAGCACATCTATAAATTAAAAAACACTTTTGACTAAGGTGCAAAAATAGATAAAATAAAAAACTCAAATGATATGGTCAAGGATATGTGGGGAAAATACGCTTAACTACGACAGTCCTTGAGGACCATATTTGTGATTTCTCCGTAGAGTTATATTCAGGTTTTTTTAAACCTTGGTTAGAATGTACCTGTTGGGGACAGCTGGGTGGCTTAGTGAATTGAGAGCCAGGCTTGGAGACATCAGATGGTCTTGGGTTTAGATATGGCCTCAAAAACTTCCTAGCTGTATGATTGTGGACAAGTCACTAAGCTCTCAATGCCTAGCCCTTATTGATCTTCTTCCTTGTATAATGGGGAATAACCAGGGAAGTTAACTAATTATTATCTGTGGGCTCACAGTGGGGTGTGAGGGAGACAGGAATGGCAGAAGGCAGGACCAAACAAGGTAGGGAGACTGGGTTTAACTACTAAGGAGGTATCTGTTAACAGAAATGGCAGTTAGATCCCTCTGCCCCTCTGCACCTTCTAGGCAAGGGGCCAATGGAGACTAGCAGGCAAAAGGCAAGAGTTTATAACAATTTTAATTAAACTATGGTAAAGGATGGGAATAGGCGTTTCTACACTTTTTGACTAAGGGCAAACCACAGGGTCAGGGGAGGGACTTAACTACTCTCATCTAAGACCTAAGCCAAGCAGGGCCCAGAGAATGGCAGGACTGGAGTGGGAATCCTCACAGCAGAGTTGAGAGATGTTTCAGGATGCCAGAAGCCAACACCTTCAGAACTGATGATCCAAAGCAGCCCAGTAGGGAGAGGAGTCTGCAAGCTGTCCACCAGATCGCAGATCACTCCCTACTCAGTGCTGTCGTGCAGGATTGATGTCCTCTGCTTCCAACCTTCACCACACTCCAGGATCCCAGGGAATCAGGGTGCAGCTCCCCTAGCTCTGAGGTCTCCCAAGGAATCAGTTACTGCCTGTCCCAACCACCACGGAGTCCTTCTCAGAGAGTGCCATCACTTCCTGCTTCCCCAATCCATGTGGAATTCTCCAGCCCTTCCTGTTAGGTCTCCTAAATGATAACTAAATAATCTTCCTCATAACACTTGAAACCAATACACAGTATTGAGTCTAAGATGGAAATTAACAGTTTTTTTAAAGGAACTTACATTTTCGTGTTCTTTTTTTTGACAAAATATTTAAGAACTCAGAGTCATCTCTATGACATATTACACTTTGCCTTATTTCTACCCTAATACCCACAGGCTTTAAATTTTTGTTCCATCTATTTTTTTGCCCTTGACAATTCAAAGTGATTGGAAGTCTTTTCTCAATCTAGAATTTTATAATTCCATGCAACAACTGGTTTACTCTTTAGGTATTTCTAACTTAGTATGATTTTAAAAGAAAAATCATAACTATTTGCTACATCCAGAATAAGAACTATATCAGCTATTTTACCTCATTCCCTTTTCTTCTTCATTTCACTGTCACCACCCCAACTGCTACCACTTGGTCAGCAAGCAATTATTATCTACTGTGTGCCAGGCATTTGCTAAACACTAGGAAAACAAAGAGAGGAAAGCAAAAACAAAACAAAATAAAAAAACTCAAACTAAAAAGATAGATAGATAGAAAATTAGAAAGATAGATGAATAGATAGAAAGGAAGAAGGAAGGAAGGAAAGAAGGAAGGAAGGAAAGAAAGAAGGAAGGAAGGAAGGAAGGAAGGAAGGAAGAAATACATATCCCAGGTCCTTCTTTTGATAAGCTTGTACAGTCTTTAGGGGAGAGAAAACATGGGTTTTCAGGGGCTAGGACATTCTACCACAGCCAAATGGCTCAGCATATAGTCCCAGTTATATGCTGTATTTGTGCTCTCTGAGGAGGAATTCTTTGACCATGGCAAACCCTATAACTAAAATTAAGAGAGACAGAAACAGAGACTAAGACAGAGAGAGAGGGGGGAGAGGGGGAGGTTAAAGAATATGATTAAATGTATCTTAAGTCCCAGATGTTAAAAAAAAGTATTGAAGTTACAGAAATGGATTGACTATTGAAGATTCTTGGGTAAGAGGGAAAGACAATATGATAATTAAAGCTGATTAAGACACATTTTTATATTAGGCATATGTAAGGCCAACAAATTGGATGAATTGTCAGGTTAACCAGGATTTTTTAAATGACCCTATAGGATGACAAGGTAAATTTAGCAATAGGACAATCTAGGGACTCAATAGAGAAAGCTCTAGACTTGGAGTCAAGAAGATTTGAATCTTGATTCTGCTTCAGACAGTTACTTGATTTGTGACCCTGGACAAATCTCTAAACTTGTTTCCTCATTTATCAAATGGTGGATTATAATAATATCTATTTCATGGAATTATTTTGAAGATAAAATAATAATGTATGTAATGGAATGTGAAAACCTTAAAATGCAATATAAATGCTAGCTATTTTGTCATTGTTGGTTTTGTTATTGAATCCCTGGAAGCTATACTATAAGACCTTTTGGGGGAAGGGATTGATTTTGCTTTTCTCATTTTATTCTTAATGGTTATGATAGCACCTGGAGCATATAAAGGGCCTAACAAATGTTGGTTGATTGGTTGATGTAGAAAAGGAAAGAGAGGTAAAAATGACAATGCAGAATTGCTGTCGTCAAAGATTTTAGTTAAGAAAGTATTTTTTGTGTTGAAGGAAGAAAAGATTAAATAAGACAATAGATGAAATTTTATTCAGCCCTTTTGAAAGCCTGGAAATGAGAAGGGAGTGCTTTTTTTTATCAAAAGGGAGGAGATGTGGTGGAATGTACTATGTGGAGAGCAAAAGTGAGAGATGAAAAAGGTGAAAGAAAAACTGAATGTTTGAAAATACTCAGTTTTTACTCAATTATGCACATATTGTACTGATTTGCTTGATCAAAAGTAATATAATATGTCAACAAGTGGAGGAGATAAGTAATCAGGATTTCAATTCCCAGTGCCTTGAGACTAGGTTATTCTAGTTCGTTAGGAAAAAAAAAAATCTGTAAGCTACAATTTCTAAAGGGCTGAGTTTAAGACTATGAAGTCATGAGGTGAGGATTCTGATTGTAGGATATGATAATGCAAGGTGAAAGGTCTAAAAGTCAGGAAATGCAGACAAAAAAGCAGAGTAGACACAGAGCAAATAGAATAAAAAAGGTAACTTCAGAAGCAATATTGTCATGATGACCCTGGATCCTAGGAGCACGTCTGGACCATAAAAAAAGAGCCAACGTGTGAGTTTTCAGCTATCCTCCAGAGTGCTATAAAGAACTCCAAGGAAAGACACCAAAATGGCTAATGAAATTGCACTGTCAATGTTCAACATGGGGACAGTGAATTGCAGACACTGCGCCCTTTCACTATGCAGAGAGAAGGGGAGGGGAGAGTGTCAGAGGGATTAAAAAAGGAATTCAACTCTAATCCCAAGAAGTTAGAGGTTATGCATCTATTTGTGTATGGGTATAAATAATGTTTTATTTCTTGTTTCCCTTTCTTGTTATTGTTTCGTGACAATTTTTCCAATGATTTATGCTTTATATGTCTAACAATAGAGAAGTATATTGGATGAGGCCTCAGACCTCAAGTTACATAAATGATAACATCACCCTCCCAATATAGCTTCATTGAAAATGGAAGGAGCAAGGAGACCAGTCTAGGTATAGTATGTATAGACTTGGATAATTATTTGAACCTGTGATTTCATTAAGCTAGTTCCTTCATTGCTGTATATTGTAGACTCTTCTTTGTATCTGTAGGTTTGGAAAAAACATTATTTTTTGGAATTCCTAGTGCCATATTTATATATATATATATATAATTTATAATATAATGTAAATGTATATCATGTATATGAATATATAAAGGTGAATATTTATAAGCATTTATATATATACATATAATTCAACTAATTCAGATGGACATATGATAGAGACAGAGACAGACATAGATAGATGGATGGATGAGTGTTTGAGTGGATGGGTGGATAGATGGATGGATGGATGGAAGGATAGAGAGGCAGACAGATAGACACAGACATAGATACATAGATACATAGATGGATGGATGGATAGATAGATAGATACATAGATAGATAGACACATATATACACAGATACATAGATGGATGGATGGATAGATAGATAGCTTGCTCTGACTCTTTGTAATCAAATTAAATATAGTATATTGAGACATGCAAATATATTCATTCAGTTGTATATATTTACAAGCATTTTAAACATTAAAGCAATTTGCATAGGGGAAACAAGATAGTTGATATGCAGTGTTTGGGACGATATGTGACACAAATCAATTTGGTGATGTCGCCAGCATTTTCTTATCAGTGACATGGACTATACTCCACATGACTAGACCCTGGAAAATTGATAGAAATGGGGAAGTATCTGAACGAGACAAATTTTCACTTAGAGAGAAAGAAAGTGGCCGCTGCTGATGACTTAGGAATAGGCAATCATCAATGAACCAAAGAGTCAGATAGTCCCTTGACAGCTGGAACACATCCACCAGACCTGAGGTTTTGTGTTCAGAAATGTCTTCAGTTTTTGAAAAGAACTTTGGAGAAGAGAATGAAAGGGAAGTAGGTGCTAAGAGAATCTGAAATCCCATCCCAAATATGTAGATTTCCTCCAAATTATAATTGCATCAAAATAACTGTTGATGAGCTGTAAAATTTACAAAAAAAAAAAAAAAAGCTTGACAAGGCATATTATGAAATGATGCTACTGATTGGCACTTGTCAAAAATAGGAGAAATGCAAATGTTGTGGGTTTACTAGTAAATGATTATATTCTAAGCAAAATACCTTTAATTTCACTGCCTTTCTTTTCTACATTGATTCTGTTTCAATAAACCTCTGAGAGTGAGGGATCCAAACCCAAAGTAAACTTCCAAAAAAATCATCAGAAAACACATTGTTAAATTCAATTCAATTCAATCTCACTAAAGGAAATGGCTTATAACTTGAATTTGCTAATTTACCAGGATTATAGGTAGACAAGCGCTTAAGTTATCTCTTACCTACTTCCTAGAATCAATTGTTATATTTTCAATTTGGGCATATAATAATAATAATAATAATAATAATAATAATAAACATTATATATTATTTATCATGTTCTAGGCATTATACTAGTTTACAAATATTATCTCTGATCTTTACAACAATCCTGGGAGATAAGCAATATTATCATCTCCATTTTATAATTGAGGAAATAGAGACAAACAGATCTCAAGTGACTTACCTAGAGTCACACAGGTAACAAGTATCTGATGCTAGATTTGAACTCAGGACTTCCTGACTCCAAGTATAGAAGTCTAAGTACTGATCCTCTAGCATTTACACGGTAATTGCTATAAATCAAGGTTTTAGTTATTATCCTACTATTTGTTGAAGCAGTAAAGTAATGGAGAAAATTTTAGTAATGAAGTTTAAACTTAAAAGAGTATCAAACATACATTTTTTCCCAGAAAGACAACTGTTCAACATTTACTTGCACACTTTTGTTTATATGAATATGTAAGTACACTTGGTGACTTCCCCAAAGTGCAGACCTGACCACAACTCAGTAAATTCCAAGTGTTTCCTGTCACTTCCAAAATCACAGTCAAAATCCTCTGGCATTCACAAACCTTCATAACCTCTCTTAGCTTTCTAGTCTTCTTATATTTTAACTTCCAGTCAGGTACTCTTACAGCCAATGACACTGGCCTCCTTATTATTCCACAATCAAGGCTCTCCATCTCTAGGATATGGACATTTTCTCTGATGGACCTCATACTTAGAATGCTCTCCATCTTCATCTTTGTCTCCTTACTCTCTGGTTTCCTTTACATCCCTTAAAATTTTATCTTCTCCGGGAAGCCATTCCCAAGCTCTCTATTCTAGATTCTTTCCTCTCTTAATTATATCCTATTTATCCTAAATATAGTTGGTTTATACATATTTGGTTCTTTGTCATTTGTCTCTATTAAGTCATGAGCTCTTTGAGGGTATGGACTATATTTTGCCTCTTTTTGCATCTCCAGTGAGTAGAACAAGGCCTGGCATATAATAGCCCAAAGTAATAAATGTGTATCAATTGTCTGTTGCTGTTTTCTGCACCATCAAGGCTACCTTTCCAATTAATAATTTAATTAATTCCTAATATCTGTTCTTTGCCATGCAGGATATTCAGGAAGCAAATACAAAATACAAAATCAGACACTGACTTTAACTAACATCTTTTTAATGCTAATAAAAGTGTTTGAAGCATTATGGAAATCTTGCTTTGAAAAACTGAGTCTCTTTGAATATATTTTCTTATTCTGGTTCTTGATGATGATCTTCTAATATATATTTAAAGTTCTTAGAAGGTTGAATGTCAACTATCTTCTCTGAGATTTAAACTAAAATTCTCCTTCCAGAATCCTTCTTTGGTTAGTCAAACTGTTCTAGTCAGTCTTTTTCTATGGAAACAACGTGTTCAATTAATAACACACCAGCATGCCTTTTCTTACATATTGCTTTGCTAATCAATAAAAATTTGTTAATTAACCACTTAAGAAAGTTGGCAAGGGATACTGGATAGAGAATTATCTTATGATCAGGAATATTAGAGTTCAAGGCCAAATGGATTTCTTTAGGCAAATGTTTTAACTATGCACTCTGGGTAACTTTTGTTAATTTTTTTGCAAGTTCATCCACATATCATGTTGCTAAATTTTAGGTGGTATTTTTCCCTTAAGATTTTTTATGTAATTCATTTTGTCATCAGTTATAAACATCTAACTCTCACTGCAAGGAACCAAAACCACCTAGAATTCATTTACAAAGTGTAGTCAGTCATTCAATTCAAGTGTATGCTAGTCACAGAACTATACACACAGGGAGTGAAAAGAGGCAAATTATATAGCAAGCAAAAGATAGGGATAAGGCAAAAAAAATTTAAATGGTATCTTATATAGGAAATATGATAAGTAAAATAATAATGTCAATTTGGTGTGTTGATATAAGATTGGGGAGTGGGGTAATAAAAGGGGTGAGAATTGTCATGGTATTTCTTCTGATGAAAAGCTAGAAAACCATGAATAGGAATGATCTTTTATGCCTTAATCCCCTTAGCTGTACAGCCTTTAAAAATAAGGGTCAATATTTATTTCTTACTCATTCATTTTCTTTCCCTGACTCATATGGCATACATACTTTGTTAAACTGGATAATGTAATGGAAAACTATAATCCCGTTTTCCTTTCCCAACAATAGATTATATTGAAATAACTCACTTCTATTGAGTTTCCTTAATATGTTAAAAAGAGAGTCTCAATAAACATCACCTCAAAGCATCCATGTGCTTTTTCCATCTGCTTTTTAAGAAAAGGGAATTATATTGTCAACAGTATAATTATTTTACACCTACATTTTACTCATTTTACAAGTTTATTTATTTGTTTGTTTTAGAAGATTTATTTTAGTTCAAGAATAGGAAAAATACATATTTTTATGGGACAAGGACTAGTAAGGAAACTTCCTCAGTGCAGGTCAATACTGTCTCCCATAATTTATAATATTAGAGATGCCTAGAACACTGAGAACTTAAGTGATTGCCCAAAGCCTCACAGTCTAGTTTTATTGGTCATGATTTGAGGAAGTACTGTCCCCTATATCATACTGAATTTTTTTTAAAAATCAGAAAATAATCATCCTTGAAACAATGTCCAATAACATTAAAATGGTTTCATTAAAGATTGTTGATCCCTGAGAATAATTTTGTTTTTCCCTACTTACTTTATGTGTTACCTATGTCTATCAAAGTATGACAGTTAATGATGCATGCGTGTAAGTGTACTTGAGAGAGACCATCAAAGATGAAGAGAGAGAAGGAGAAAGAGAGAGAAGACAGGGACAGGGAGATGCAGGGAAGGAGGGACAGGAAAAGAGAAAGAGAGAGAGGAAAGGGAGAGAGAGAGAGAGAGAGAGAGAGAGAGAGAGAGAGAGAGAGAGAGAGAAAGAGAGAGACAGAGAGAGAGATACATTCAAATCATGACTCTTACAATAGTTTTCTGACCCCAAAAGAGTGACCAAACCTTTATATACCTCAATAAATTTTTTCTTTGCCACAGTCAAGTTGTTATTTGTAAGTTGATTGGGAGAGTATCCACACTGGACATTTCCTATTCAGAAAAGATCCCAAATTCTCTATACATTTACATATAGGCATACACATACATACCCATCTAGGAAGAAAGTAGATGGCCTTGTTTTTGTTTTATTTTGTTTTTTAAACAAGACAATTCTGTCTTTTTTAATAAAAGATTTCAGGTTTTTATCTGTTTTTACTGAAATGCTGAAATGAGTTTTCTTTTTCTTTCTTTTCTGCTACTAGGCAACCTCTTTCCCAAAGTATAATCTTCTTTGAAATGTTACATGCTTTCCCCATTTTCTCATCACTTATAGAGGAAAGGAAAGATCAAAACTGTGAGATGGATAAATGAATGGAGTGAGTGAGTGAGCGAATGAATGGAAAAAGTAGTTATTCGACATTTACTATGTTCCAGGCACTGTATTTAATGATGGGGATATGAATACAAGCAAGAAAAGGAATATCTGTTTCATAAGGTGATCAGGGAAAAAAGAAAATATCCTATATTTTCTATATTTACAGCATCTCTCTTTTCTGTGGCAAAGAACTAGAAATTGAGGGGACTCCCATCAGTTGGGGAATGGTTGAACAAGTTGTGGCATATGATCGTGATGGAATACTACCACATCATAAGAAATGACAAGCAGGTCAATTTTTTAAGTCATGGAAAGACTTACGCAAAATTATGAAGAATGAAATAAGCAAAATCAGGAGAACATTATATATTCAGCAAGAGAAATACTGTTTGAAGAATGACTTGTGTATTCCCATCTCCAGAGGAAGAACTGATAAATAGAAATAAGCAAGAAAGTTTTATGTAGAACCATGTTTTATATAAAACTATAACTATCTAGCTATATCTTTATAATTTTTTGTCAAATGACGGCTTCTCTAGTGCAGGAAAGAGAGGGAGGGAGAGAGGGATATACTTGGGAATTTTAATAAACACATTAAAACAAAAAGAGTACCTGCC
Organism: Gracilinanus agilis; assembly: GCF_016433145.1. NCBI lineage: Eukaryota > Metazoa > Chordata > Mammalia > Didelphimorphia > Didelphidae > Gracilinanus > Gracilinanus agilis. Next base: position 241,408,480 of record NC_058134.1, read on the forward strand.
CTCAAGATGCTAATGTTACAAAGGGTGAAAACAATAAATAAAGGGGACCCATAAGAAGCAGAAGCATGATTTGGAAATTGCCAAAATGCAGGTGTGGATAAAAGCCTTCATTGTTAATTGGGAGTTAAGCAGCTACAATTAATTTCAAATTATTTTTCTTGAACTATTTTCCAGTACATCTCCCTGGTAGCGGTTGCTACCCCATTATCATCATTGTATCTATAGATACATAAAGGCAATCATCTTAGACCATTGCCAACTCTAAACACTTTTTCCCCCAAAAAAGCATATATAGACAGTCTATTTTAGATATTCTGAGCAAAATAACATATTTTTGCTGTTGTCTAAAAATGTTACCCCTTTAGTTTCTCCTTGCACAATAATGAACAACCATATCCTATGGCATGACACCACAGGAGGGTCTAGAATTGAGTCATTTAAGCACAAACTAGTTTATATATAGCAAGAAAAGTTATACATAGAACAAAACCTCTTCCTTTGTGTTTAGTCCCACTGTGCTCTGTAGGTCTTCCTCTTAATCTCTATGACATTGTCTCAGTTCTAAATATAAAGCATACCTACCATTTATATAGTTCTGTAATATTTTGCAAAACACTTTATAATATTATCTCATTTTATCCTTGCTACAATCCTGTGAGGTAGGTGCTATTCTTAGACTCATTTACAGATAAAGAAACTGAGGCAGAAAATGAATACATGACTTGCCCAAGGTAACACTTCTAGTAAGTGCCTGAGACTAGATTTGAAATCTGGTTTTCTTGACTTCAGGTACAGAATTTTCTCCACTCTTCCACCTCTCTACCTCATACCTTAAGTAAATGTTTCTACAATTTAAAAAAGTATCATAATTACTATAATCACCACAATCATCAGCAGCCTAAGATAACCATTTAGTTAAAGAGCAGAAAGTGTTCTTGGTGACCAATTGTTCCAGTGCATAACAACAAGTTGCTAAGAGAAATTGAGGACAACCATTACAGTGAAAGGGAGGGAATGGAAATGGAATAAAATAATATTATTGATTTATGTATCATTCAGTTTAAGTCCATTTTATTGATACCTTTATTTTAACATCATAAATATTTCTGATCCTGTTCCCCCCAGCCACCACCCTATTGAATTAAGTCCTCCCACGAGAGAAAGAACATTTAAGCAAAAACAACAAATTCATTTCCTGAATTTGACAAAGTATGCAAGCTTCTTGAAAGAAAGAAGAGGAGAATTACCATTTATCTCTTCCATGGGCCCATGATTGGTTTCTCAATTACTTGATCAATGAAATTAGTAGGTCATAGATCAAGAATCATTTAGAATCCACAGAAACTATCTACTGTGAACCACTTGCCTGTAGATGAGGAAACCAAAACCTAGAAAGTTCAACTTGTCCAAGATCGCATGTGTAATAATATCAGAAGCAGGATTTAAACTAAGAGCTTCGGGATGCAAAATTAGTCCTCTTTCCACTGTAACATGTTACCTTCCCTAGATTTCATCTTCCTTTCATTTGAATTTCTGGATTATAGTTCTTAGATTTAGATTGAGAAGAAATTTCTGTGGCCATGTGATCCAAACCCTCATTTTATAGATGAGGAAATTGAAACTTGGAAAGATCCATTAGCTTTTTTTAAATCCTAGATCTAAAAAGCATCAAAGGTGAAATTGGCCTTCTTGTAAGGATTTGCACTCTCAGCACTCTTATATTTATCCCTCCTCTCCTTCTCTCTCTCTCTCTCTCTCTCTCTCTCTCTCTCTCTCATTGTGACTGATGGGAGAAAGGATGATTCAATGTAAAATTAAAAATCAACATAGTCAAAAGATTTGTAAAACAATATAAATGTATGCTATCATTAAATAACATGCTTAGTTAATACGCATCAGTCAACCAACAAGTATTTCTTAAGCATTTACTATCTGTTGGCCACTGGGCTGGGCACTAGAAAGTACAAGGTCAAAAAATGAAACAGTTCTTCCCTGCATGAGGCTTACTTTTCATCAGAGAATACAAAAGAGTGAAGGATTGAGACAGAGAAATAGAGACTATAGACAGATATAATAGAAATAATTATAATATGGATTAAATAGAGATAATTAGATGGCTCAGTGGATAGAATGTTGGACCCAGAGTCGGGAAGACCTGGTTTTAAATCTGGCCTCAGTCACTTATCAACGGCATGACCTAGAACAAGTTACTTTTGTTTGACTCAATTTTCTCATATGTAAAATGAGGGTAATAATAGCACCTAACTCCATGGTTATTTGGAAGGTCAAAGAAGATAATATTTATAAAGAGATTAGCACAGTGCCAGGTAAATAGAAGACACTGTTAGTTGCTAAATATTGCTATTTTTCTTATATGTATATGTTTATATATACATTTATATATATGTATATATATATATATTATATATATATCCTTTTATTTCTCAAACATCTCTTAAGGACTTCTAAGTAGTATGTTAGGAGTATGTGGGAATAAAAAGATCAATAATGTATAGCCCCTGTCCTCAGAATATAGTATCTGGTAAGAATGGCAAGACCTAAACTGAGCAGTATAATAAATATTGGAATATGGAATGGGAATAAGATAATGAAATATTATGAGAGCAACTGAAGCAGGAATCACTTTCAGCTCTGTCATCTTGAAATAATATGTTAATGGAATGAGTTCAGATATCTATATCCTCTTAAATTAAAAAATAAAGTCAACCTTGCTTTTGATTGAAATGGTTTTGTCTTTAGGGTTCAAGCTTCCATTGGCATGCCAGGCTTTTCCATGGGCCAGAAAGCCCTGGCATCTTCTACTTCCAAGAGACATTAAGAACTAAGATCATTAAGTCATTAAATAACCTTCCTACTCATAACAGAAAATTAGCAGCCTTGTATTATGGTAATCATATTTAATTCAGAAAGTATTTATTAAGAACTTAGTCTATATATTTTAACACCGACTAGGACATTAGAAATTGAGAGCAAGGTCTACTTTTGACACCTACTCTGTCTCAAATCCAAACCTTTTACTTTTTATTTTTCTCTTTTTAATAGTTGAGGAAACACTCTAGAAAGAAAGGTGACAGATGCTAAGTCACACAGGCATTACAAAATTGTAATGATGCAAACAGAAGCCATTATAACAAGGGAAACAGAATGTTATCTAACATAATTGATGGGGTAAGTTAGAACTCTTGGGCCAACTTTTCCATAGAAAATCACTTTTGTTTCACTTTTCCTTTTTGTCTCCACATCTAGCCATGAAGGCAGCTGAAGCAGGTGCTATGAAGCCCTTAGAGTTTAGTCAGACATGGAAGAAGTCAAGGTAATCCATTACTCTCAGGCCATTGCCAGTCATCCTGACACTAGTCTTGCCACTGAACTTGGAAGACTTTGGAAGAGAGAGTGAGGCTGATGACTTTGTGCAATTCTGCCTTACTGGAATCTAATTCATGAGTGAGTCAGGTTGCCATCCAAGATGTCACTGGGTCTCTGCAAAGACAAAGGACAAATATTGGTATTCTATAGAATGTGAGCTTCTTGAGGACAGGACTGATCACCACTTTTGATTTTATACCTCCAACACATAAGTTGCCTATCACATAATAAGCACTTAATAGTGGTCAATAAGAATCACATGAGTGAAACTGTTTCTGAAAATGAAGAAGGATTATCATGTCCTCATAGTTGTTTTTATTGTTTCTCTTATGGACCAAGAGACTTTCAGCAAGAGTGAAAGGAAGGGAGAGGAGGAAAGAGAAGGGAGAGGGCAATCACTCAAAATCACAAATTTTGATTTCAGGAATTGAAATAAGTTTAACAAACCTAGTTCTGTGACTAGTTTCTTGCTTGCTGGGAAGGTTCCTCTACTGAAGTCGTTTATGACTAGTGCTCAAAATCCACAATATTTCAAGGAAAGTTCTCTCCATCCTTGGCACATTAGTGACAGTTCTTCTGCTCCTATTCCAGCACTTTCCTGAAGCTTCTTGAAGTCACAAGGTAGTTTTCTAGGTCTGTCTCCAATCACAGAAAGTAAGGAAGAGGTAAAGGATAAGGAAGACTAGAGGGAAATGAAAGTCCCCCAAACATTTGGCAGGATATGCTAGTCAAGTAGATCTAACTTGCCAGATCACAGTAATGGAAGGAATGAATGGAATTGTCTCCCTAATTCAGAAAAGAATGAGATGCAGAGACTTTTATTAAGAAGAGCAATCGGAGGAGTTTTCAAAACTGCCTGGTGATGCCTTTTTGTGTTAATGGGTGAGCTGTGGGACCTTAGAGGAAATGGTCAAATTAGATTAAATGGTTCAAAGACATATTATTTATGAACATGCCTGAAAGAACCAGAGATGAATAAAAATATCTTAATAGCAACCTCATTCTCAAAGAACTGGAATACATATATGAGGAAGAGAGTATTCGATCTAGCTAGTTAGGCAGTGGGAAGTAGATCATAGATTTAAAGCTGGAGGAGATCTTAGAGGTCATCTAATGAAGTCTTTTATTTTCCATCTAAAGAAACTAAGGTTTGGAGAGCAGAAGGATTTGTTCAAGTTCAAGCAGATTAAGGTTATGAATCCAGAAGGATTAAAAAAAAAAGACTAAACTTGTGATTTCATTAGCATAGAGAACTCCAGATGAGGAAACTCTACCAATACAGATCACTGACCTTACAGCAGGCCTTACTTAAAGTCTCAGATAGTAACCAAGAGAAAGAAGAGCTCATCCAGGGACACATAGTCAGTCAGGATGGACCAGAGGCAGGACTTAAACTAGGTCTCCTTAACTCCACTATTCCACAAAGAATTCCCATACTTTATACCTACTATTCTTTCCTCTACAAAATACAAAAACAAAAGCCTTGGCAGAAGTGTTAGTGAAGTGTATCAGAGACCTGAAAAGAATAAGGGACCAGTATGTGAAAGTGAAGGGATGGAGGTAGGATTGTAGGATGGATGGGAGAAAGGAGAGAGGAAGCTAGAGGAAGGGAAAGGAAGGTGGTGGTCCCAGTCCCGGCAGGGGAAATTGACCTGAACCCTCAAATGAATGATCAGAGAGCAACTTTAGGGTTGAATAGCTAGGTTTTATTTTAATTAGAAAGGGAAAACTAGGAGGTAGGAAGAAAGGGAAAAAAGGTGCCAAGCGAGATCAGGGTTTCAGGGTAGAAAGCAGGGCTTCCAGCATAGAGCACTGCTTCCAGGGTCAAGAGAGCAGACCCTCCTGGGTAGAGAGAGAAAAGGCGTCAAACTTTCCCTTTTATGCTTTCCCTGACACCTCCCCCAAAGGAAGTGGGAGTTGTCAGGGGAAGTTGTAGCAGAGAGAGTCCTGGGAGACATAGTCTTCTAGAGCTTACAATAATTTCAGATGACACAGACCCATGTGAGAATGAGGGAATTCAGTGGAGTTCTTGACAGAGTTTTGGGAATAGGAGAAAAATATTTGAAAATTATTTTCAAATATGGAAAGAAGAGAGCTCAACATGGTAAGAGAACCATGGAATTGAGGAATTGAGGAACAAAGATGGAGCCACCTAAGAAGCTCTGAGGTAAAATACCTCAACATGAAAGAACACAAATATATATATTACTAAAGGGTGCATCTATAAGTCACCCAAACCATGCAGGTCTGAGGAACTGATACTAACAATTTTTTCCCTTTTTATGGAAGAATTCATACAAGTATAGAACTCTAATTTAAAAGCTATGTACCCTCTCAGCAGATGGGAACTGTAAACATTTGGGATCAATAGTTAATTTTTTTATGTAAGATTTTTGTTTTTTTTTATTAGATAATAATTTATTTATATAATGTATATATTTTTATATATAATATATTATATATTATATACATAAATATAGTATAACATAATATATATATTTTAGCCTAAATTATTTAAAGTATTTGGGGTATAGGACGTTTTGTCATGAAGGTTACAGTAGTAAGATCATATGCTTGTGGAACAGTTAGAGGACTCAATGAATAGAGCACAAGGCCTGGAAATGGAAGATCCTATGTTCAAATCTGGCCTCAGTTGTTTCCTAGATTTGTGACCCTGGGCAAGTCACTTAACCTCAAATGCCTATCTCTTATAGCTCTTCTGCCTTGGAACTGATACTTGGTATCTATTCCAAGACAGAAGGGAAGGTAAGAGGTTATTTTTTTAAAGATTATATGCTTAACCTTATTACAAATATATTGGCTTTTTAAACTGAGAAATAAGGAAATAATGTAAAGAACTAGCAAATGTGTTTCTATGTTGCAGAATATCTGCCATGCATTCAAACAATGACTAATTTTAAATATTTACAAGTAATGATACTATATGGAAGGATTGAAGTAATATCAAAAGTGTCTGGCAAAAATATGTGGCATATACTTAAAAACAAACTTCTGGAAAAATAGACTAGAGTCTGATCATCATAAATATGTATGTAATTGAAAATGTTCTAAAACTTTTGAAAAGCAAAAGGTGTTTACTGGCAATTGCATTAAAAATTATGTGAAATCAAGTTTGACAATGGAAAGGTCATTCTGAATAGTGCTATTATAATACTGAATATGACTAATTAAATCTCAAAATGCTTGATATTCAGTGCTAATTTTTATTCTTTTACTGTTGTTATTGTTATTGTTGTCTTACTGTGTCAAGGTAGGTGGCAAATAATGTAGAATTCTTTTCTACATCTAGCCATAATCCATCCTATGTCTTACAGTAATCATACAACAGAAAGGATTAGAGTGATGGTTATGAGTACCTATTGACTGACATTATTTAATATTTTAATGCACTCATAATATCCGCAGAGGTAATAGATTAGACCTTCCATGAACCAGTAAGTGATTAGTTTGATTAGCCTATCCTGCACTTTAAATTCTGGACCTGTCCACCATGAATATCTGAGATGTTCTGTGCTTTCTACTGATGGAAAATTTCAGATCTTACCCAATAGTGAGATCTTCAGTCTACTTTCCCTTTCCCCACATTATTTCTCAACCTCTATGAGCTAGTATAAGTGCCTTGAAAAGCAACAGTCTTGGAAAAAATCCATATATATATATATATATATGTATATACGCATATATACATATACACAAACATACACAGAATAAATACAAGATTGAATAGAAGATGCTTAGGAACTTAGTGTGATAGATAGATAGATAGATAGATAGATAGATAGATAGATGAATAGATAGATAGATATTAGGGAGAGAGAGAGAGAGAGAGAGGGAGAGAGACAGACAGACAGAGACAGAAAGAGACAGAGAGAGATGGTAGGGAGATAGATAGATAGTAAGTAGATAAACAGATAGATGAAATAGTTGAGATATAGACAGACAGACAGATAGATAGATAATAAAAGATGGATAAATGGATAGAGATAGACAGATATGATATGTAGATAGATAGATAGATAGATAGATAGATAGATAGATAGATAGATAGATCCTTCTTCTGGTTCTTGGTGAATACCTTTTGGTCCCTACAGTACTTTGAATAGAAAACTGATATACTGGATAGAAAAAATGTCAAGACACAGCTGTTCTTTCTCATTTTGTGGAGATTTTTTGAAATGCATCACATAGTATATTAAACTATCATTTAAATATATGCTTAAGTATGTATATAATGTGAATTCACAAATATAAATTAAATACATACATGTATATACATATATATCACTTAAAATATGTATATTTTTTCTTTCTTACCAAGCATTCTATATTCAACCTTATGCTTTATTCTTTATATATGCATATATATACATGCATGTACATATATGTATGTATATGACATATACACAAAATAAACTTATGTATATACATGAAATTTGAAATTTGTTCTCCAACAGAATGTAAACTCATTGAAAACAGAGATTGTTTGACTTTGTGTCTATTTATTCAGAAGCTTGCACTGTACTTAACACATAGTAAGTGCTCAAGAAATTAATATTAATTAATTTATTTAAATATTTTCCTAAAATATATACAATAAACTAATACTTCCAAGGTAATGGATCTAGAAGTGTAGTAGCAGGAGAAATAACCCATAAACAGGATGTATATCTTCTTATTTTTTCGTATAGAAATAAAGTTAGGGTTATGCCCTCTGAGGAATATGGGAGGTGGTGAGGAGAAGAAGGGAAGAGATTTTTCAGTAGAAAATATATTTAACAAAAGTAATAGATGGGTGGTGTGTATTAACTATGCAAGAAGGAATATATTCTTTTTTTTTGACAGTTAAAGTTTTATTTGGCTAGGAAAATTTTGTGATTTTTTTACAAAAATGTGTTGCTTTAAATGTTTTGGGGCTGGGGGCAGCTAGATGGTACAGTGAATTGAGAGCCAAGCCTAGAAATGGGAGGTTTGGGGTTCATAACTGGCCCCCCGATATAAGAAGGAATATATTCTTGAGATTGTACAGAAAGATACCATATACATAAGAGAATGGCTTTATGGGCTAGTAAACTTAATCTCTATACAGAAGAATGTGTGTCTGACATTGAAGCAGAGGAGTGGTACTAACATGATCTAATTGAGAAAAAAGGGATGGTTGGAAAGAAGGATAAAATAAAGAGAGGTATTTTGGGGTCCTTCTGATGTGCCTAGTGATTTGCTCCCTTGGGAGGTCACATGTGGGTGATGAATTTAGATGGACTATGTGTGAACTTCAAGAGCTTTTTTCTCAATCCTTCTAGATATAATTTATGTAATATAATTAAAAATTATAAAAATAACATTTGCTTTCATTTATCCAATGCTTACTATGTGTTAGCCTCTTTCCTCTCAGTTGATCCTCAGAACAACTCTAGGAGGTGTAAGGAGGAAAAAAGGGGTTTTGTGGGTTCAATATATTAAAAGATGGTCACCAGAGGATTGAACTATTATCAATCCTCAATTTAAAATAATCTCAAGTCAAGGTGAATAGCAGTTAAGAGCCTTGCCCAGAATCACAGGGCTAGTAAATATCTGAGGTTAGATTTGAACTCAGGGAAATGAGGCGATACAATCATTTCAAGTGCATAGAAACCTAAGTAATACAAGATAAGGGTAATATGGAAAAGGGGGAGGTGAGCTTTAAAACTGTACAGGGGAAATGCAGTCCTTTAGGTCTAATAATGGAAGTACTTCCCTGGATTAATCCCAAAATGTCTACAATTTGAAAGAAGTTATTTTGGAAATTTGGAATAGTTCCAAATAATGTTCTAATTACCTTTCTAATCTGTAATTTACATCAAGCAGCAGGTCTGGCCAGGTGTTTGGTCTATGGGTGGTTCACTACAATTCAGAACTCCTCAAACTTTTATCTATTTAAGTTTTTACTTACCTTATTTTTCCCCCTGGGAGTTTTAGGCTATGAGCTTCAACATGTTTATCTAAGTTCTCCTCAAGCTCAACTGCTTTTATTTCAAATAATCTGATTTCAGCATCCCCAACCCCAACCAGTTCATTAGGTCTAATTATATGATGAGCTATGTAGAGAATAAAAGGCACATGGAAAATAACTAGGAAGAACAAAAATAACCCTACATTAATTATGTTAAAAATACCAAACACTTGTCAGGATCTTGTTTCTGTCTTATTATTATTTTATCAAAAGGAAATAAGCTTTATTTCCTTCAAATATATGTGAATATGGTAAATATGCCATATATACTATATATATATATGTTATATTTTGTGCATTTGGACAAGGAAATAGTACTGCTAATTGAAATACCATTTCTCATGATATTTAAAAATGAACAAATCTTAAGAAAAACAATGTCCTCTTACCTATCAACTCTCCTGATTAAGGCCTGAATTAAGATTAATTAGGCAGAAAGGCCTTAATCTAACATAGGACCTGTCAGTAAGAAGATATTCTAAAGTCAGTCCTTGAGCTTCAAAAAGTTGTAGACCTGGGAACAATGGACTTGAGCAGGCATTTCTGTCCTCAGTCCTTCTTGGGTTCTGACCTAAAATTCTATGATGAGAAGGTAGAGCTACTGTGTGAGCCTTTGCCCCTTCAAACAAAGATTCATCAGAGTAGTACTTTGCTCAAATGTACAAAACTTTTATTATCACCATGTCTTTTGTTTTGTCAAAAGAATGGTAGTTTGTGAATATCTTTTCAATGTTCATTTACAGCTTGACCATGAACTTATTCCTTTGCTAAGTTTTAGAAAATAATTTAATTGATAAGCCGCCTCTGGAAATTCCAAGTGACAAGATAAAAATACATTCTCATTAAAGTTCCTTTTGTTAAA
>NC_058134.1:241429253-241447938 GCF_016433145.1 Gracilinanus agilis
ATATAAATATATATATATATATATATATATATATATATATATATATATATATATATATATATAATCTTTTCCCTCAGAAGAAAAAAAAGAGAGAGAGAAAGAAAAAATAGCATACAGGTAGCTCTGCAGCCTCCCAAAGCTGCAATCCAATCATCCTCGTATAGTGATTCCCTTTTTTCAATGCTTTCTCCTTCAATCTAGTTCAGAATACAAATGCAGACAATATTGCTTTCCAACAGGCAAGCTAAGAAATCTTTTTTTGCTATAATGGAGGTGGAGAATAAACATTTCAAGATTGAAACTCACTCATCTGTAAACAGAAATGACATGGCTGACATTTACTGGGAAAAAAAATAAGCAGAGATTATCATTTTATAGCCTGCAGTAGTAGATTGAAAACGAGTTGGAAAGCAACCTTTTCTTTGAGGATTCTATCTCCCTTCTTGGATAATGTGTTGATCTTAGGGGCCCAGGGAGCCTAATCATTTTGTTTTGTTTTTAATGAACACATGTTGCACTTACTCATCAGAAATCTATGACTGAAAATGGACAGGAATATTTATCCATTTAGAGGTGTACTTTTGTTCAAGAGAAAACACTTTGTGGCCTCATGCTCTTTACCAACTATTTCAACTTTATCTTTCAGGTTCTTTTTTCCAAATATCTAGCAATCTATCAAATCATCACTGATCAGGAGGCTAAATAAAATAATGAACTTTGGACTCTGAGTCAGGAAGATATGAATTTATATTTGTTGTTTAGTCACGTCCAACTCTTTATGACCTTATTTGGGTTTTTCCTGACAAAGATACTGGAGTGGTTTGTCATTTCCTTCTCCAGCTCCTTTTATAGATGAGGAAACTGAGGCAAACAGGTTTAAGTGATTTGCCCAGGATCACACAGAGAGTAAATATCTGAGGATGGATTTGAACTCAGGAAGATGAGACATTTATTAGCATTATTAGCCTGAGCAAGCATTTAAATCTCTGTATGCCTCTTTTTACCTTTCTGTAAAATGAGAATTATAATCTCACTTAATCATAGGAATATTCTGAGGATAAAATGAGATGATACTTGTGAAGTTCTCTGCAAACCTTAAATACCATATGAACGCTAGCTTTAAAAATCCAACTTTATTTCAATGTGTTCTAAATATCAATATATAAGAATATAAATTTAAAAGTTGGAATGAAAGTTTGGGGGCAGGTAAGCAATACAGGCTAAGTGCCAGGCCTGGAGTCAGGAAAACTCATGGCCATGAGTTTTATATAATATAAACATTTATATAATGGCATTATGTTATATAAATGTGTTTAGATAATATCATTATATTATATAAACATTTAGATAAAATATATTCAAATAAATATAAATATAACTTATTCAAATATAAATGTATGTATATAGGTATATAAATAAATACAAATATGTTTTATTTAATAGTTATATATTTTATATAATAACTTTAAGTAAGCATTATTCTGTTTTATCACTTGTCAGATATTTTGCTAGGAAAACAAACTTAAAGATAACTCTTACCGTTAAGGAGCTTGCATTCCAGTAGGAAAAGACAAAATATTCATGAGTAAAGAGAAGAGGAAGAGAAATTTGTGTTTGGAATGTTCCAAGGATGGGAAGAAGAGCAGTGGGTGAATAGATTGGTACATGTTTTCTAATAACAATTGGTACTAATTTCATTATGGTTCTAAAACTGGAGAGGGGGAAAGGGAGGAGGGAGAACAACACATTTGGCAAGAAGTTGGCAGGGGAATAAAGTGAAGAAGGTCTGAAGGAATAGGCTTGATAGAACTGGCCACACCTAAAGCAAGCTCAATCAAAACCTCAACCTCCTCTTCCCCCAACCAAATATAAGTTTTGAGCTATTAAATTGTCTAGGACATGGTCTCTTATCTGGACAGAAAATGCCAATTAAGACCTGTTTCCTTCTCCCAGGCATGCTTTATCTCTTATTAAATCCTACTTAATTTCTTTTATTTTTAACTCAATGAGCAATTAAGAGGTAGTATTATAAAATGGATCTAAGACCAACCTTGGTGCCGGGAAGCCATTGAGTCCTTCCTCAGACATCTACTAACTGGGTAGTTGGTCTACCTGTTGGAAGAAGTTTCCAAATAGAAAATCCCCTGTAAAATCAAGTCTCACCCCAAATCAACCAATTATGGCCTGCCATGGGTGAGGAGAGACTCATAAGACTCATACCTTTAAATTCCACTGTTTAAGTTCTAAATACAAGAGAAAAAATGAATCAAAGGTCTAATTTTTTAAAGTAAGATCAGACATCAGAGAATTGTAACTAAAACAGTCCTCACAAGTTTTGTAGTCTAACATTTTCATTTAACACTTGAAGAAATTAAGACTTAGGGAATTTTTTACTCGCCCAAGTTAATTCATATCGAAGGTATGATTCAACACCATGTCTTTTGAGTCCAAAATTAAGGAATACTCTTTCTAGATGAATATATATTATATATTTATATTTAATATGTTGAAAACACTAGGAATATAGAATGTACTCCAGGCTGTGCTGGAGGCTTCTGCTTCTAGCTGGTAAAAGCCAGTAGTTAAATTATCATGTGATCATTTACACCTCAGAAATAGGCAAGCATTACAAATCAATGTTTGCTTTATTATTTTGCTGATTGCCTAGATTTTAAAAAGAACTGGAAAAATGTTCATTTTGAAAAATAATAATAAATTCAGAAAAGTAAATAATAAATGTATCATAATATAAATACTTTTAAGTGTCTAACATTTTTGGAGAGTTGATTTACAGTATCTCATTTTGGCAGTATCTTCCTTAAGCATTTTTAGAATAAAGCCTGGAAAAATAATTGGAATGTCATATTATTCAGATTTTTTGGGGTATTTTTAAAACTTTTAATTAACATTTTTTGGACAGATGACTTATAGGATCTCATTTTGCCAGTATCTTCCTTAAGTACTTTTAGAATTGGAATATCATTATATCATTCAGATTTTTTTATATTTATCACCTTTTTATTAAACAGCTTTACCCCCCCCCCAGTTTTTTATTCAGTGTTATGATCTCACTGGGACAACCTTGGTTAATTCCACATTCCACCAGTGACATCCTCATTCTCATTAGGCAGCATCTCAATAATGCTCAATCTCTCATTAATTTTGAGGTCTCAGAATGTGATATGTGGGTATATGTATATATATATGTGTGTATATACATATGTACACGTGAAAATATACGTATACATATATATTATATAATGAGAAAGAGAGAGAGAGAGAGAGAGAGAAAATTTATCTTTTTGTTAGATGCTATGAGAATTACGGCAGATAACGTCAGAACTCTGGGCAATCAAAAAATTGCCCCCTCAAGCAGAGATTATTTTTCAATTAAAAAAAAAAAACAACTTTCCTCTAGCCTAAAAAGCAAAGGAGAGATAACTCCATAGGAAACAACTGCAGGGATGATAATTCAAGGTCAGAGTAGGTCAAATAAAAAATAAGAAGCAGTTTTGTTAAAGACATCACAGGAAAATAAACTAAAAGCCTGCGTTGTTAAAAAAAAAATAGTCTTTGCAATTTTAACTCATTCTTCACTAGGTGTTATAAAATGCATCTTAAAACCTATTGAATGTGTACCTGAAAGCCATGCTTTTCCAAGTAAATTAAATTAATCCATCAAATGATTATATGCCTCTCTTCTCAGAAGGAGAAGATGAAATAGGGCAAAGAAAAAGCTTCAGACTGTGGTTATCAAAGTCTCTTGTCCAAAAATAAAGAGGATTCTGCTCTTCTTGAGGATGCATAATATGTGGAGAAGAATGGAAGAAAGATAGAACCTCCAGTCTGGGAAGGAAAGTCCAGAGAACCAGGTAAATAGTTCATTTATGAGTGATAAATGACTGGGAAAGGCATAGCAAGTCCAAAGGAGACAGTCTGAGACTAAATTTAGCTTAAAGGATTTGAAGATAATTATTGTAATAATTTAAATTTCTATATCTTTAAAATTAATAAACATTTAGAAACTTCTATACAATTACCCTTTGCAGCCAAGAGTAAATATATTTATTCTCTCCAATTTTAACAGATGTAAAATTGAGATTCAAAGGGGTTGTGTATTATTAATTATATTGCAGTGATGGAAAGCATAATGGATCTGGTGTCAGACAATCTGGGTTCAAATGCTAGCTCTGTGACTTGCTACCTGGATGACACTGGTCAAGTCCCATGATCATTTGATCTCTCATTCTTTTAAATGAAGGTTTGAATTAGATAGTTTCAAAGTTCCCTTTCATTTCTAAATCTATAAATCTATGACAAATCATCTTATCAGTGATTATTGCCCTTTCTAATTTTCATATCCTCTCTTTTTAGTGATCATGAGAATCAATACTTTCTGGTATTTGACTAAGGTTTCAGAGTTCCCTTTATATTCTAAACCTATGATCAATTTTCTCATCTGGAATTTCTTCCCCTTACCTCCAAGTTTGGTATCAGTTTCTGTTATCTACAACAATGACCTCTTCAGAAATTTGCCTTAATTCAACTGGCTTTGTAGTCTTGAATAAACTTTTTAACTTCCCCTGTAATTTTCACAATGGAGTCAAAATGCAGTGACTCCACTCTATCATTGCTGAAGAAAACTGTTTTTCATAGACACTTTGACAGATCTTTTCCATCTTTCATTCATTTGTTTTTTTCTTCCTAGTTTTATCCTTTTATAGTCATGATATAGGCACATGAGGACAGTGTATAATCTACAGCCTTGTGACCTTTCTTTTTTCTTATGCCTGAACTATATTTTCTGATCTTTTTGGCCATTTTCCACTATGTTTACCTTTGCATTAAGGAAACATTGTATTAAAGTATATTTGTTTTAGGTGTAGATGATATTATCATAGTTTGTAACAAGTCGTAATTGTAGGTGAAACACCAAAAATTATCCTCTGGTGGGTTTCTTGATTGAAAGTTAGATTGACATTTTAAGATTACTTCAATCTAGCCTACTTTGGGAAATTTACTTTGTTAAGTGAAATCTTGCTAGTTCCTGATTCCAGTGATGGTACTCAGACCATGTGATTCACACGTATATTTTAATTCTGAGATAGAAATAACATTTCCCACTAAAGATCTACCAAAATGCCTTATCATGGTGTGAAAGTAGTACTGGGTTCCCATAGTTCTTACAGCCAAACACAAGTACTGTAAAATCTCAACATGCTTGAAAACCTTCCATTATGAGACTAACTAAGGAAAGAATGGTTCTTGTTTAAGATCAATAGAATCATAAATTCAAAGCTAAATTCAAAAATGACCTTGGATGACACCTAGTCCAACTGCATTATTTACATTTAAAGAAAATGAGCCCCAGAGAGGAGATAAGACTTGCTCATGGTCACATTGAGTATGTGTCAGTGCTGAATGTACACTAGTGAATATTAGTTAGACTGATACATTCCTAGGTCCTCAGGATGCCTATATGTTAAGGCTAAATGGCACAGTGGATGGAGTGCTGAGCTTAGAGTCATGAAGACTCATCTTTCTGAGTTCAAATCTGGCCTCAGACACTTAGTAGCTGTATGGCTTTGGCCAAGTCACTTAACCCTGTTTGCCTTGGTTTCCTCATTTTAAAAATGATCTGGAGAAGGAAATAGCAAAACACTCTAATATATTTGCCAAGAAAACTCCAAATGTGGTAATAAAGAATCAGACATTACTAAAATGAGTAAATATAGCAAAGGCTAATAAATCCACAGACTTGGAATCTGCTCCATTCATCTCCTAGCTCTCAAGTGGATGGTCACAACTAGAATTAAGTTAGATAAGACTCTGCCCTTGAAATTCTTCACTTCTTATTAGGTAACTTAGAAAATAACCTCACTTAGACTTCAAGGGGCAGAACCAAGATGGCAGGGCAGAGCAGAGAAGCTCAAGGTCACCACAAAAATCCCCTCCAACCAATATTAAAATAATGCCACAAAATGAATATATGAGTGAAAGAACCAAAGTATCCTCAAATAAGAAAATAAAATTGGAATTGAAAGAATTCACAGATCACCTCCAGAAAGAAATCTTCAAATGACAACTTCCAGGAATATGACAGCTAAATTCAAGAGCCCCCAAGCTAAGAAGAAAATACTGAAAGCAGCTAGAAAGAAATGATTCAAATACCATGAACCTACTATCAAGAAAGGTATGGTATATGATATTCAGAAAGGCAAAAGATCTAGATTTAAAACCCAGAGTCACCTATCCAGCAAAAATGAGCAGATTCTTTCAGGGGGAAAATGGACATTCAAAAAGATATGATTCCCAAGCTTTCCTGAGGAAGAAGCCAGAGTAAACAAAAAATTTGAAGTCCAAAATGTCTAAAAAGGTAAATAAGAAAGGGAAAATTTAAGGAACTTATTAAGGTCAAATTGTATTACCTCTACATGGAAAGAGGATATCTGTAATTATCATATCAAATGATATGTGATATCACATCAAAAATATCAAAAATTACTTTTAGTAGTAGAGAAAAGAGAAGGAATTTCCTCAGAAAGAGGGTGTGATTATGGTGAGATGATATATACAATGATGTATAATGATATGATGTGTATGTAAATGTGATGATAAGAAATAATATGTATGTATATGGTATGATATATAAATGTGATATATATAAAATTTATATATATGGTACATAAAAAATTGAGTGAAAAAGAGAATTGCAGTGGGAGAAGAGGGAAGGAAGAGACAGAATTGGGCATATTATATAACACAAAGATAAGTGAAAACCATTATGGATAGTGGAAGATAAGGGTGGTGATACACAATGCTTAAACTTTACTCTCATTGTAACTGACTCAGAGAGAGAGAAAAAATATCCTCATTTGTGTATAGAATTATATCTTTCCTACATAGAAGTAGAAGGAGAATAAGACAAGGGAAGGGGAAAGGGAAGTGGGGGTGCAATAAAAAGCAAAATACTGGTGAGGAAGAACAGAGTAAAGGGGAATAGAGCAGGATCTAAAGGGGAGAATAGGACAGAGGGCAGTACAAAGTTAGGAATCATAACACTGAATGTGAATGGGATGAACTCACACATAAAACAGAAAAGGATAGCAGAGTGGATGAAAAACCAGAATCTTACTATATGTTGTTTACAAGAAACACATTTGAGGAAGGGTGATACAGATTAAAGGTAAAAGGCAGGAGCAGAATTTATTATGCAATATTATGCAAAAAAGTAAAAAAAAAGCAGTAGTAGCAATCATGATATCTGACAAATCTAAGGTAAAAATTGATCAGATTAAAAGAGATAAGGAAAGAAATTAAATCTTCCTAAAAGGTACTAGAAACAATGAAGTAATATCAATACTAAGAATTTATGCACCAAATGGTATAGCATCCAAATTTCTAAAGGAGAAGGAGCTTAAAGAGGAAATAGATAGTAAAACTATACTAGTGTTTTACTATATAAATAAAAAATAAACAAGAAAGAAGTAAGGGAAGTAAATGAAATGTTAGAAAAATTAGAATTAACATAATTGACCATATGAACAACCAAACCAACAGAAATCATATGATTATCTCAATAGATGCAGAAAAAGCCTTTGACAAAATACAATACCCATTCCTACTGAAAACACTAGAAAATATAGGAATAGAAGGACCTTTCCTAAAAACAATAAGCTATTTATTTAAAACCATCAGCAAGTATCATCTGCAAAGGTTTATCAGTTAGAGGCCTTCCCAATAAGATCAGGAGTGAAGAAAGGATGCTCATTATCACCATTATTATTTAATATTGCATTAGAAATACTAGCAGTAGCAATTAAAGAAGTAAAAGAAATTGAAGGGATTAAAGTAAGCAATGAGGAAACTAAACTATCACACTTTGCAGATGACATAGTGGTATATTGAGAGAATCCCAGAAAATCAACTAAAAAGTTAGTAAAATAATTAATAATTTTAGCAAAGTTGCAGGTTACAAAATAAACCCACATAAATTATTAGCATTTCTATATATTTCCAACAAAAATTGGCAACAAGAGTTAAAAAGAAAAACTCCTTTTAAAATCACACTAGAGAAAATAAAATATTTTGGAATCCATCTGCCAAGACAAACTAAAGAATTATATGAACCCAACTACAAAACATTTTCACACAAATAAAGCTATATGTAAACCATTGGAAAAACATTACTTGCTCATGGGTAGGACAAGCTAATATAACAAAAATGACTATCCTATCTAAATTAATTTACTTATTCAATGCCAAACCTATCAAATTACAAAAAAATTTTTTTATAGAATTAGAAAAAATTATAACAAAGTTCCTCTGGAAGAACAAAAGATCAAGAATATAAAGGGAAATAATGAAAAAAAATGTGAAGGCCGGGGGTCTAGCAGTACCAATCTTAAACTGTACTACAAAGAGGTGATCATCAAAACAATATGGTACTGGCTGAGAAAGAAGGGTATGTCTATGGAATAGACTAGGGGTAAATGACCTCAGTAAGCTAGTGTTTGATAAACCCAAAGATCTCAGGTTTTAGAACAAGAATTCAGTATTTGACAAAAGCTGCTGGGAAAATTGGAAAGCAGTATGGGAAAATTTAAGTTTAGATCAGAAACTTATACCTTATACCAAGTTAAATCCAAAATGAATAAATGAATTAAATATAAAGAGTGAAATCATGAGTAAATTAAGTAAACATAGAATAATATGCCAGATCTATGGGAAAGTAAGGAATTAAGTCCAAGCGAAAGATGCAGAAAATTATAAAATATAAAATGAATAATTTTGATTATATTAAATTAAAAAAGTTTTTTGTAGAAACAAAACCAATGCAACCAAAATTAGAAGGGAAGCAACAAATTGGGGGAAAATTTTATAACAAAATTTCCTGAAAAAGGCCTAATTTTCCAAATATATAAGGAACTAAGTCAAATGTAAAAAGAAAAAAAAAATCAAGCCATTCCCCAATTGACAAATGGTCAAAGAATATGAATAGGCAGTTTTCAGGTGAAGAAATCAAAACTATCAATAACCATAAGAAAACCCCTTTTAATTAGAGAAATGAAAATCAAAACAACTCTGAGGTACCACCTCATACATAGCAGATTTGCCAATATAGCAGTAAAGGAAAATAACAAATGTTGGAGGGGATGTGGCAAAATTGGGACACTAATACACTGCTGATGGAGTTCTGAATTTATCCAACCATTCTGGAAGGCAATTTGGAATTATGCCCAAAGAGCTTTAAAAGAATGCGTGCCCTTTGATCCAGCAATACCACTATTAGGTTTATACCCCCAAAGAGATAATAATGAAAAAAATGTTTGTACAAAAATTTTCATAGCTGCACTTTTTGTGGTGGCAATAATATTGGAAAATGAGGCGTTGTCCCTCATTTGGGGAATGGCTAAACAAATTGTGGTATATGATGGTGATGGAATACTATTATGCAATAAAGAATGATAAATGCTTGATTTCCCTATGAGCTGGAAAGACTTCCATGAACTTACACAGAATGATATGAGCAGAACCAGGAGAACACTGTACACAGAGACTAAAACATTGTGGAATGATCATATGTAAATGACTTTGCTACTGATAGTAGTGCAATGATCCAGGATGATCACAAGGGACTTAAGAGAAAGTATGCTAGTCACATCAAGAGAAAGAACTGTGGGAATAGAAAATCAGAAAGAAAACATTGGTTTTTCACTTATTTATATGGGTATTGGATGTGGGGTTTTGGTTTTTAAAAGATTATTACAAAAATAAATAATATGGAAATAGGTACTGAGTGATAATACATGTATAACCCAGTGGAATTGCTTGTCAGCTCTGGTAGGGGGAGGGAAAAGCGGAAGGAAAGAACATGAATCATAACCATGGAAAAATACTTAAAAATTTTTAAAAATACATTTTAAATACATTTTTTTAAAAAATAGAAAATAACCTCACTTTATTGCTTCTGGCTATGTTCTTGTAGATAATAGGGCAGTAACTTATTGCTACTAATGAATTTTGTTTCTAAAACTCTATGAGTTTGAGCCCTGAAGTGCTCTTGACCTTTAGTGGGAGTGCAAAAGCCATTGTGTTCCATGTCTGGAAGCCACCCCTTTGTGTGTTTCCCTCTGAGAAGCCTAACAGGGGCCACACATCAAGACTATTCCCTGTTGGCATCTATTGTCCTCCTCTTTTTGTGAGTAGTAATGAAGATTTGTGAACTGCTACCTCTGTCAAGCCTCAAATCCATTGGTGAGTTAGAGGGATGTCTACCCCGAGCATTTGAAGACTTCCTCCCACTGAGAACAACTTTTTCCTATGGACATAAGGGCAGTTGAAGCAGACACTTTGGAGTTCTTGGAGCCAGGTCAACCATCGAAAACACCAAGGTCATCCACTGCATCTTGAGACATTGCTAGTAGTCTGGGTTCCTGACTTTTGTCCTATCACTGGACTTTTCATGATTCTAGAAGAAAGATTTAGGCTAGCAAGTTTGTGTAACTGGCTCACTTACATCTAATTCATATACAAATCAAGACATCACCTCATGATTCCACTGAGTCTCTTCAAAGTGAAGGATAAACAATATCTATCCTTTGAATGAATACTCTTATCCTACATTCACATTTAAACAAGATCTTCTCACTCCAAATCCAACTTGTTTTCAACTTAACTAACACTGCTTCCCCAAAGCTAGCTAAGAACAAAGAAGCTCATCACTGGATTGCCATTAGTGTGAAATAGATAGATGGAGAGAGAGAGAGAGAGAGAGAGAGAGAGAGAGAGAGAGAGAGAGAGAGAGAGAGAGAGAAGGAGGAGATAGCTATTCCTATATATTTGTTCATTATTTCTGCATATCTAATCATCTCTATTGATATATCAGAATCTCTCTCTCTCTCTCTCTCTCTCTCTCTCTCTCTCTCTCTCTCATCATTTTTGTCATTTGTGAATTGAGGCCCTCCATTGACTGATCCCAACCCCTTGAGCCTTGGTTGTCAGTATTATGAGTTTCTATTGAAAAAGAAATCATTGCTCAGTGGCCAATTTCCTAGTAATGAGCAGTAATTTATAATTATCCTTTAACATTATGTTGAAGTATTTATTCTGAAGCAGAATGAAGGCACTCTCCACCATTTCCCTTATCTTCCATTGAAAAATGATAAAAGACAAAGTTCCCATTCCTGCTCTTGTCATGTGACTATTGCAAAGGCCTTTGCTAAAGGTTAACCTACAAAGAAGCAAAACATCAATGAATGACCACAGAGATCAACAGCTATGGCACCTGCATAAATACACCAGTACCTGTGTTCTCTTGGTTTCTATTTGCCTCTGTTCACTTATCCTTCAGATTTATTATATAATCAGAGCTCTAAAGCTAGAAGGGCCCTTAGAGGCTATCTAGTCCAATCCTCTCATTTGCAGACTGTGCCTAGGGAAGTTATAACATTTGTCTCGAAGTCACGCAACAATGAAAGAAGATGTCAATTCGAGTCCTCTGACTTCCTCAGTTTCTTTTCTATTTAATTTGGGCTGCCCTTACTGAGATAGAATTTCTTAGAAGTCCATTCATCATCACCTACTATGCTCTAAGATACCAAAACTGATGAACAAATTGGCAAATTTAGAAAATCTCATATCCAAAAGACATGATGTTGATAGTAAATCTATGATCAAACTTTTCCTCTATTCCCCCACTTTCTAAGGATTTTCTAAAGATAGAGAAAAGGACCGGACCAGTGATTTCAATGATATAGGGCACTTCCATGTATATAAATTCCCCATACCAGTGCAGCTTGACACTTAATCTGCAATTTATATTCTTTGAGAGTTGACAGGTCTATGGCCATACCACCCTGAATGCCCAATTTCATTTGATCTTGGAAAGTTGCTGAGTATATTGAGAGATTAAATAACTTACCTAGGGTCACATAGTCAGAATATGTCAGAGGTGGCATAGTCTTCTCTGATATATAATAATGTCTATAATTAGTAAGTATATTTTTTGCAATTACACCCTACAATAAATGAAATAATATCTGTAAGGAAGGAGGGATGTGGTTGTTATCATACATAAATCAGTATGAAAGGATCCCAACTTTAGCCAACAAAAAATGATTTTATTTTTTTGGTAAGGGAGAGAATATCCCATACCAAGGCATGGCAACAGTACATATCAATGGAGAACGTACATATTTATGAAATTCTGAGTCATTTCAGGGCATAAAATATCACATTTTTGAAGCCTTGAAATTGTCATTATGTATATATTGTATGCATTTATGCAATTTATTATTGTATTGAATAATTATACATATTAATAAATAATATGCTGATTATAGTGTTTTTCTATCAAATTTTATTAATTTAGAATTATTTATATTTTAATTATAGAATATAATTATATCTGAAATTATTAGAAAATTCCACTTCAAAGATGAAAAAAAGAAATTTACTTTAAGAGAATGAATAATAATATGTATTTCCTAATGGCCTTATTCAGTTTGCATATGGCATACTTTCCTAGAATGGGCAATGGCTATCAAGTCAGATGATTGTTTGAATCCTGCCTTTGAATTTAATGCCTGGTGCTCTAAAGCAGGTTTGAATCCTAATACTGATGCTTAATACAATAGAACCTTGGACAAGTCACTTCAACACAGTGGATCTCAACTTACTGAATCTTTCACTTACTTTACCTTTGACAATTCACTTAAAATTCCATGTGTCTGAGTTTCCTCAAAAGCAAAATACGAGGTTGGATTAGATAGCCTCTCATTTCCCATCTAGCTCTACATTCTATGATACTAAATTTAGGATTTTTTTTTGGAAGCAATGCTTTTAAATTGGGGGCAAGTCATGAAGAAGAGAAAAATCTTCGAAATAAGGTGATGTTATCATAGAAGACATAATTGTGAAGTGTGTTCCTTTTATAAGAAGGACTGAAAAGCCTAAGCAATAATGAATCTCTGTATTTTTCTGGAGTCCCCTGGGAAAAGCCCCAGCTATTATAAATTATTTCAATGGTGCTCAGGCTCAGCTATCAGAATGGTAGAAAATGGTGGCAGGATATGGTATTCATGTACCATGATTCATACTGCAGAGTGAGAAGGGGAGGAGAAGGAAGGACGGGAAGACTTTCATGATGACCAGCAACCCTAACATCCAATATGGTTGGATTTGAGAAAGATAAGAAAAGCTTTCCTAGTTGAAACGTTGGTGATGAGTAGTCTGTGTGCTATAGACTGGGACTGGGTGGAAAGCAGCCTCAAATTTTTTTCAGGTGTAGTCTGTCTTTTGTATGATGGTTTCTTTATTCCTTAGTTATATCTCCTCACCCAATCTGGTAACTCCTCCATTCTTTTTTTTTCTCAGAACTCCCACCTTTAATACTTAATCTTCCAGAAAAGCACCCTTCCAGTCCTTACAAAACACAAGAACTGTTAAAGAATCCCTTGATCAGTACGAATTTCTTCCCTTGGTTAAGTTTCTAGATATCAGGAACCATTTCATTTTTTTCTTCTTATTTCCAGTGCCTCCTAAAATGGAGGTCTTAATCCCTTCCTAAAAGGAATTATAAAAAAAAAATTAGGGGTGCTCACTGGACAACTCTAATACTCTTTCCTTGTTGTTTTTGCCTCTTTCTCCCTTGATTGTCTTCAATTAAGTCAGGCCGTCTTCTCTTTAAAACAAGCAATAAAAAGATGCATTACTTTCAGCATTGATTAGTTCACCTAATTATTCTATAAAATCCCTTTTAGCCTCAGCAAGACACCCTGATATTATATCCTAGTTCTTTTCCTCTGGCCTATTTATGTATCTTAGAATCATTATCATGTATTCTACTGTATTTATTTGATTTTTCCCCAGTTGAGAGTTAAAGCATGAAGCTAAAATAACAATATTAAAATAAACACTGGATTGGGAGTCAGAGAGCCTAAATATGAATCTTAATTTTATCACTTACTGTATCGGTGACCTTGGGAAAGTCACTGTACTTAAGGCTATAGGATATTAGGGTTATAGATTTAGAACTGGAAGGAATCACAAAGGTTAACTGATCCAATCCTTCTTTTTAGAGACTAGGAAAATAGTAAGGTTAAGTGTCTAATGCAAGGTCACATAGATAATAAGTAGTAGAGTTGGCCCACAGTTTCCTCATCTTTAAAATGAAATGTTTGGAGTACACTAGCACCGCTATTTTTTTTTTTTGGCAGAGGGGATGCAACACATTCATTGAAAGAAAAATGCAATAAAATTATTCAAAATCTTAAAAGAATCTTGGGGGAATTTAGATTCCCTCATGTGCAGGACCAGGTTCAAAGTGCATTAATTCTTTCTGGATGTTGTAGTCAAACAGGGTGAGACCATTCTTTCCAACTTTAAATTGATGATTTTATAACTCATGCCTCCTCTAACCTTTCAAAAGAAAGTGATATTTTCCAATTAGAATGTGAGCTCTTTGAGGGCATCGAATAGCAATGCCCTTTTTCTTAATAGTGCCAATGCCTAGAAGAATACCTTACATAATAAATACAGTACATAATAAATGTTTATTGATGAACTGTTGACTGACACCCTCTTCTGGTTTTCCCTTGTAAAATTATTTCTCTTTTTTCCCCTACCATTATTTATACCATATTCTATCTATTGGTGCAATTATCATATATCTCCTATCACCCTTTAAGTTCTTTGAGGTCAGTGACTATGACTTGCTTTTGTGTATCCCAAGACTATAGTTCAATATATAAATTAGGTTGTTTATAATTATCTCATTAAATTATTGTAATCAGTATCCTAAATAGCTGTTTCTTTCATTTTCTCCCAGAAAGTATGCTTTAATCTGATAGTTTTTACTATAAAAAGATTTAAAGATGGTTTTTCTTCTATTCCCAATTTCCCGCCCCACCCTATTTGACCTCCCACTTGAACTTCAATCTAAATTCCTTTATTTTTCTCCTTCATCTAATGTGATAAAAATTTTACCTTGGCTTTCAAAGACCCTGGAAAGTACAAACAAAAGTAGGGCAAGGCAACCTGGTCTTTGTCTTAGGTTGCTGAATTCAGAGGGAAAGTGATTTAGAAAACATGGACAAGTCATTTTTTAGTAAGGAAAGAACAGAGTAGGATATAGTAAATAATTACTGTAGTGAAATTAGGAAGCACCAGATACTAAACCTTAAATAACTTAACCCTCTTTAGTCCTGAATTCTGGCAAAGGAGGCTCTCTATTCTAATTGGTGATTTCCTAGTCATTGTACTATGGCAGTCTTCAACATAAGGGAGTCCCTGCTGGGAGGATATTTAATTCCTCTATTGACTCTTGCTTTTTACATCTGGATTCACAGTGTCATACTCCTTCTGTGGTATTGCTTCTATCAATTTTTAAATCTTTATCTAGGTACCCAATTTGTGTCTAATGAAAGATCCAGGGGCCAGCTAGAAACATGGGGAAAAACAACCTCAAGGGATTTCATTAATGAGTTCAGATACTAAGAATAATATGTAAAAATCAAAGGAATCAGTTTATTTTTTATTTTGGGGGGAGAGGGTTGCTATATTCTTTTTTTTATTTTTTATTTTGAATATTTTCCCATAGTTAGAGGTTTTATGTTCTTTCCCTCTCACTCAAGCCCCCCTAATCTCCCTTAGCTGATGCACACCACTGGATAACTACATGTATCATTGATTAAGACCTAATTCCATATTATTAATAGTTGGACTACAGTTATCATTTAGCATCTACATCCCAAATAATATCCCCATCAGCCCATGTAATCAAGCAGTTGTTTTTCTTCTGTGGTTCTCCTC
Source organism: Gracilinanus agilis (assembly GCF_016433145.1). Classification (NCBI taxonomy): domain Eukaryota; kingdom Metazoa; phylum Chordata; class Mammalia; order Didelphimorphia; family Didelphidae; genus Gracilinanus; species Gracilinanus agilis. Next base: position 241,445,067 of record NC_058134.1, read on the forward strand.
CCACAGTTCTTCCTCTGAATGTGGCTAGTTTTCTTTCTCATAAGTCCCTCAGCCTTGCTCTTGATTCTTGCATTGCTTCTAGTAGAGAAGTTTGTTATGTTCAGTTGTATCACAGTGTATCAGTCTCTGTACATTATGTTCTCCTGGTTCTGCTGATTTCACTCAGCATCAATTCCTGGAAGTCATTCCAGTTCACATGGAATTCCTCCAGTTCATTATTCCTTTGAGCACAATACTATTCCATCACCAACAGATACCAAAATTTGTTCAGCCAGTCCCCAATCAAAGGACATTGCCTCATTTTCCAATTTTTTGCAACCACAAAGAGCTCAGCTATAAATATTTTTGGACAAGTCTTTTTCCTTATTATCTCTTTGGGGTATAAACAAAGCAGTAGTATGGCTAGATTAAAGGGCAGGCAGTCTTTTAAAACCCTTTGGGTATAGTTCCAAATTGCCATCCAGAATGGTTGGATCAATTCACAACACCACTAGCAATGCATTAATGTCCTAATTTTGCCAAATCCCCTCCAACATTCACCACTTTCCTTTGCTGTCATGTTGGCTAATCTTCTAGGTGTGAGGTGAATATCAGAGTTGTTTTGATTTGCATTTCTCAAATTATAAGAGATTTAGAACACTTTTTCATTTGTTTGTTGATAGTTTTGATTTCTTTATCTGAAAATTATGTATTCAGGTCCCTTGCCCATTTATCATTTGGGGAATGGCTTGATTTTTTGGTACAATTGGTTTAGCTCCTTATATATTTGAGTAATTGGACCTTTGTCTGAGTTTTTTGTTATAAAGATTTATTCCCAACTTGTTGCTTCCCTTTTAATTTTGGTAGCATTGGTTTTGTTTGTACAAAAACTTTTTAGTTTAATGTAATCAAAATGATTCATTTTACATTTTTTTAAAATTTTTTCTAACTTTTGCTTGGTTTTAAAATCTTTCCTTCCCCAGAGATAAGACAAATATACTATTCTCTGCTCACCTAATTTACTCATTTTCTCCTTCTTTATATTCAAGTCATTCATCCATTCTGAATTTATCTTGGTATAAGGTGTGGGATGTTGATTTAGATGCACTCGCTACCATATTATTTTCCAATTTTCCCAGCAGTTTTTGTCAAATAGTGGGTTTTTGTCCCAAAATCCGGGTTCTTTGGGTTTATCATAGACTGTTTTGCTGAGGTCACTTACCCCAAGTCTATTCCACTGATCTTCCCTTCTGTCTCTTCACCAGTACCATATTTTTTGATGACCACTGCTTTATAGTACAGTTTATGATCTGGTACTGGTAGGCCAACTTCCTTAATATTTTTTTTTCATTATTTCCCTTGATATTCTTGGTCTTTTGTTCTTCCAAATGAAATTTATTATAGCTTTTTTTCTAATTCAGTAAAATTGTTTTTTGGTAGTTTGATAGGTATAGCACTAAATAAGTAAAATAAATTGCGTAGGATGGTCATTTATATTATGTTAGCTTGTCCTACCCATGAGCAATCAATGTTTTTCCAATTATTTAGAACTAGTTTTAATTGTGTGGAAAGGGTTTTGTAGTTGTGTTCATATGATTCCTGTGTTTGTCTTCACAGATAGATTCCTAAATATTTTATATTGTCTAGGGTGATTTTAAATGGAATTTCTCTCTCTAACTCTTGCTGCTGCGATGTGTTGGAAATATATAGAAATGCTCATGATTTATGTGCATTTATTTTGTATCCTGCAATGCTGCTAAAGTTGTTGATTATTTCCACTAACTTTTTAGTTAATTCTCTAGGATTTTTTAAGTAGACCATCATATCATCTGCAAAGAGTGATAGCTTGGTCTCCTCACTGCCTGTTTCAATACTTTCAATTTCATTTTCTTCTCTAATTGCTACTGCTCATGTTTCTAATACTATGTTAAATAATAAAGGTGACAATGGGCATCCTTGTTTCACTCCTGATCTTATTGGGAAGGCTTCTAATTCATCCACAGTGCAAATGATGTTTGTTGATGGTTTTAGATATATACTGTTTATTATTTTTAGGAAAGGCCCTTCTATTCCTATACTTTCTATTGTTTTCAGTAGGAATGGGTGTTATATTTTGTCAAAGGCTTTTTCAGCGTTTATTGAGATAATCATGTGATTTTTGTTGAATTGCTTGTTGATATGGTCAATTATGTGAATAGTTTTCCTAATATTGAACCATCATTGCATCTTAATGAATAACCCTCATAATCACTTACTGGAGTCTTTTTGCTAGTATTTTGTTTAAATTTATTTTTCATCTATGTTTATTAAAGAGATTGGTCTGTAGTTTTCTTTCTCTGTTTTTATTCTACCTGGCTTTGGGAGGAATCAGTTTAATACAAGTTTATATTGCAAGCTATGGAGAAGACAGGAAAGAGGAGAGAAAAGGGAACCCAATATACAATTCAGGCATATTCACTAACATACACATATATGAGTAAAAATCACATGAAGGCAGTTCTGTGTTGAGGATCATGGAGACAAAGGTCCATTCAGCAGAAATAACCTTCTTTAGAATAATGTTGTCAAATGTATGAAATTGAACACTTCCCCCACCAACTGTGCTGAGAGCTACATTAAGAATCATGATGTAAATATTCATCCATATCTCCTAAATTGTTATATTTGTTGCCATATAATTGGGCGAAATAGTTCTTAATGATTGCCTTAATTTCCCCTTCATTAGAGGTGAGGTCTCCCTTTTCACTGCCTAGATTAACAGCAGAAGAAATAGAATACCTAAATAATCCCATATCAGAAATAGAAATTGAACAAGCCATTAAAGAACTCCCTAAGAAAAAATCGCCAGGGCCTGATGGATTCACAAGTGAATTCTATCAGACATTCAAAGAGC
>NC_058134.1:241462802-241485428 GCF_016433145.1 Gracilinanus agilis
GAACATTGTACACAGAGACTGATATACTATGGTAAAATCGAATGTAATGGGCTTCTGTACTAGTAGCAATGCAATGATCCAGGACAATTCTGATGGATTTATGGTAAAGAAAGCTACCCACATTCAGAGGAAGAACTGCAGGAGAGGAAACATATAAGAAAAACAACTGCTTGAACGCATGGGCTGAGGAGGACATGATTGAGGATGTAGACTTGAAACTACCACACCAATGCAACTATCAACAATTTGGATATAGGTCTTGATGAATGACACACTTAAAACCAGTGGAAATGGGCGTTTTCATGGTTGGGGGGGATGCGGGGATGAAGGGGAAAGTAGGAACATGAATCATGTAACCATGTAAAAAACGAATATTAATAAATGTTTAAAAAATAGTTAAGAATCCCTGCTCTGGATCTATGATTAATAAAAAAAAATAAGAACCACTTTGCTAGAATCCATCTATTTGGTAAAATAGGTGATAGTTATAGTGTCAGTAAGTTTGCCACTTTTTAAAAGGGCACAAATGACATTTGGAGGCTTAGTTTCTCCAGATCATTATGTTAAGTATGGCTATTTTAAGGTGGCTTGAGTGAATTTAGGACAAGATAGGAATATGCTTTATAGAAAGCTTAACTTTAATTGCAATTAAAAATAAATTGGCTTTCTCACTTTTACTGTATTATTCAGAGGAAGTCTGCATTTTAAACTTCATCAAGAGCTTATCAGGATATTTTAACTTCAAAGCATTAGTAATCATTTAAATCAGCAGATATTGATTTTCCCTAGGAACATTAAAAATCTTTGCATGACATTATTTTTTGCTCTTCTGACATTTGGAACATTTAAGCTTTTGAATTTTAAAATAAAACAAAAAGTGAAGTTTTGAATGTCTATTTCATGTTGAAAATGAAACCACACACACACACACACACACACACACACACAAATACAGTCCACAGCTCTTGTGAAACTAAAGGTTTGTTTGAAAAAAAAGAAGAAAAGGAACAAAAACATGTGGAGACACACACAGACCTCTAACCTCTCTTCCCCTACTGTGACAGAATGACAGTTCACAGATGTACCTGTCTTCTTTCAAAGGAAAAACAAACTTGTAGCCTCAAGCTTTGTGGTTCCAGCAGACCTTTAACTCAGTCATTAGTCTTTGCAAACATGATCAGAGGGTGCTTTGGAAAATTTAAATTTGTTATTTTTTTAAACTGAGCTCTTATATTTTTGCACTAGATAGATTAGGAGATCCCATTCACAGTATACAGGGGCTAAAGAAACTAGTGACACATAGGAGACTACCTATGAATAGACTTAACCAGTGGCACAGAGAATCATTTTTGGTGTATCTCTTAAATTCTCTTTCACATACACATTTTTCTTCTTTTTTTCCCCCTTTCTGTCTTTGTCCCTCCTTTTTCCTCTATTTTTCTCTTCCCTTTGCTTTTTCAAAATTGTTTTCCCAGTCCTTTTCTTTTATTCTTTCTTTCCCCTTGTAGTCAGGCGACTTGGATATGAATTGCATTTCTGCTAGTTACTACCTATAATATCCTAAACAAATCATTACACTTCCCCAGGTCTCATTTTGATTACATATTAAATGAGAGAGTTGTATTAGACAATCTCTAAGGTCCCTTTCTAATTCTAAGTCTATTAACCTGTCATCACTCTTGCTTGTACCCTGGAACCCTTACACTCCTCCATGAACTTCAATACAGAAACTATTGGAGAGTTTTAGGGTATTTTTTCTTACGATATCAGTAAAATGTCATACATGAATGAATATTCTTACTGACCAATTAACTTTTGACATACATTGAGTTTAATGTAATTCCCCAATGGAAAGAATTAATATTTTGGAATTGATTTTTTACCGTAGTTCCATCAGCAGTACCAATCAATCTGTAATTTATATTATTTTGGAATGTTCTTTCCTCTACTCTTTGAACCTATTCAATTGAATCATATTTATCTGAAATGTTCTCTTCTTCACTCAATGCATATATGAGCTAAAAGGTAACTAATATATAATCTAATCTGGACACTCACTTAACAGATGGGGAAACTGAGACCTAGACAGTTAATTTCCCAGGGTTACATAGCTTTCAAATATTTGAGGGACTTAAACCTTGGTCATCCTAATTCCAAGTCTAGCACACTTTATCCTTGCTAGATTGGAAGTTCCTCAATAGTAGGGATTCTATTCTATTTTGTACCTCATCTAGGATGAAGAGGGTGTTTTTCATATAGCAAACATTTATTAAATGGTTGATTAAATTAAATGACTAAATGAATCAATCAATTAGCAAACATTTGTGTTGAGCGCTGAAAATACAATGGAATTAATTGAGGGATCGATGGATGGGTGGACAGATGGATAGATGGATGGATAGATGAATATCCTAATGAAGAATGAATAAACAAATGAGAATAATTTGTCTATGAACAGAAGTCACTTCTCTTTTAACAAGAAAGGAAAATAGCAAAGTGTGGTCTAACTCAATGTCTTACTTCAAGCAGATACTTGAACTCTAAGTAGATTTTATATTGAATACATATTGTGCTTTTCTAGAGGCATGAGGAAGCTGTTGGGATTAAGATGGATGTTTAAATAAACTTCAATGCTGCTGTTTATTTTCATATGAATATAAATTGAAATAGAACTCCTCTTGATGTTTAAAACTAATCCAGCTTCTGCTGGGTCTCTTTATGTGACAATGATGATCTGTATTTGCCCTAGGAGTACACTATCCAGGTGCTCTCTGGTTATATTTAACTGAAAAAAGAAATTCTTGGCCACATCTGGAATGCAGATCTTACAAATAGTATTTTCTTCACCCAGGGGAATCCACTTAATTCAATGGACTCAATTTAAATAGGCCACCCTGTCCACAACAAATATATGCATTTTGGGAAAAAATGAATTGTGAGACTGTATCATGAGTCTACAATAAGCTTTTCATTATATACCTGCTCTGAAGATTACTCATGGGGAGTCAGTGCAGAGAGGCAGTTTGGTGCAATGTAAAGAATATTTTTGAAACTTAGAGAACCTGAGTTCAAAATCCAGCTTCATGACTACCTATATGACCTAGGGTAAATTACTTAAATTCTTCTGGATATTATTTTCCTCTTCTCAAAAAAATTAAGGATTGGGCTAAACCTGGGTTTCTTAACTTCTTGGCATCAGAGATTCCTTTTCTAATCTGGCTAAGCCTATAACCCTAAATCAAAAGTGATACATAGAAAACATGTAAATGATAATCAGATGTAATCACCTAGGTTCATTAACATCAGAGTCTTCCTCAACTCTTCCTTCTCCCTCACCTCCTCATATCTAATTAAATTGTCATGTCCTGTCAATCCTGTGCCTATAATGCCTCCCTCTTCTGTGCCCTTCTCTACACTCACAGAGCCAACACCTGGTTTAAACAAACCTTCATCATCTTTATTTTGTATGTCACTTAATTTGTTTCTGCTTCTAGTCCCTGTGCATCCTCCATATAAATGCCAAAAGAATCTTCCTAAAGCACAGTTATGTCAGCCATGTACTCTTTGATTCTGTTGTTGTTATTTAGTCATTTTGCTTGTGTCCTAATTCTTCATGATCCCAACTTAGATGCCACCTCCTGGAAAAAAGAGTTTTTCATATATATATATATATAAAACACAAATCTATCAGGTTCTCTCTCTCTCTCTCTCTTTTTAAACACCTTTTTTCTTAGAATTAAGATTACTTATTGGTTCCAGCACAGAAGAGCAGTGAGGTGTAGGCAATTGGAGTTAAGTGACTTCCTCAGGGTCACACATCTAGGAAGTGTCTGAGGTCAAATTTCAAACCAGTACTTGCTGCCTCCAAGTCTGGCATCCTATATGCTGAACCACTTAGTTGCCTAGACCTGGGTTTCTTCTTGATTGCATTCATTCTTTCAATATCTATTTGTTATAAATAAAAATTCATCTAGGAGATATTATACTAAATTTATATTATTTATTATTATTTATTTTGTTTATTAGTATTTATTAGCAAAGGGAAAAAAAGAGAGAAATAAGGTTTCCAGCCTTTCTAACTTAAAGTAGGATCAGGTCCTGGATTTCAGGGTGGAGCTGTCTCTTGCCAAAGACTGCAAGATAGATATGCCCCACTAAGATGGTTGGATAGAAAGTGAGATCAGAAATTCCCAAGCTGGCTTTTCAACCCCGTCCAAGCCCCTCCCCAGATCCTTCAGTTGATCAGCCAGATTTTTGTGTGGTCCTGCTGGTAGCTCAGACCCATGACTCTGAGATTCCTATCTTGAGTCTTCCTGGGAATGGACTGGGTTGGAGCCACCCTAGATATTTAATTCCCACATATTAAAGATCTACTGTTTATGAAATACCTACTGTCCTAGAAACTAGGAATTCAGAGACAAAAACAAAATAATAAAGCAGTCACTGCCTCAAGGAACTAACATTAGCAATGATAATGGAAAGTTGACTGCATTTCTACAATTCTACTTTTAATTCAAATTTCCAAGAATAGTCAATTGAATGAAATTCAATAAGCATTTATTACTAAGTACCCATCATGTAAGAGACTCTACCTTAAGCATTAGGGAAACAAAAGGATGAAAAATTAAGAATTTATAGATCATTGGGTAGGTTGTACTGAATGTCAAGAATAGATTGATATCAGAATTAATTTTCTGCCATGCCCAGGATTTGCTGTCTTCTCTGTACTCCCTTATACCCTACCCAGTATAAGATGATCACCTGAAATCTCATCATCATCATTATGTTGATTGACTAAGTTTTTGATACTAGACACTTTCTCAACTCCTCAGCAATGTCTCCCTTCCACTTGGCAGACTGGAGAGTGGAGTTTTCAACACCTCTCATAGCCTTCCTTTAGAGAGCATTAAGATTGGAATTTTCCAATTAACTCTACTTTCTAGAATTAGCATCACTTGGTTGTTTGGTTATTTCAGTCATGTCAGACTCTTCATGACCTTTTCTGGGGTTTTCATGGCAGAGACACTGGAGTGGTTTGTCATTTCCTTCTCCAGCTTATTTTACAGATAAGAAAATCAGAGGCAAACAGGGTTAAGTGTTTTGTCCATAGTCACACAGCTATTAAATGCCTGAGGCTTAATTTGAACTCATGAACATGAGTCTTTCTGATTCCAAGCCCAGTGCTTCAACCACTGAATCATCTAGCTCCACAGGAAATCGTACTCCTGATTTGGGTACCCACCAAGGTCTTCTCTACCCTACTTTTTAGCTTCTTTCAGTGTGGTATCCTTCATTAGATTGTAAACTCTTTGAGAGTGAAGACTTGTCTATTTTCTTTTTTGTATTGCCAGTGCTTAGGACAGTGATTAAAATACACTAAACTTAATAAACATTTATTGAAGTGAATTGAATTGAAATATATTAATTGTCTTACTATTTTGGATTCTCAGACAGGTTTCATATCTCAAGTACAGTCTTATCATTGGTGAAGTGTCCTAAGGATTCACTCACAATCTTTCTCAACTCCAAAGACATACTCGCAGGCTATAAACTAGGTTGGTATAATCAAGATCCTGCCCCAGGATGCCAAATTTAGACAATACTGGAAGGACTTTAGTCTTTTAGTATTGTAAAAAACACAGAATTTGGCACCTATTAGCAAAAATAATTAGCTTAAATCAGAAGCTACCAAATATTGGCTCAACTGACCTCATCCACTCTGCCTGAATGATTCCCCTCTTAGCCTCTCTTGCAGCTACTTTGTGCATGTATCCCACTCCCACTCCCACTGGACAATGTATTCCTTTCTACTCCCACTATAGTCCAATGAGGTTATGGTTCTTCCTAGGCACAGAAATTCAGAGTTAAAAACTCTACTCTCCTAAATCTGAATCATGACCAGGTATTAATTGAAATTGCTCATGTCTGTACAAGAGTAGTCAGCTTGCAATTAGTGACAATAAAGATCATTCCTCTGCCTTCTCAGATTTCCCATAATGAACTTCCCCTGTCCAATTACAGGGCAATTCACCTCACCTATCTGTGATTTGTGAGGTCACGAGCACAGTTCTCAAATTCCCTGACACCCTTTGCCAGCATAAACTACCAGAGGTTCAGTGGAAATCTAATTATCAGAAAAAAACTTCCCTATATTTCATGATCATATTTTTCCTTCCTATTTTAGTAAGTCAAACTCTTCCCAAATCAAAGTTTTATTTGTGTTATTATTTTAATAGTGTCAAACATCATTACTCTATATGACGTTTAGCAACTTTCTAATATTAGCCTTTTTTTGTTCATAAATTATCCTGAATAAAATATCATCTCTAAGCCCTGAATAAAATATCATCAGTAAGCCCTAATAATTATCTTTTTCTTAATTGTATTATGCATTTTAATCAAGCTTCTTTTAAAAATCTACCAGTCATTCTAATTGCCTCCTATTTAAGAATTCTAGTTCTTTATCTATATGAGGGTCAAAAATATGAAGAAAAATATATTACCATCTAGGTTTTTTCCTTTTTTTTTTTAATTTACCCTAAGGACTATTGAGCTTTTCCATTTGACTTGTCTTTTCCATTGGAATATGAGCTCCTTGGTAGCAAGTATTGCCTTTCTTTTCTATTTCTAGCCCCCACTAATTAATATATAATAAATAACTACAAATGCTTTTTCATTCATTAATTCATTCATGCAAAAGTTTACATAATATATTCTATGCAAAATTATTGAATTATCTTCATTAAGCAGATATTTATTATCTGCTACTTGAAAAGCACTGTGATAAGTGTTGAGTGAAATGCAAAATGTGGTTATAGTATGTTCCAGTCTTCATGGAGCATATAGTCTAGTAGACAAATAAGGTACAAACACAGAAAACTAAGACAATATTACATTTTTTAATGCTATAAGAAGTTGTAGTTGATCAATGACCATTTATTAAATACTCTAATGCCATATTCTATGCTAAGTAGTGGGGATGCAGAGAAAGGCAAATTACCATTTTTCTTCTCAAGGAGCATAATTTGATGGAGGAGCCAATAACTATGTACACATCAGATATATACAGGATAAATGGGAGGAAATATCAGAGAGAAGGTACTAAAATTAAAGAGAACTTAGAAAAAGTGTAAAATCATTTCTTGAATGAGGTTCAAGAGAAAAGGTCAAATTGATCAATGAAATCAGGAAGATGTACTAAAGGAGGTGGCATTAGAATTCGCCTTTGTGTGATAGGAAGTATATTCAGTAGCTAAAGAAGGGGATACAGAACTATCTAGGCATAGGAAGCAAGAGAGGGAATATGACACATGTTTAGAGGGTACAAAATATAATCTAAGTTGGATCCGAGATAGAGAGCTGTGAAAGGACTAGTATTAGAAAAGGCTGAGGAGGTAAAGTAGCGAAGGTTAACAAGACCTTTGAAGACCAAGCAAAGACATTTTGAATTAACATAATAGGCAATGAAGAACCACTGCTGATTTTTGAGAAGGAAAATCTCATGACCATATCTATGAATTAATAAGATTTTTTTTCACTATGTAAGGAAGATAGAGCTGGACAAGGGAGCCTTTTATGAACTGAATAAAAATTCATAGTCAGATTGTTTATAGAGTTTTCATCAGTGAAATTCCTAGATTTAGGTAGTTTATATTTGTTTATTTTTAATTCTGCCATCAAGCATTCATGTTCATGTAACCTAATCTCTTTACCTCCTCTATTACCTTTCTCCCTTCCTTCCAGCACAGAGCTTTCCCTATGAGATTATCTTCCATTTGCACTGAATATATACAGTACACACACACACACACACACACACACACACACACAATTATTTGCAGACTGTCTTCCCACTAGAATATGAACTTATTGTTGGCAAAAACCTCTTGTTTTTCTTTCTTTGTGTCTGACTTAAAATAAATGCTGTTGATTGAATATCCAGGAGTCCTGTATGGGGAGGGAAAAGAAATCTAAATTTAGAGCCAAAAGGATTTGATTTTAACTCTTAGCTCAGTTGCATTTTATACAAGTAGAAGCTTGGACAAGTCATGAAATTTCTTTGTGCCATCTGTAAAATGAGGAACTGTGAACCAGGTAACCTTTGAGACCTCGTCTAGTTCTAAATCAATGTTCCTATAATCTCTCACTGTGTTAATAAACCCTATGTGGGAGCCTGCAAGCCTGATTATTTTTATTGTTGTGGTTTTCTTTTTAATTCCACAATTTGTTAAAAACCTTTCTCTGAATCCAGTCTCATTATTTTTTAACAACAGCCATAAAAGCATTATTGTTGTTATCCCTCTTTAGTAGATAAGGAAATTAATTAAAATATGAAGTAATGATACTTTAATCATAAATTTGTTGCGAGTTGTTCCAAAATAGTCTCTGAGTGCCTATTATGTGCATAGCATTCAGCTTGGTACCAAATGTGTGACCTTGGGTTAGTCACAAAGGCACAGTTTTTCCAACTTCCAAAATGAAAAGTATCTCCAAAGTCCCTCCCAGCTCTAAAACTCTGATTCTGTGCATAATACTAGGGCAGTGTTTAAGTCTGACATAGATGAAATCACACTGCTCCCTCAAATGAAGGTTCTTATTTTGAGTAACTGAAAATCACATTTACTGAACACTGTGATAGCTTATACATCTGAGTTCTCTGCACTTGCTGGCTAATATAAATCACAAGAAGAATCTCAACTCCCTCAAGGCAGAGATTAGGGGATTCTATCCATGCTAAGAAGCTTACCTATAAGTCAATAGCATTTGGATCAGAATTTAGCCCATGGAAGTATGTTTAAATTGCACAAATTGACTTGAGTGATAGCCTCCCCAATACTGTTCAAAAGATCCATGGGATGTTTGTCGCAATGGTTTTTGTAGCAAGGATTCTATTATTGGGGTGATGTGTTAATGTCAGACAAAGAATGAACCCTGCTTCATGGTGACCACAAGGAGGATGGGGAAATGTTACCCAATCAAAGGATTTGTTGAGGAAATGTGCCAAGCCTATGACTGTCACTTCATGCTAAGGATTATGAACTACAGAAGCTACCATGGGGTATGATGTCAGATATCACCACTAAGAATTGTGCAAAACTGAGGAAGTAGACAGGAAGGAACATGACCCTTAACATTATCCAAATTGGTGAGGAAAACTGGAAGGCAGCACTTGAGGTAAGCCCTACAAAGTGATACGTGTAATGATTAAAATTCTAGACAGACATTTGGGAAACTTGAAGGCACCCAATGGAGGTGCCTTCATTTCTCAAGATCTCTGCTGTGAGTCGTATTCTATTTCTTTTAGATTTCAGTAAAACGATTGTGAGAAACAAAATTAATATCCAATATTCTAAGTATCATATTTAATAAGATTTATTAATAATAATTAACATAAAAAGCTAGAGTAAAAAGCCAGCTTTTCCAGCCACAGACACAGAAAAAAAGAGCAAGGAGCACAGTTTATAGCAAAATTATAAACAACATGTGAAGACGCAAACATGGGGGCTCAGAGAAAGGGATGCCAGGAGACTAAGTTCAAGGGTACAAGATTTTCTAACTATACACTATCCTTCATTTATATTCTGAATTTTGGTGTTTACCAGGGTAGTTCTCATTAGTACATTGATTCTCAGATTTTCTGGATAGGAGCAATAAGCCAGAAAAATGATAAATTCCTCAAAGTGAACCAGGGCTAGTCTTCTTACTGTTATTCAGTTCTTTCCATTCAGTCTGACTCTTTATGGACCCATTCAGGGTTTTCTTGGCAAAGATACTGGAGTGGTTTGTCATTTTCTTCTCCAGCTCATTTTTGATGAAGAAACTGAGACAAACAGGTGACTTGCTTGGGGTCACATAGCTAGTTAAGTGTCTGAGTCCAGATTTGAACTCAGGTCTTCCTGACTCCAGACCCTGTGCCCCATCCATTGTGCCACCTAGCTGCTCCATTCTTACTGTAAGAGCCCCCCCAAAAACTTTGCATTACTACCAAAGTAGTCTCTTCTCCAGTGTAGTTATCTCAGGGAAGTAAGGTCCCATACAAGATAAGTATAACTCAATCTTTCACTGCCAAAGAAAGTTTATACTGGAATGCTTAAATAGACAAATTATTCATAGTTTTAAAGATCATCTCTATGCAGATGACTCATATTTTTACATATCTAAGCTCATCCTGTCTCTTGATCTCACCAAGTGTCTTTTGGACATTTCAGATTTATTGTCCCATGGGTCTCTCACACTCCAGAACTCCAAAATAGAGCTTATTTTCTTTACTGATTTAACATTGGCCTATTAATTCCCCCCCAAATCTTGCCAACTAACCAGCCACTAAATGCTTAGAACTTTCAGACTTTTCCTTCTACCTTGAAGCTAGATTCTCTTTTCTGTGTTGTCTCCCCCAAAAAGGGTGTGAGTTCCTTAAAAGCAGAGACAGTTACTGTCTTGCTTTTTATATCCCCCCAGAACTTTGCAGATGCTTAGCACATAGTATTTGCTTAATAACTATTTTATTCATTTCTTCCAAATTTCTTCCCTCTTATGAAATATCTTATAGCGCTACCATCATTCCACTCCTTCAAGTTCGAAATATCAGTGTTACACTCAACTTCTCACTTTCTCTCACCCCAGATATTCAATCGGTTGCCAGATCTTGCAGTTTCTGCTTCTACAACATCTATCTTTAGTCCTTTATCTCTATTTATATAACCCTCATTTTAATTCAGGTTCTCATTACTTTTTTCTTTGACAATTGTAATGGCTACCTAATTGATCTCTCTGCCTGCCTAGCATCTCTCTCCATTCCATTCCATCTTCAACACCATTGCCAAAGATTTTCCAAAAGTTCAGTTCTGGTCAGACCCTTATTTAATAAATTCCAGTGGATCAGCTATTACATATAATACAAGTATTTAATAGATAAGCCAGATGATAAGCTCTTCAAGGAATAGACTTTTATTTTTGAGTTTGTATCTCCAGGGCTAAACACAGCACCTGTCACTTAATAAGTGTTTAATAAGTACTACTTAATTGGTTTCCTACCAGGCACTGGAGATATAGACAAAAATGAAACAATTAATCTCATTTCTTCTCATCTAATCTTCATTTCTATATTCTTCTGCAGATGACCATGGCAAATCTACCCAATGGGGTGGAAGTCTCTCTCTGAATTGCTTTGGTTTTGGTTGTTGTTATTTTGCTTTGCTTTGTGTTTTTATTATTATTCTTTTTCATTCAATGCATACCAATAGAGCAATTAGGCTATCTAAAAGTAATCCTTCCATCTTGACATGATTACCCACCTTTTTTTTCTAATTATACATTTCCCTAATGACATATTTCATGTGACTTCTTATACACATGGCATCATTGAAAATATGGCTGGTCTATTTTCTAAATATTTTCTTTTGCATGTTATAAAAATTATTTTATCAATGCCTTAAAATTTTTCTGTATCTTTTTAAAATTATCTTTCCAATCCAGAGTCATTCCTTATCAAAATTAATAAATAGGGAAAAGGGTACTCTGAAAAAATTCCAAAATGGAGAACACCCTGAGGGTTGTATGTCCTGGCTAGTCCACCCAGTTGGTTGAGCTGTAAGTCACATGGCTGGCTTATGAGAAAGACTGAAGGACGATTTGATAAGATAACCATCTGCACTAATTTCTGGGCAATGGCTGAGTCATTTTGACTGAGTATTTTGAGGTCTGTAGAAAACAGGATTGGACAATTAAAGCCTTTCTCTTTGAGGTCTAAGCTAATAGAGGAATTTTGCCATTGCCTCCCATTGGGGCAATACAGTTGTTTACAGGGCACTTCGGACTTCATCTGAAACCTTATATGCCTTCTGCTAAACTAAAATAACAAATTTTATGCCATATCCCTTATGAGAATGACAAATTGGGGAACTGACACATTGCCAACCTGGACACAAATGTTGTGATAATTTATTTGGCTGGGCACACGACAATTTGATGCTCCTAATTAAAAACAGAACAGCTAATTCTTCCTACCAGGGTTCATTGCAATCGATGTGTCCATCTATTCCTTAGGTCTTTGACCTGCACTCAATGGGCAAGTTGACTCTCTTCCCTATTCTCATGAAAAGAATCCTGCTTCCTTCAAAAAAAAATAGTTTCTTTGTCATATCCCTTACTACTGGGGTTGGATATTCCTTCTCTTAGAAAACAAGACTGCAAAGAAATCAACCACCCTTGTAAGGGGGGGGGGGAAATATACTAGGAAGGTCATTTTTCACATCCAATCTCCAGGAATATTTATCCAATAAGTATGAGTTGTTTTTTTTTTTAATGGTTCCAGGTGACCTTCTCTTGCCTTTCCTTACCCTGTCCTTGGACAAGTCTTCTAAGTCATTGCTTCCTCGGAGAACTCCATTCACTCTAATCAAATCATTCAGGTTCTCTTCAATTGATGTTTCATTTATTCTTCCTCTTTGATTCTTTCCTGTGATTGTTTGTACACTTTCTTCCCAGAAAGCGATTAGGGAATAAGAACAGTTCCTGTTAGAAAGTGCCTTGATTCTAAAGCCATGGGCAGGGGAAATTTTCTCCGTAAAACTTTGGTGGATGTGAACCTGGCAAAAAGAGCATCCCCTAACTGACCAGGTGGCCATGCTGAGTTCTTGGATGAAGGTGAGAGACCTTACCAAGCCCCCATGAAATAAGGAGGCAGCCCATCTATAGGGAAATGAAAGAGAAAGTCACTATTATTTCCTCCCATACCCCAGGAACTCCTAAAAAAGGGAAAGTCAACTGGAGGTTGAGAGAGTTTAAGGAACACTTTGAAAGTGATGGGGGGGGGACTCAGATCTATTGGGGTAAAGATCAGAGTACTAACCCTGGATTTAGGACAAGTTGTATATAAGAAGATAATGACTTCTTAACTATTTTACCAAAGATATACCATAACCTGTGATGATCATTGGTACCTATGGCACACATTTTATCATCTGTGCCATGTTCCTGATATTTCTAGTGTCCATTTTTACGTGTACAGAGAGAAGAGAGACAATTGGTATTTTGAGCATTTCTGGGGACTTTAAGAAAGGATCCCAAAGCACCATTGAATCACCAGAGGCTATAACTACCATTGGGCTTAGTCTAAAAAGCTTAACATAATTCATCAGACTTGGCAATGCCTATATTTAGACTTTTAGATAACAGCTGATTAAACTTCTGTCCTTCTAAGGAACACACATGATCAGCATTCATTAATGACAGTTTAAGAAATTCAATATGCTTTAAAGAAACTAAGCTTTGCCTTTGCCTCACTAAAATGTAAAATGATACCATCTCTTTTTTTCTTGGAAGGGGAGGGGGTTGGTAAGGACTTGGAGAGGCAAGAAATGAAAGCATTAACATTTCAGTTTTTCTCACTCAAATTAAAAATAGGTCAGGCTGGAAAAGTTATCTATAACAAGTAAAACTAACACATAAAAATTTCTATTGAGAAACAGAAAGGTATCTAAAAAATGCAATAGAATGGAAGCTGGATATATGTGTCAGGCTATACCCCCTAGCTACATCTGAAATCTTTGAGAGGTATGATGCAGTTTTGGAGTAAGGATGGCATAAAGTCCTTCGAGGCTAAGCTATCATTTAAAAACTGAGTTAGACCTACTTTGGTGCAATTGGTCATTTATATCTTCATAAACTGAAGAGGCAGGTACTGAGAAATGGCAAAGGAATCTAGATCTATAAATAATCTTCAAGGTATTTTTAAATGTAAAAAATGTAAGTAGGGAGCAGGGTATTTGTAAGTATTTTCATCGTCAAATCCTGTCTCAGATACATACTAGATGTCTGACCCTGGGGCAAGTAATTTAGCTCTATTTGCCTCGGTTTCCTAACCTGTAAAATGAGCTGGAGAAGGTAATGGCAAACCACTCTAGAATCTTTGTCAAGAAAACCTCAAATAGGGTTACAAAGAGTCAGAAATGACTGAAAGTGGTCTAACACAGTATCGTTTACCCTTTTGGTCTTTTTTTTGCTTAGATTTGAACTTTGAGAGATGAAGGGTGGCTAAAAGGACACAACGGGCATCAGTTGCAGGGTAGTATCAGTGAATGCTTTAGGAGAAAGGACAGCCGGCATATAATGGTACCCAGGGAGCACAGGAGAGCTCAACCTTGCTAGACCCCTTCCCACTGGGCTCTGAATGAAAATGGCCCTGGGAGCTTTAAGCAGTGGCATTATTCAGTGCAGGGAAGTGCAAGGAGAGGAAAGTGTGTAAACTAGGGCACAGCAGTGTTTCCTGGAACCTAGAGCCAGGATGTCTCCATCCTTTGGTTTTATGCAGCTGCAACCAGAAGATACACCCAAAGCAAAGGCTATCATAAAATATTGATTTTTTTTTAGTAGGCTTTCCCCAAGGCACATGTTATCCCTGGGAGGATAAAGGGAGAGGAACAGGATTTGATTCTGAAAAATGGCATAGGCTATCAATAAGGATTGAGCTAAAAAGAAATAGAATTCTCTGCTGTGTGTTACATCATGGACTTATTATTTTAGTTTTACTACACGTTTATTTAATCCAATTAAATTGAGGTTTGAATTGAACTTAAATGGAATCAGTGACTAACTGAAACAATACTGAGGCTGTCCAGGAAAGGGCAAGACCAGCAAAGGCAAGTGGAGCCATTTGAATGAAAAGCGGTGATTGGTATACTCCTGGATGAGAAACCAAGATGTAAAGGTAAGAATTCGAGCCTTGAGTGTGGCAGTTGGTGGCACAATGGATAGAGTAACAAGTCTAGAATCAGGAAAATGTGAGTTAAAATTCAGTCTCATACCCTTTAGTAGCTGTATGTCCCTGGGCAAGATGCTTAGCCCCACTTGCCTCAGTTTCTTAATCTGTAAAATGAAGTGGAGAAGGAAATGGCAAACCACTTCGGTATCTTTCCCAAGAAAATCCCAAATGGAGTCTTGCCCTCAGTCAGATAGTAAATGTCTGAGGGCAGATTTGAACTCAGGAAGGTGAGTCTTCCTGATTCCAGACCTGGTCCTCTATCCACTGTGCCACCTAGCTGCCTCTTGCTAATTATTGATAATTAGTTGATTATTTTAGTTAATCACTGATTTAGTTATTAGTTGATTTCACCTCTTTATCTTTGTCTGCCATTGTTTAGATCAACAAGGTGCTGGTCACAGCTTGAAGAATACAGTGAACTGTTAAGGAATTTATTCTTCCACTTCTTAAATCTTCCTCAAGGCCTGATCCCTCTCCCCCAGGAATTACTTAGATTCTCTGGAAGATTCTATTATCATGAAAAGACCTTTAAGGTCATTGTAATGACACCAGCATTTACCCTGACACAGTGTCTTTCCTCTCATCCACAAAATGGTGGAGGATGGCACTAAAATGAAGACAAGGTATGTACATTGTTTTTGCCTATCTGCACCCATTTTTCTCCTTGTTAGAATATAAACTCCTTCAAGGGAGAGACTGTTTCATTTTTATCTGTTAATAAATGCATTTTTGGAAAGCAATTACAGATAGACAATGAATTGAGATCAGAATAATTTCCAGGGATGGATGAGTGATGGTAGCTGGTAAAGAGAAAACTAAGAATTAAAATAAAATATGGCTAAAGTTCAGACATAAATATAGTGGGCAAATGAGGCAACCACTAACTAATCAAAGCAACAGGATCCCAGGCTAAGAATCCTAGGTATGAAAGGTTTCAATCTTTCCTAGTTGGATTTCTGGAACAGGCCAAGCAACAAGTTGGAAGAAATTATGCATTACTTTCAATGATTCTTCTCACTGAAACAAAATACTATTTTTTATATCAGTATGTTCATAGTGATGCTATATGACTGCAAATCCTAGAACACTAGCATTTCAAAGATCCCAAAGGAGAATGGAAAGATGTATAATAAGAATGCTAGTCTATATTTTATTACAAAGGATTATTTGCATACACGTTGCCCAAGTGATCTTCCAGGACATTTATGTCTGAGAAAGGAGGTGAAAACACCTGTGTAACAAGGATGCACATTCACAGATAATGTACAAATATGAAATGGGCCAGAAAAAGAACTCTAGAATATTGCGTATATCTCCTAAGGAGGGCTTATGGAAATATATGGGAAATAACTGTACAAGTTAAAGTATGGAAAGGCTCCAATTTGCATTGGTAAAAAAAAAATAATAATCTTACTGATGGTGAAACCACAAAGAGATCTAGTTATCCAACTATGAAAGACAAATAGCAAGGAATTCCTTTGTGTATTTTGAGTGTAAATAAATTGCACAACCTTAATGCTATTTGTAAATTATAAACTTCTTTTATTCAAGTAATCCTATCTAATTTCATAATATCAAAGAGAAAGCATTTGGATCAATGATTTGGAGTAGGAAAGGCCTTGGGGGGGTCATCTAGTTCAAAGTAATTATCTTACAGATGAAGAAACTGAGACCTATGGAGAATAAATAATTTTCATAGACCATTCTGGTTGTGGTTTCTTATTGGATTTCATAACTACTCTCAGAACACACCCTTAGGGGAAGTAGTTGAGACTAGATAAAAATTCAGGTTCTCTAACTACAAATCCAGTTTCCACCTCCACAATGGACCACTAACAAACTAGACTTGTCATTTACACTGAACATTAAAATACTGATTTTTTTAATTTGAAAGGTTTGTTAGAGTTTCCCTCAAGCTCCTTTCAAATACTCATTGTTGGATAATATTTGGTAGAATGAAAGCCACAATTCTTCCCCTGATGTCAATGTATAAAACTAGTAAAAAATGAAGATTTTATTATCAGGTATTAATTGTTTCCATCCAGTAAATATTTATTAAGTTTTTGCCCACTAATTTGTATGTGGCAGTATGCTACACACTGGGAGTACCAACAAGCAGTATGGTACAATCCTAATAGAAAGATTATCATCATTTTAGCAAGTCAACCTGGGTTAAAATCTTAGCTCTTTCATTTAGTAACTATGATTTTGAAAAAGTCACTTTAGTTCTCTGGGCCTAATCTCTAGGGTATATTGAGCAAGATCATCTCTCAGGTAATTTCTAGGTCTAAATCTATTATTCTATATTGCCTTTCTTCAAGGATCCAGTTATCCAACAAGGAAAAATAAATAGCAAGAAATTCCTATATGCATTTTGAGTGTGACCAAACTGTACATCATTCATGCTTGCAAACAATATTAAAAGTATTTCTTTTTATGTCAATTAATCTGGAATGGGGTCATTCTTCTTAGAAAAATTGTCATTTGATGTCACTGCTTCATCAGCTCATATGAAGCCTACAATTGGTATACTTCCTTTGTGTTCAACCTATTTTATTTAAAATGTAAGTTATTTGAAAGCAGGAACTAATTTGTTTTATATCCTCAACACTTGGCATAATGTTTGGAAATAGCAGGCACTTAATAATGTCTTTTTTTCTTTTATCCATTCATTAATGACTAAAAGGTAATGGTAATACTCCTGAGAAGCAAAGCCTTTTCACTTGACTAAATGATTAACTCTTCAAGTGAAATTGAGGGTCCAGTTGGTCCAGAAGAAATAAAGACATCTGAGGCAAAGTCAAACAAACAACTAAGCCAAAGGGATCATCCTTATATTCATAGAATTGAATTCCTGAGTTAAATAGACATCTACAAAGCATCCAGAGTCCAAATATTATATGAGTAGGCAATTTTTCTGTAACATACTTGACTAATAGCAATTCAACCTTTTGTAAATACCTCCAGTGAGTCGAACCCACTGACTCCTGAGGTATTCCACTTTGGGATAGTTGTCCTTAGTCTTAGTAAAAAGTAAATGGTAACATTTCATTATTCCCTAACACAAGTCCCCCTTTTCTACCTTCCTCCTTCCTCTCACTGCATCTCCCAGCTAGCTCTTCTTTTCCTTTTTTCCCTATCTGTGAATAGCAATATGTCACCCTCATTGTTGTGACTTTGCATTTCTGGTATGACTCAAGGCTGAAATGAATATACAGATATATTTCTTTTCCTTCAGTCTTTGATACAGCCAAACTGGCTGTCTTATTTGTTCCTCATGCCATCTCCCATCTTCCCAGTCTGGATTGCACTCCCTCCTTATTTCTATCTCTTAGAATTCACAGGTCATTCATTGATTTCTACATAAAGACTTTCCTTAACACCCCATCCCTCATCTCAGCTAAGCTGTATGTGTTGTCTCCCCTGGAAGAATGTAACATCACTGTGGCCAAGGATGGTTTCATTTGTGTCAGTCAGCATTTAAAAAAATTATAAACAAAGGAGAAATTAATAAAAACTGAATGTAAAAGAACTATTGAACTAATAAATGACTTGGAGTTGGTTCTTTGAAAAAAACAAATAAAAGAGATAAAATATCCATTAATCTAATAAAAAGGAAAGAAGAGAATGAAATCAGTATAAAAATGAAAAGAAAGATTTCACTTTTAATGAAGAGGAGTATTAGGAGCTATTTTGCTGAAATATATGACGATATATACAACAATCTAGGTAAAATGGATGAATATTTACAAAAATATAAATTGCTTAGATTAACAAAAGAGGAAATAGAATATTTCAATAATCCCATTTCAGAAAAAGAAATTGAACAAGCCATCAAGGAACTTCCTAAGGAAAAAATCCCCAGGGTCAGATGGATTCATAATCAAACATTTAAAGAACAACTAATCCTAATATTATACAAACTATTTGACAAAATAAGCAAAGAAGGAGTCTTATCAATTTCCTTTTATGACACAAATATAGTACTGATACCTAAGATAGGCAGACCAAAAACAAAGAAAAAAATACAGAACAATCTACTTAACAAAGATAGATGCAAAAACCTTAAATAAAAAGTTATCACAAGGTTTATTCACTATGACCAGGTGGGATTTATACCAAGAATGCAAGGATGGTTTAATATTAGGAAAACCATCTCCATAATTGACCATATCAATAATCAAACTAACAGAAATAAAATGATTATCTTAATAGATGCAGAAAAAGCCTTTGACAAAATATTCCATGGAATACACTAGAAAAGAATTATAGGAATAAAAGGACCTTTCCTCAAAATAATGAGTAGTATTTATTTAAAACCATCAGCAAGTATCATCTGCAATGGGGATAAGTTATAAGACTCCCCAATAAGATCATGAGTGAAGCTAGGATACCCATTATGAACAATATTATTTAATATTGCACTAGAAATGCTAGCAGTAGCAATTAGAGAAGAAAAAGAAATTGAAGGGATTAAAGTAGGCAGTGAGGAAACTAAACTATTACTCTTTGCAGATGATATGATAGTACACTTAGAGACTCCTAGAAAATTAACTAAAAAGCTGGAGGAAATAATACATTTAGAGATTAAAATTAATATTCAATAACTAAGGTATTATATTTAGTAACACTTTTATTAAAACAAAAGGCTAGAGTAAAGGCAAGGTTCCCAGACTGTGCTCATGGATGAGAGAAAAGAGCCAAAGGAAGTAACTACAGAACTTATAAATCAATAACGTGACCATGCAAACGTGGAGGCGTAGGAGCAATTAAAGGGAATTTTGGGAAATACTAGGGAACTTGTAGGGGATGAAGTACAAAGTTCAAAATCTCCCTTTATACATAACTTAAGAAAAGTTGCAGGATACAAAATAAACATAAAACATCAGCATTTCTATATATTTCCAACAAAAATCAGTGCAAGAATTAGGAAGAGAAACTCCATTTAAAATCAGGCTAGAAAATAGAATATATTTAGAAATCTATCTGTGAAGACAAACACAGGAATTATGTTAATACAATTATAAAACACTTTCCACACGAATAAAACTAGATCTAAACAATTGGAAAAACATTAATTGCTCATGGGTAGGACAAGCTATTATTATAAAAATGACAACTCTACCTAAATTAATTTACTTATTCAGGGCCATAATTATCAAACTACCAAAAAACTATTTTAGAGAATTAGAAAAAATAATAACAAAATTCACCTGGAAGTAAAAAAGATCAAAAATATTAAGGGAAATAATGGAAAAAAATATGAAGGATGGTGGCCAATCAGTAGCAGATCTTAATCTGTACAGAAGTGATCATCAAAACAATTTGGTACTGGCTAAGAGATAGAAGGGTGTATCAATGGAATAGACTGGAGTAAATAACCTCAGCAATCTTGTGTTTGATAAATCCAAAGATCCCAATCCAACAATGTTTGATAAATCCAAAGCTTTTGGGATAAAAACTCAGTATTTGAGAAAAACTCCTGGGAAAATTGGAAAATAACACAGGAAAATTTAGGTTTAGATCACTGTCTCATGCCCCTCAGTGATGGGCAACCTTTTGAGCTTGGTGTGTCAAAATTTGCCAAAAAAAAAACAAAAAAAAAAAAAACTACTATAATTTGGGTGGTGTGTCACTTTGAGGAAAAAAAAAACCCAAACACTTAATTTTGTGATATTTGTAGTTTAAATAACAAAATTATATAATTGCAATATATAATTGTATTTAATAAACCAAAATAGATAAATTAATATAGATAGAATAGTCATCTATAGTGCACAGAGTGTGTGCACTACACTACAACAAATATTTCATCCTCCGCATGCGGCCCCATACTTCTCTCTATGTGGCCACATGTGGCTGCATGTCATCAAAAATGGCTACACGTGTCAGTGCTGACACACATGTCATAGGTTTGCCATCACTGCCTTATACCAAGATAAGTTCAAAATGGGTATATGATTTAAACATAAAAAAGTGATATTATAAGTAAATTAGGTGAATATGTAATAGTATACATGTCAGATCTATGGGGAAGGAAAGAATTATGACCAAGCAAGAGATTAGAGAACATTACAAGATGAAAAATGAATAATTTGTATTATATTGAATTAAAAAGTTAAAAAATTAAAAACATAAACCAAAATTAGAAGGGATGCAACAAACTAGGGAAAAAACTTTTATAACAAAATTCTTTGACAAAGGTCTAATTTCTATAATATACAAAGAACTAAGTCAAATTTATAAGAAATCAAGCCATTCCCCAATTGAAAAATGGTCAAGGGACATGAATGGGCAATTTTCAGATGAAGAAATCAAAATTATCAATAATTATGTGAAAAAATGTTCTAAATTCCTCCTGATTTGAGAAATGGAAATTAAAACAATTCTCAGATACCACCTTCTACCCAACAGAGTTGCCAATATGACAGCAAAGGAAAATAAAAAATGTTGGAGGGAATGTGGCAAAATCGGGATATTAATGCATTGCTGGTGGAGTTTTGAATTGATCCAAACATTTTGGAAGGAAATTTAGAACTATATCCAAAGAGCTTTAAATGAATCCATCTCTTTGGTCCACCAATATAACAACTAGGTTTGTACCCTAAAGAGATAATAATGAAAAATGTTGGTACAAAAATATTCATAGCCACACTCTTTGGGGTGGCAAAAATTGGAAAATGAGTGGGTGTCCCTTGATTGGGGAATGGCTGAACAAATTGTGGTATATGATGGCGATGGAACACTATTTTGCTATAAAGAATGATGAACTGCTTGATTTCTATTAGAATTGGAAAGCCCTCCATGAACTTATGCAGAATGAAATGAGTGAAAAGAGCAGAAGGAGAAGAACATTATACACAGTAACTGAAACACTGTGGGACGATCAAATGTCATTGACTTTGCTACTAAGAGCAGTGCAATGATCCAGGACAACTCTGAGGACATTATGAAAAAGAATGCTATCTACATCTAGAGAAAGTACTGTGGGAGTAGAAATTCTGAAGAAAACATATGAATTTTCATTTATTTATATGGGTATATGGTTTGGAGTTTTGGTTTTAAAAGATTATTACAAAAATGAAGAATATGGAAATTATTTTTGAGTGATAATATATATATATATATACATAACCTAGTGAAATTGCTTGTCAGCTTTGAAAGTGGGGAGGAAAGAGGGGAGAGAGATAACAAGAATCATGTAACCATGGAAAAATGTTTTAAAAATAAAATAAAGGGGGCAGCTGGGTAGATCAGTGGATTGAGAGCCAGACCTAGAGATGGGAGGTCCTAGGTTCAAATCTGACCTCAGACACTTCCCAGCTGTGTGACCCTGGGCAAGTCACTTGACCCCCATTGCCTACCCTTTTCACTCTTTTGCCTTGGAGCCAATACACAGTATCGACTCCAAGACGGAAGGTAAGGGTTTAAAAAAAATAAAATAAAATAAAAATTTTAAATGGTTTAAAAAAATTTATGTATTTGTTACATTAAAGTTCCCAGGTATCTTCCTCTCTCCCTCTCCCACTATAGAAGATATCATTTGAATATATATATATATATATATGTGTATATATATATATATGTATGTGTGTTATATCTATATGTTAGCATTTATATATGTGTATATAGTGATTTTTATGTGTTAGATACTAAATTCTGGAGAAACAAAGAAATAAAAATATAATCACCATCATTTCACAATCATCTCATTAACACAGTAAAAACAAACCCCACCAGGAATGTTTTTGTCCTAGTTGTCCATAGCCCACTCCCACCCCAACCATACACGTAAGCATACAGGCATATCGGTTACCTCCCTCAACATAAGGCAATACAAAAAGGAGAGGATGAGAGAAGGAAGA
>NC_058134.1:241495070-241519732 GCF_016433145.1 Gracilinanus agilis
GAGGGAGAGAGAGAGAGAGAGAGAGAGAGAGAGAGAGAGAGAGAGAGAGAGAGAGAGAGAGAGAGAGAGAGAGAGAGAGAGAGAGAGAGAGAGAGAAAAGTAGGTTAAAGTGAATAAAGTTATTAGATTTAAAACTATTCCTTAGCAATTGAATAACCACTATCTCTTTAATCTCAGGTTCTACATAAATATTTACTCTGGCAACAAATTTATCAAATAACTTTCAAACGAGTAAAGAAAAGTTAAACTATCATTCAAAGCCATTCATTATATTAGGACAATAACCAGACATCTTTCTCCTACGGTACAGGTGGCTACACCTGTTTACAGATTTCACATTGTGATTAACTTGGACAATTAAAAATTATTTTATATATATTATTTCTTTGTTATCATATTTATTTTATTCTTTGAAAGACACACAGATCAAGGGAATTTGATTAAATGTTGAAAAATGATTTTTTCAATGGAGTTTTAAAAATAAACCAGGGTCCTTACAAACCCAGCTAGCCTATTTTCTTACCTAGAAGATTTCAGTCACTGTCTTTGATATGCTATAGTTTTAGATTCTCTCATGACACTACAAATGTAAGCATAATGGCATATTGAATCAAAAATTAATCTCAGAGAAAGTAAGCCCTGAGTTCAAGTCCTGATTCTGATACATATCAGCTGTGTGATCTGGCCAAATCACTTAACCTCTCAATTCCCCCATCAACTCCTATTAGGCTCTAAGTGGAGAATATGGTGCTCAGGGAGGACTAGCACCTCTGGTTTGAGGGCTTGCAGAGCCCTTTTCAAGACTGCTTATCCACTTTTTGTGTTCATCTTTTCCCCCAATTCTCACCTGTGACTCCAAGAAGCCATAGCATGCATACTTACCACATCCTAGTAAAACCCCTTGGCTAGTAGACTGGATCAGGCTGAGGGTATCTAGATTGAGTCTTAAAATAATCAATGAATTAGAGGAATGACATGCACCTCAAGAATGTGAAGACTTTTCCCAGCAGAATGGGTAAATGAGAACAATTTGTTTCAATGGCCATGAAGGCAGCTGAAGCAGGCACTGTGGAGGGCTAAGCTTGGTCAGATATCAAAGGCACAGAATTCATCCACTACATCCCAGGCCACCACCAGTCATTCTGATTTTTTTGTCTTGTCACTGGACTCCTAGGCTCTAGAACAGAGAGTGAGGCCAATGAGTTTGTTTGACTCTTCTTCACTTAAATCCAATTCACTCATAAGTTAATACATCGCCTCTGATGACATTGGTCTTCTTCCAAAACTAAGGACAAACAAGGATCTACATTTCAAAGAAGATGGCAAATCGATTGAAGGAATTTCACCATCCAGGAGTTCATTATATCAATGAAATCAAGAGTTCTGTAAGCTATGAATCTATAGGCAAATGCTAAGATAGAGCTCATCTTAATACTTTAAAAATTAATTTTTAATGCGTTGACAAATGGAACTTAAATATTTTTAAAATTATGGCTCACTTATTCCCAAGGCATGACTCCTTCTCATCTTGTCATATCTTTAAGACTCCTAATTATTATTTAAGATTAATTAACTTTTGATGCTTTCCCATCTGGCTTCAGTATGTTGATGCTGATGTTCAATCCTCTCCAACTCTTAATGACCCCATTTCGGATTTTCTTGGAAAAGATACTTGAATGGTTTGCATTTTCTTCTCAAGCTAATTTTACAGATGAGGAAACTGAGGCAAATAGGATGAAGTAACTTACTCAGGGTCACACAACTAGTAGGTGTCTGAGGCCAGGTTTGAACTCATGAAGTTGAGTCTTTCTGATTTCAAGCCAAGTGCTCTATCCATTGTGCTCCCTAAGCATCTTGCTTTAGTATAGGTATATATTATTTATGATCCTTACTTGTAGAGATATTAAAGAAAATGGTTTATGCCACTCCTGTGTTCTAAATGTTTTGATGTCCCTTATTTCTTGCAGTTTTTTTTTAATTAAAAATATTTAATCAATTAATTTAGAATATTTTCTCATGGTTACATGATTCATGTTCTTATTCTCCCCTCCACCCCAACATCCCCCCCCCCCGATAGCTGACGCGCAGTTCCACTGGGTTTTACGTGTATCATTGATCGAGACCTATTTATATATTATTGATATTTGCACTGGGGTGATCATTTAGAGTCTACATCCCGAATCACATCCCCATCGAACCATGTGATCAAGCAGTTGTTTTTTTTCTTTTGCATTTCTTCTTCCACAGTTCTTTCTCTGGATATGGATAGCATCTTTCTCATAAGTCCCTCATAATTGTCCTAGATAATTGCAGATAATTGCATTGCTACTAGTAGAGAAGTCCATTACATTCGATTGTACCACAGTGTATCTGTCTCTGTGTATAAGGTTCTTCTGGCTCTGCTCCTTTCATTCTGCACCACTTCCTGGAGGTTGTTCCAGTTCACATGGAATTCTTCTAGTTCATTATTCCTTTGAGTGCAATAGTATTCCATCACCAACAGATACCACAATTTGTTCAGCTATTCCCCAATTGAAGGGCATCCCCGCATTTTTCCAATTTTTGCCACCACAAAGAGCTCCTACAAAGTTTATACTTCTTACTATGGCCTTCAGTGCTCTTGATAATCTGTCTTCATCCTGCCTTTCCAACCTCACCTCATTTCTCTCCTCTAAAACATTTAAAATTTAGCTATATGAGGCTACTTGCAATTCTTCATACATTCCTTGTGCTTTCCTACCCTTATGTCTTTAATTACTCTGACTCCTATGTTCCACATCTGTCTTCCCACCTTCTTCTCATGCACACATACACACTTTATTTATTCCTACCCACATGAAAACCAAACTCAATGGCAATGCCATCTGCAAAAAGTCTTTCATGTCCTCTAAGCCAGTAACCAATTTACCCCTTGGGCTTCACATTTTGTTATTGTTGATGTTATAGTTGCATTTTCCTGATATTCTTAATTTGTTTTATGTTTCTCTCTATGTTTAATTGTCCTACTAGACTATAAGTTCCATGAGGGCAAATCAAGTACAAATTTATATTCTGGGGAAAGGGAAATTACAATTCATTCTTTAGTCCTTCCTTAAGTAATCTGATCAGATTGGCCCAGATTGACTGCTGTTTATAATCAAATAGAAACCAGAACCATGGTCCTCTGGGATCTGCATGTTGGGGAGACTCACAGACATGAGAAATTTTCTAAAGATGATGAACTCAAATAATATGTACAAAAAATAAAAGTAAGTATAGAATGTGTTTCTCAACCCATTTTGCTGGTAGAGACCTTATTATGGCACGAGATTTCTCTCTCTCTCTCTCACACACACACACACACACAGAAATAAAGAGAGAGAAAAAGAGAGAGAGAGACAGAGAGAGAGAGAGACAGAGAGAGAGAGAGAGAGAGAGAGAGAGAGAGAGAGAGAGAGAAAGAGAGAGAGAGAGAGAGACAGAGAGAGAAGTGCAATTATTTAACATTTCTAATCTAGATCTCAAGTTAGGCAATCTCTCTGCCCTCCACCCTCACCCAATAGGAAAGCTCCTTCCTTTATTGTCTATATATTTTTCTACATATACTTTCTTTTCATTTCTGTTTTGCTATTGATTTGGATAAATAGGTTTCTTTGCTTACAGAAATTCAAGGTGAAGCTACTTAAGAGCAGGAACTGTCTTGCTTATATTTACATTCCCAGAATTTAGCACAGTTCTTTGACCACATAATAAACTCTTAACAAATGCTTTATTTACCTACATATATAATAACAATACAAATACCTACATATATAATAACAAAACAAAACAACAAAAAGAACTACAATTGATTCAGTAGCTTTAAAAAGAATCCTTATCTTCTGTCTTAGAATTGATATTAAGTATATGTTCCAATGTAGAAGAGCAGTAATGGCTAGGCATCTGGGATTAAATGACTTGCCAAGAATCACAGCTTGGAATTCAATAATATTTTAAATGACTTTTTGTTTTGTTAATAACAGTAAAGTGTTCCAGTTTGACTTTCATGATTGAATATCTAGAATCACACTTTGAATATAGTAGACACTTAATAAATACTTTGAAAAAATGAATGTTTGAAAAACATGATTTTTCAGTCTCTCAAATGTGTTTGTTTACATATGTATACAGATATATATTCATTGAACCCTTCTATCCTTTCTAAGGTCTATGTAGTAGGGTTTGCAGGGCCATATTGACTGTCATCAACAGATATGTTCAGCAGCTGATCAGAATACTTTCATTTCGTTGTACTTCATGTTTTTAATAACGTAATAATTTCCCAAAAACTTACCACCATACCTTTATGCCATTGGATTCTCCCTCTCAACAAAGAAAAAACAATGAAAACCAAATGACATCAATATTATTTCTGCCAGTAGATACCATATTGTAGCCTCAAGTGATACCCGCCTTTCTAATAAGAGCAGTGAGGTATAGGTTCTAGTTTTCTTGGTCTATATACACTTGTATATTCATATTTTCTCAGAAAAGTCATTGACGACCATTTCTGTATCTCAAGATTCCAGGGATCATTCTTTCTGTATACAAATGACTTTGTTTATTGTTAAGCATCACTAGTTCTATGTGTGTATTTGGAGGGGTATATCCCTCCATTCTTTGTAGCCTTGTTCTCTGTCACTGATCCATCTGCTCATAGCCTAGGATGCATCTATCACTAGTTAGTAGTACGATGCTTTAATGGCAATAAGAGGGAAAGAGGACCCTAACTGGGCTATCCTACTTTCTTTCCCATAGATTAAGTCCATAAAAGGTGCTCATTCTTCACAAGCACCATACATATTATATCTTGGTCCTATTTTCCAACTTTATGCACTCTGGAAAGCACCTGAACTAGGATAATATCCCATTATTACTGCTTTGCCCCTTTTTATGGGCTGCTTGAAACTTTGTTCCTCAATTTCACACGCCAGTGCCACTCTCAAGATTTAAAATTCTGCACTGTTCTCTCTACTTTACCTTAGGAAATATTTCTAGCTTCAACGTGCAATAGCTTTATAAGGCTGCTTTAACCTCAAAAGCTCTTTTAAAAAAACTGATTTATCTTTTCTTCATAGGATATATCTACTTTTACCTCTACTGGTTCATTTATCCCCAAGCCTTTAAATTGTCTTGCTCCTCCGGGCAGTTTCTCTGTGTGCATCAACTTTTCTCTATTAAACAATACTAACCACTCTTACATACTCAGGATAAATATAGAAGCACATTTTGGTGTCTGGTATGTCTGAGTTACTGGGTCACACGCTGAAGGTCAATAAAATGAGTGCTTAGAAAAATGTGTTCATTACAGATTAATTGATTTTGAGAACTGCCTTATGAAACTGATACTCACCTGAAGATCAGGAGGTTTAGATCCTAGTTCTGGTTTATGACAGTAATAGCTAGCATTTATATAGTGCTTTAAGGACTCCAAGCACTTTAAAGATATCCCATTTTATCCTCATAGAAATCCAGGGAAGTAGGTACTATAATTTCGTATAATTATCTTCATCTTACAGATGAAGAAATTGAGGCAGATGAAGATTAAGTGACTTGCCCAAGGTCACAAAGCTAGTTTAATGTCTCAGTCTAGATATGTAAGATTAAAGATTTGGATTAGATTATTCCTTATTTTTTCTTTGAACGGGATCTGTCATTTCACTAGTGGAGGAAATTCCCAGGGAGAATATCAGCAGATTATTACATGTGCTGTTCCTTAGACTTAGAGAGTTGGCTAAGATACAGACAGGCTCAATAATTTACCCAAGGTCACAAAGCTTATATAATTTATAAGTCAAAATGGGGCCTGAACCTAGGTCATACTGACTCCAAGGTTAGCTCTCTGTCCTGAGTAGTGTGCTTTCACTCTTTTGGAATTTTATAGACCCTTTCTACTATAGTATTCTACAGTTCTGAGAGACATAGCACAATACATTTAACCCCTCAAAAGCAGTTTCCTCATTCATGAAATAGTAAATTGCTTGGCTATATCATAGGGTAATTGTAAAGATAACATAGCAAAGCAAATCTGGACTCATATAGAGCAGAAAGAAAACTTAACAGTGGTTTTGTCTTTTTTTCTTAATTTGAAGAAAGTTATCATTTACTGATTTTTCACATTCTTTCCTATGTAAATTATGTAAATTTTCTCCCTCCCTTCCACCCATCCTCCACCCATTGAGAAGACATGCAAAATATTATTAACTAAACAAGTGAAATCATGCAAAACACATTTTCATATTAGCCACTTCTCCAAGAAAACCAAAAAACAATAAAGACAGAAAATTATATTTCAATTTCCATTCAGAATTCATCAGTTCTCTCTCTGGGGGTAGATAGCAGTTTTTCATCATGAGTCTTTTGGAATTGTCTTGAATAATTGTGATCATAGTAACTGTCTTTCATATTTGATTATCATTACAACATTGCTATTACTGTGCATACTCATCAGAATTGGTTCAAAGAGGGATGTGTACATGTAATATAAAAATATTTAATAATTATTAATTTTATAAAATAATGCATTGTTATATACAATTATATATATATATATATTTCCTCTTTAAACCAATTCTGATGACAGTGAGGTTCAAACATTGCCCACAAATTTTCCCTTGTACTATAAAAGGTCTTCTTTGCACACCTCTTTTACATGAGAAAATTTTCTATTTTCTACTTCTTCTTTCCCTCTTCTCCTAGTACATGCATTTTTCTCATCCTTCATTTTTAAAAATAGTTGACTCCAACATAACCAACTTACACTCATCACACAAAATGATAAAGTTCTTCAAAGTTACATGTTTTACCTTCCCATTTAAAAATCATTTTAATTTTATTGAGTTCCTTATGATTACTTTTACATGTTTACTTTTTATGCTCATAGTGAGTTTTGTGTTTGAATGTCAAATTCCTATCCAGCTCTGATCTTTTCATCATAAATACTCAAAAGTCCTCTTTTTCTTTTAAAAAAGCATAATTAGTTTTGCTGGGTATGTTATTCTATGGTATAATCCTAGCTCCTTTGCTTTTATGTATGTCATATTCACAGCCCTGTACTCCTTTAACAAAAAAAGCTGCTAAATTTTATGTGATCCTGATGGTGGTTCTAGAGTATCAGAATTGTTTCTTTCTGGTTGCTTGAAATATTTTCACTTTGACTTGCAGGCTCTGGAATTTGACTGTAATATTCCTGGGAACCTCTGCTACTGTTGCTGTTGCATTAATGGCATTGGTACTGTGCTCTATGGAGGCTCCCTCTCCAACTTCATAATACTCTCCTGCCTACCTACTAAACTGACCTAGGCAAAGAAAATATCTCACTTTGACCTTTGTCAGGTCTGCAGCTCCAAAATTTGACTTGAGGTATTATTTTAAAGTTTCTTAGAGGGGACTGTTGAGAGAATTCAGCTGGGTTATTGCCTTTGTTTCATCATCTTGACTCTACCACCATATACATCATTTTTGCAATTAAAAAGTTGGCAACATTTGTGTGTATTTCTGAAATAAAGTATTTTGATGGCACATTTCAATGTACTTTTAACTGAGTCTTTCCATATGTTAAGCCAATTTTATACGTGAAAGCTATTGAAAACTACACAATTTTCTTCTGCAAAGCAAAGTTATATCTTATCACAACACATTAATATTTTATAACGAAAAATTAAGTAGTTTGAGCTACATAGTTATAAATATACCTAATTATCTAAAATATTTCATATAATTATTTCAAAGACAGTCATATACAGAGTCTTAAGACTTTTTTTTGTTATGGTGTTCTGGTAGACCAATAATTCTTAAATTGTCTCGAGTTCTGTTTTCCAGATATGTGCTTGTGTCAATGAGGTTTCATATTTTTCTCAAA
This sequence comes from Gracilinanus agilis, assembly GCF_016433145.1. Classification (NCBI taxonomy): domain Eukaryota; kingdom Metazoa; phylum Chordata; class Mammalia; order Didelphimorphia; family Didelphidae; genus Gracilinanus; species Gracilinanus agilis. The sequence continues at coordinate 241,502,950 of NC_058134.1, forward strand.
TTTTTCATTTTTTATATTTTGTTTTATATATTTTTGCTGCCTTGTGAAGTCATTTGCTTCTAGTTGTTGAATGCTAATTTTTTAAAGATTGAATTTTATCCCTGGGTTTTTGGTCATCCTTCTCCTTCTGGTCTGATTTTTTTTATAGATCCTCTTTGACCTTCTTTGCTTTTTTCCAGCTGATAAATTTTGTCTTTAAAGAAATTATTTCTTGTTTTAATTCATGTATTTCCTTTTCCCAATTGTCTTCCATCTCTGTTGATTGCTTTCTGAATTCTTGAGTTATTTGAATTTTGAGTTCTTGAATTAATTGAATTTTGAGTTCTTCCAAACCCTGTGCTCATTTCACTGGAGTCGCTGTTTTTTCATGATGTTTTTGGTTTTCCTCTGATCCATTTGCTCTTTGTTCAATTTCTGGATAGAAGCTGTCTAATGTGATTTCTTTTTTTTTCTTTTTCTGTCGTTTACTCATATTTTTTCCTTCTTTCTCCCCTATAATTGGCTGTAATCTTGGTCCTCTGATCATGTTTTTTATCTGTGTATTTGGGCTATTCAGTCCTGGGAGGGCTTCTTCTCTGGTCTGTTGCCTAATTAGGTTAGTGGGACCTGAGGCCAGATTTTCTCCAGCTGGTAGTAAAAGCTAAAGAAGTGAGTTCTGCTACTTTCATTGTACTCTGTGGGGGAGGGATGTTGGAGCTTCTGTAGAGCTCAAAGTGCCCTGAGGTCAAAACCTCGAAATTAAGGGGGAGGGAGGTGTCAGCATAGGATGGAGCATTTGTTCACCCTCTCTGGGTTTCTTCCCTAGCAGCCTCCCTTCTGTCCATGATCAGAGCCTTGAGTTTGGCACAGCTGTGCCAGTGAGGCACTCCCTCACACTAGAACTCCAGCCCACCCAGAGATTCCAGAATCTGCAGGAGACTCAATTCATTAGGTGGAGGAGGAGACCTGGGATCTTCCTCCTTTCTTTCCCCTCCCAATGAACAGTTTTTAGAATTCAGACTTTTTTTCTCTTTTTTTCCATGTACCTTTTAAGTTGGGGTCAGCTGGGGAATCCCCCAGCTCTGTTCTGTTGTCAGATTTGGTTTTCTGTTCCCTCAGAGCCCTTTGTCCTTGATTGGTGGTGAAGGGTTTTATGGAGGTCTGGAGCCTTGCTGCTTCTATGCTGCCATCTTCCCAGAATTCCTCCACTTGTGCCTTCATGCAGAAATCCTTTAGTAAGAATTAAGGAATGTTTTATCATGCGAATTAATAATTTTAGCAAGTGTTGTGGTTCATCTAAAAAAATCCCATGCTAGGCTACCTAAACAATATGGAAGAAAAGCTCCAACTCTGAGACAAGAACTTTCAGAAGTTCTAGTGGAAAGAGATAACAGCCCAGGTGAAACTTGGTAAGCAATCTTTAGGCAAGAAATTAAACTTGAACAGCTGCTATGTTCACATTAACAAGCCCTAAGTGGATAAAAGTGAAAACATCCAGGAAAACAAAGCCAGGTTAGGCAGCCAAAAGGGAAAAATATATTTATTTTGACCAGAAAAACATTTGTTAAATACTTATTGTGGGTAAAGTATAATGCTTAGTACTGGAGGCACACAGATTAAAAATAACATTATTCTTAACCTTTGAGAGCTTATAGTCTACTAAGGGGAACAACATAGATACAAATAAGTTTAATACCAAGTAGAGTGATTAGGGAGAAAAGTGAAGTAAAGAGACAGGTAAAGTACTCTAGGAAAACCTAAGGACTAAATAAATTTTGCACTGGAGATGTTTCATTTGCTATTCTGATCACTGAGGATGGAAAGCATGAGAAAAAAACTTACATTCTAGCAGAAAAGGATAATACATATAGGTAGCAATATGCTGGAAATGTTTAGCAACTGACAGTCCAAAAATGTATAGAACCCTTTTAAATTTAATCTGAATTATTAATATTTTTCTCCACATTCTTAAGTCTAGGAAATCAACAAAACAATAAACTAAATTCTGATTTATAGTGTATATCAATTTTGGAGTTATAAATGCTCACAATGAAAATTTAACAGTCAGTTCTCTGGAGCTCTAAAGGGTTAATTTCAACACACCTCTCTAATGGGGACTGGAACAGGATGGCAAATATTTTGATCTAAGGAGGCATAGAGATAGAAAGGAGAGTCATAGAGTAGACAATTGATATATCCTTTCCAGAAGTAATGGTAGTGTTAATTTGAGGGACAGCCAGGTGGCTCAGTGGATTGAGAATCAGGCCAGGAGATTGGAGGTCCTAGTTTCAAATCTGGTCTCAGAAAGCTGTGTGACTTTGGGAAATTCCTTAACCCCCTTTGCCTAGCACCTACCATTCTTTTGCCTTAGGATTAAAACATAGTATATTGATTCTAAGATGAGAGTATAAGGGTTTAAAAATCTAAAAAGAAAAAGAAAACCCTTAACAAAGGCACTTCAACAAAGCTACAATGGAATTCCTCCAGTTTATTATTCCTTTGAGCACAATATTTTCCATCACCAGCATATACCACAATTTGTTAAGCCATTCCCCAATTGAAGGGCATACCCTCATTTTCCAGTTTGTTGCCACCACAAAAAATGTGGCTATAAATATTTTTGTACAATTCTGTTTATCTCTGAACTCTTTAGGGTACAACCCCACCAATGGTATGGCTGGATCAAAGGGCAGGCATTCTTTTATAGCCCTTTGAGCATAGTTCCAAATTGCCAGCCAGAATGGTTGGATCAGTTCACAACTCCACCAGCAACGCATTAATGTCATATTTTGCCACATCCCCTCCAGCATTCATTACTCTCCCCTTCTTTCATTTTAGCCAATCTGCTAGGTGTGAGGTGATACCTCAGAGTTGTTTTGATTTGCATTTCTCTAATTATTAGAGATTTAGAGCACTTTCTCATGTGCTTATTGATAGTTGTGATTTCTTTATGTGAAAATTGCCTATTCATGTCCCTTGCCCATTTATCGATTGCGGAATGGCTTGATTTTTTATACAATTGATTTAACTCCTTGTATATTTGAGTAATTAGACCCCTGTCAGAGTTTTTTTTTTGTTATAAAGATCTTTTCCCATTTTTTTTTGTTTCCCTTCTGATTTTGGTTGCATTGTTTTTGTTTGTACAAAAGCTTTTTAATTTAATATAATCAAAATAATTTGTTTTACATTTTGTAATTTTCTTTAACTCTTGCTTGGTTTTAAAATCTTTCCTTTCCCAGAGATCTGACAGGTATACTATTCTTTGTTCACTTAATTTTTTTATAGTTTCCCTCTTTATATTCAAGTCATTTACCCATTCTGAATTTATCTTGGTGTAGGGTGTGAGATGTTGATCTAAACCTAATCTCTCCCATATTGTTTTCCAAATTTCCCAGGAGTTTTTGTCAAATAGTGGATTTTTGTCCCAAAAGTTGGGCTCTTTGTGATTATTATACACTGTCTTGCTGATGTCACTTACCCCAAGTCTATTCCACTGATCCTCCCTTCTGTCTCTTAGACAGTACCATATTGTTTTGATGACTGCTGCTTTATAGTATAGTTTAATATCTGGTACTGCTAGGCCCCCTTCCTTCACATTTTTTTCATTATTTCCCTTGATATTCTCCAGGAATTGATGCAGAGTGAAAGGAGCAGAGCCAGAAGAACATTGTACACAGAGACCAATACACTGTGGTAAAATAGAAGGTAATGGACCTCTGTACTAGCAGCAAAGCAATGACAGCTCTGAGGGATTTATGGAAAAGATGCTACTCACATTCAGAGGAAGAACTATGGGAGTGGAAACACAGAAGAAATGCAACTGTTTGAACTCATGGGTTGAGGTGGACATGATTGGGGATGTAGACTCAAAACTACCACACCAATGCAACTATCAACAATTTGGAAATAGGTCTTGATCAATGACACATGTGAAAACCAGTGGAAATGCGCATTGGCTATGGGGGTGGGGGTTGGGGGGGGGTGAAGGGGAAAGTAAGAGCATGAATCATGTAACCATGTTAACTTTTCTAAAAAATAAAAATTATTAAATGAAAAAAAAAAACAAAGCTACAATGAACGCCTTCAGCAAGAATACCAGAGACAGACTTGAAGAAAGTTTTGTGTGGAGTAAGGATATGGGGGAAAAGGAATATGAGTTACGTATTGGACAGATGAACTTCACGATGTTATAGCCTTAACTCACTTGATAGGTAATTTGAAACTTATAAACTATATTTTTATTTTCTGAAATTCATGAAATTTTCCTTTTTTTTCATTTTTTTGCCGAGATAAAACATGAATAAATGAATCAGTAGATACTGAATCAGCAGATCCAGGAGAACAATTATAATCAGTTTCCTTTATAATCCTCTATAGTATAAATATATAATATATTTTTTTAATTTATAAACATTCTGAGAAGAGAGTCCATGAATCATCAGACTATCAATGGAGTCCATGATATCCACTTAGAAAAGGTTTAGAAACTCTACTGGAAGAAATGGGTCCTGAATTTGACATAATGAAAAACTAACTTTCTGTTAATAGATTATTTTTATTTTTAGTGGTGTTTTTATCCAATGCTTTTGCTGTAAATATTCCCCTATGGAAGTTTTAAAATCTTGATTACTTCATTTTTCTTGCTACTTACAAATTATTTATTATAGACATTAAACTTCTTTTTTTCCCCAAGGTAAAATCCTATGATTATTTGGGATCTACTAGCCTCCAAGAAGTTTTTGTTGTTATATTTGTTGTTCAGTAGTTTCTGTAGTTTCTGTCTTTTCTAATTCTTTGTGACCTTGTTTTAGGATTTCTTAGCAAAGATGTTGGAAGAGTTTGCCATTTTCTTCTTTGGCTTATTTTACAGATGGGGAAACTGAGGTAAGCAAAACTGAATTAATTATTCAGGGTCACACAGCTAGGAAGTATCTGAGGCCAAATTTGCTAATTCACTTCAAGATAAGATTTAAATAAGACATTCATTAGTTCATCTAGTCATTATCAAAATGAGGCATGCTCATTCATAGCAAAAGAATGATAGGTGAAAAAATATTCATTAAGGATTTAATCGAGCACAATTTCTGGGTATCAGTTATATGACAGTGATCATGCCATTGGTCTGCTGGTCTGAAACTTTGCATCCAGATGGAGTACCTTTGGCTCATTTATATTCATATGACCAGAAAGCTACACCGATATCCTGAGCCAATTAAGTTTGAATATTGTTTAAAAAAAACAATCCATCCCACATGGTGTGGTACTGGACTCTGCTAGATATTACCCCTTCGTAGAGCATTTAGCATAGTTAGGGGAAATTTTTCAAGAGCTTTAAGTGTAAAAGCCAAACTAGAAATATGCATCTAGTTCTCCCACTGCCCAACCTATAAATCTTTTCTTCAGTACCCATGATTATTAATTTTTCAGTCTCCACTTGAATATTTCCAAGCAGAAAATTCACTACCTGATGAGCAAACATTCATTTTAATAATAATGATGATGATAATTGCTAGTATTTATATAAGGTTTAGCACTTTATAAATATTATCTCTTTTGATAATCATAACAACTCCAGGAGATAAGTGCTATTATTATCTCAAGTTGACAGATGAGGAAAATGAGGCACAGAGGTTGTGACTTGCCCAGGGTCACATAGCTAATAAGTCCAAGTCTCCATTTGAACTCAAGTCTTCCTGACTCCAAGTCCAGGGCTCTATCTACTGTGCAACATCATTGCCTAGGTGTCTGGGTTGTTCTTTATTTTTAATTGAATTGTATTTTCCTGTCATTTATATCCTTTAGTCCCAAAGTCTTTTCTACATCATATTCAAGGCTCTGTGGTAGAAACTGTGTGGGAAGATACAGAGAAGAATAACACATGATTCTGTCATAGAAATAATATTTGCAGAGGTTGATAACAATTGCATTTACTAAATCCCTGCCTATAGGTAATAATATTTCCTGAGCAATCCTGCACTCTGAAGGAAAATATCGCATGAAAATGTGGATTTCATTTAGCTTCTGACAGTTTTCTACAATTATCCCCCACTGAATTAGTAGAACTAGTAGGGCATCCCTTTGTTTGACCTTCCAGTTTCTGAATTATCTTCTTACTTGTATCATTGCTGAAAATTGTCTTTTTTTAGACTGAATAAACTGTTTTTGTTACTCTGGTGATTTAGTCATTCTGCAGACATTCAGGGAAATTGCTTGAGCTTCTTTCAAATCTTTCTTACATCCCCTTGGTGAATATTTTCAATGCCACAGGTTTGGCATTTTTCTCTCCCAGTATCTAGGTCTCTATCCCCTACCCCTGTATTGACATTCTGTTGGAATTTCAAATTTTGGTCCTGACTTTTAATCTACATAATTCAATATCTGGCAGACTTTACATACTGAAGAAGCCAGGAAAAAAAAAGACCATCATTTTAGACCAATGTTCCTTTCACTGATTTTTAATAATTTCAACATTTTTCCTTTATTAAGAAATCATAGGACACCATATTTATATTTATATATGTACATATGCATGATGTTAACTCATCTACTTAATTTTTACATGTGTACGTATATCTACATGTATATGTAGATATTCAGATCATATATACTAATATATATATATAGATATATAGATAAATACTGATATAGATATGAGCAGATAGGTAGTATAGTAGATAAAATGCCAGAGTGGAGTCAAGAAAACTCTTTTCCCTAAATTCAAATCTAGCCACAGATGCTTACTGGCTATGTGAACCTGCTTGAGTCACTTAACCCTGTATGCCTCAGTTTCTTTATAAAATGAGTTAAAGAAAGAAAGGGCAAAACTATTCAACCATCTCTGCCAATAAACACTTAGTGAGGTCATAAAGAGTCTGAAACAAACTGAACAACAACAACAATAAAAGCATAGATATAAGCATAGATATTGATAAAGATATTGATATAAATATAGATTGATCATGCATAGTTTTTCTGTCAAATGTTAGAAAAAAAGTATGACCTACATTTGGACCTAAAGTGTATTTGTAGTATTAACTAATATTAACAAATGAGCTCATAATTTCCCTCAGCTATTAACAAAGTTGTTCTTTGTACTATATTAAAACTACTTTTCTCCAGCACAAAAATATCTTTTTATTCCTCCATGATTCCATATCACCCTTAGGCTACAAAACCCAAATTCCTCAGCTTGAAATTTAAAACCTTCCACAATCAGTTTCCCACCTACCTTTCTTGTCTTATTTAATTTATTGTCCTTCTAGACACCTGGCCTCTTAGGTATACCCCGTATTCCCCATAGAGGACATTCCATTTTATATTTTTGGAAATTTTTATTTATTTAATTAATTTAGAAGATTTTTCCATGTTTAGAGCTATGCATTTTGGATGGGCTTTTCTCTGAAGTCTGGAAGACACTCACCAATTTGGACTCAGAAAAAACAAAACTGTGGCTCAGATGCTGCCTCTTTTATGAGGACTTTTTAGTTCTTCCTTTTTGTCAGTCTTCCCTGCCAAAAAAAAATTTCTTTGTATTTACTCTCAAGGTCAGAGAATTTTTTCTTAATTTCCACTAGATAGCATAGTGCCTGATATAGAGTAAGTGTGTGTGTGTGTGTGAGTATTTAATCAACATTTTAAAAATTAAACCAGATGTGTTGCTTTGAATGATTATTAACATTGTAGGGGCAGCCTGTGGTGCAATGGATAGAGTTCAGGGCATGGAATCACAAAGACGTAAGTTTAAATCCTGCCTCAGAGACTGGCCAGTCATGCAGTTCTTTATAAATTAATTTCTATGTCTGTTTCCTCATCAGTAAAATGGGGCTAATAATAGCATTAACACAAAATTATTCTACGGATCAAATGTGTTAACATATGCAAAGTGCTTTGTAACCAAGCCTTAGTCATATAATGTTTAATATTATTATGGTTGTTGTTGCTCTTCAGTCATTTTAGTCATGTCTGTCTCTTTATGACCCTATTTGGAGTTTTCTTGGAAAAGATACCGGAGTAGTTTTCAATTGCCTTCTCCAGCTCACCTTCCAGATGAGGGAACTGAGGCCAAAAGAGTTAAATGACTTGCCCAGGATCACTCAGCTAGTAAGTAAGTGGCTGAGGCCAGATTCGAATTCAGGAAGATGAATCTTTTTACTTCAGGCCATCCACTGAGCCACCTATTTACCCCATTTTATAAATAAGGTAGTTTGAGTCACTCATCCAAAACTAGGCATTAGAGAAAACAGAATTGGAACCCATCTTCAGTTATTGAGTTCTGAATTCTCTCCAGTACTGCACACTGTCTTAGGGATCCATTCACAAGGGCATGCACACATGATCAAAACAATATGGATATTTTGAGATTGTCATTTTGATTTTCCCCAGAATTGTCAGGAGTATTTCAATGTGACATGCATTCTTGGGAAGGTTCGTGGGCGTCTTTTGTTTCATTTTAAAAGTAATATTTATTGTTGGCTTCATTTTTGTGTAGCATAAGCAGTTTTCTTACTTCTAGACACTGATTAGCATCTAGCTAGATTTCATATATTGACCAGTTTAGGAATACAAAAAATGTGAGAAACTATTCTTGGAAATATTGTCAGAAATGTTTAGTGAACAGGTTAAGCACATTATTTTAACTAGAAATTACATTGCATCCTGCTGTGTACACTCAAGGTTCTCAAAAAGTATTCACTGACAAAATGAATAAGTGTGACCCTCTCCTCAGCTCCAATTTCCATCATGCTGGCATCACACTTTATTAAATTCCCTTCTAGGCAATTGTAATAGCACCCTAACTTTTCTCCAACTTCCCCCTTTAATCCATCTTTCATCCAGCTCTCAAACTGACCTTCCCAATAAACAGAACTAATTATGTTGTTTTCCTGCTCAAAACCCCTACTGGCTCCCTATTGCCTTTAATATGAAATAGAAATTACCATCCACCTTTCCAGGATTATTTGAGGACTATTTAGTCTTCATTCCACCACTGGATGACTGACCATGAACCAATTTCTTTTTGTCCTTTCTCAACTACATGTATTACTCCAGGCTATACCCTTGTTTGAACACACTACTTCCTCCTCTCCACTTTGAATAATTCTCTCTCTTGAAGTTTCAGACTTTTCTCCATGCCATTCTTCATGAAGTCTTCCATAACTGTCCCCTGGATTTTTCCCTGTTCAAATTTTCTCAAAGTACTTTGGATAGTTCTTTTGCTGTTATCACACTTGCTTTATACAATAAGAGACTGGCCAATGAAGGTCTAGTGCTGAGAACTTGGGAAATATGTCCTCCTTACTGTCCATCTACATGGAATCTTGGAGGACCTTCTTCCCTGATGTGTGATAGAGAAGCCCTGCTGGGTTTTTTTTAAACCTCTACAAATTATCTTAGAATCGATACTAAATATTGATTCCTGGGCAGAATAGCAGTAAAGGACTAAGTAATTGAGGTTAAGTGACTTGCCCAGGATCACATAGCTAAGAAGTGCCTGAAGCTAGATTTTAACCCAGGTCCTCCTGACTCCAGGTCTTGTACTCTATCCATGGTGCCATGTAACTGCCTTGCTTTCCCTACTTGCTTCAGAAGAGGCACAGATTTCTTCTTATTCTTGGCTTATTCTGTGATAACAAAAAGCCTTCTAATTGGATGCTTATCTAGAACTGAGTGTGCATAGCACAGGTTGATGATGAATTCTATCTTCTCTGGTTTGAGTGAGGCTAGAATTGATATAATCTACTATTCTGAGAAAAGGTATTGTGCCTTCTCTCCTACGTGGCTAATACGTGTCTGTGAACACATCACACCTCTGTTGCTTTGTTCTATTTTGTTCTGTTCATCTTTGGGCTTGTTCTTTCCTGAACTTAGGTAAATGCGTGTCTGGAGTGAAAATGATAAGGTTAAGACCTTGTGAGCATCAAAATTTCTGAAGAGTCACCAAATGCCCCCTTAGCAACCAAAGCCAAGAGCAGAAACATCCTTGTCTAGGGAAGAGCCTGCCCTGAGGATCACACTACTTTACCCAACCCAAATTTTCATTGAGCTCAAAATCTGAGGGCAATTTTTCACTTATATCATGCTCAGAATTTAATTCAGTGATGACTTTTTTCCTCAAAGGGAGAAAATAAATCCTATCATTCATAATGAGTGGATAAATATTTTGTAGTGATCACTTTGAATTAATTTTCCCCAGGTTCCAAATGGTTTTATAGACAGAAGAATATTTCTCATATGTATTTTTGGTGGGGAAGGGGTGGGAAATGTTTTTGTATTATACTCCTTGCTATACCTTCTGAATAAATATTCCTTTGTAAAACCTAATTGTTGTTAACTGGTCAATTGATATTGGAGAGAACACATCAGATGAAAATTTCTGAATAATATAATTCTCAATACTTTTAGGTTACTCCCTAGAACTCTAAAATACAAAGTAGAACTTGTTCTTTGGGCCTCAGCTTGTGTAAATGGGATTATTCTAGTAAGACTAGGAGTCATACTTGTGTGATGTTTACTTGGGTATTTGCCATATAATCATAGTAAAAACTACTTGAGGGCAAAAGCTACATCATTTTTCATCTTTTTATTTCCAGTGCCTGGCACAGTATCTTTCAAATAGTTGATCCTTAACAAATGCACATATTTAAAAAGGTTTTTGGGGAGGAGAGGAGCACTGGGGAGACATTAATCATTTTATTAATGTGGGGGATTTCCAGGATGAAAGTTCCTTCCACCAATCCAAATAGGCAACTCTTCAGTAATTTTTATCATTGTTATCATGAAGTCATTTTCAGCCATATCTGACTATCCATGACTCCATTGGGGTTTTCTTTCTAGAGATACCAGTGTGATTTGTCATTTCCTTCCCCAGCTTTTTGTAGATGAGAGAACTGAGACAAATAGGGTTGTCACTTGTCCATGGTCACACAGCTAGTGTCTAAGGTCATATTTGAATGCAGGTGGAGGAGTCTTTCTGACTCTAGTCCTGGAACTCTATTCCCTGCACCTCCTAGATGCCCTAATTTATAGTAGCAGAAAGTTGCATGAGGAAATTTAGAGTATAAGTACTTTCTTATGATTAAAAACCATATAAAAACATGTTTTAGAGGCAAGGGTTGAACCTAGCTCTCTCTGACTCTAAGACTGGTACAAAATCCACAATGCCAAACAGATTTTTGGGAAGATATTACTCTGTGACAAATGGAAAGAATATCATTAAATGGAATCTTTAGAAAATATGTGAAAATCACATATCGAAGTATCTGGATTCTCCTGTCATCTTGTGAAAAATTGAACTTCCTCTTAACCTGAATCCTACTAGCAAAGCATCTTTCTTGTCCTAACTCAATGTCCCAAGTCTTTCCAGGATATTGACCTTCATTGCTTTAAAAGTAATGGATAAAACCAGTCTCTCCACCTATATATTCTCTTTCTTATCTTGGAGGCACATCATATGATGAATTAACCACAGAACAGAATCAGTTGGCTAATGAGCTAAAATGAGGTTGAGTGAGTAAAGAAGAGTCTCTTTCTTTTTTTAATTGCAGTCAGAGGACTTGGATTTGAATTCCAATTTTCATCCTTACTAGTTGGGTGACCTTAGGCACTAACCCTATCCAATCTTCATTTTTTTCACCTATAAAATTATTTCTTGGACTGGATGATTTCTGATCTTAAATTTCAAACTTTCTATCATTAATTCTCATAATTCACTTCCAAATTCATGACTTCAAGTCATGTCCTAGCTAGATTAACATAACCATACAAGAATCTTGTTTCTATTCGGTTCAAAACCAATGTAGAGTGATCTTGATACCTCCATTTCATAACAAATAAATATGCCAGAATAAAGAACCATGACTCAAAACACAATAGAGATAAGCTTTATTATTATTATTTATTATAGACCTGTGATTTTATCAGGGTAGAGAACTCAGTGTGTGGAACCTGTGTCCATCCATGTAGTTCTGCAAATCATCTCTAACTGTAATTTTAGAGAATAGCCTCAAGCACTTAGAGCTTAAATAACCTCCCCAAAGTCACACAACTGGAATGTGACAAAGGCAAGGCTGGAACATAGTCTTTCTGATTCCAAAGCCAGCCCGTTCATTAACTCCACTATACTATCCCTCAAGCCCTCCCATATTAGATACCAAAAAATAAACAAATAAGTAAATTGCAAACTACTTCACATCAAACAATACCTTTCAAGCCACTCTGTGCTGTTAATACTCAGGAGCCTTTTATCTGGCAGCAAAGATGACAATGAATTTAAATCTCTAAAGATCCAGTAAGACTGGAAGTTAATACTTTTTTCCCCCTATATGCATCAGACAGTATTCTAGCTTCTTTCTTGTTTGTGACTTAAAGTCCAGGCAGCATGCATTTTTGTGTGGGCATTAATGTACAAGTGATCATCAGGAAAGGCATTACTTTGTAATTTTCTCCCACTTACTAAGGCTGATTTACCACAGAAACAAAAATAAAGCCTATTTTACTTACAAAAAAAGTAAAGCATGCTTTAATTCAGGATTAATGAGCATGTGTGATTTACTATGTACAAGTTTCTTCTTAATCATTTTTCTTTTTTTGAAGGGTTATATTTGCACTTTGGCTTAAAAAAAAAAAGAAAAAACCTGTCAGCATCAAAATGTGTTTTTATTATCTTAGTAGTTGCACGTAGACTATTTAAGCTAAAAACATATGTTCTTGTCCCAAAGCTACATTAGTCTAGGCAGACAGGTAATGGGTCCATTATTTTGGAAATCTGTGAATAGATGATAGCCTTTGGAAATGGAAAATGAATCCCAAATATAAATTTTAAACTATAAAATGGAAAAAAGTTCCCTGTAAAGAACTTGTTTGTCATCAAATTTAGCATGCCATAGGATTACTCCTACATCTTTAAAATGGAAAGAATGAAGATAAGGTTGGTTATATTGGGTCTTATTCCTATACATTCCTACCAATAAATTTCATTCAATTTTTTTAAAGTGAAAACTTGAGCTCCCCTTTCATGGAAACTCTCTAGGATTATACATTGTGGAATAGCTATTGCTCTCCATTGGTAGGCAGAGTTCCTCTTTCTGGAAACTGCCTACACTAATGTCATATTTTCAGTGCCCACCTTCCTCCAAAAAACAATGAGAAAAGCCTAAATATTTTCCCCTGTAACATTCCCACTTTGACCCTAGTTATATCCTCTGAATCCACTCTGAATAAGTCAAAATTGTTTTTCACTTGATGATTCTTCAAGTAGTTGACGGCAGTTAATATATCTAATGTGTTAACCAAGGATTATTACCTTAAAGACTATGAATATTGGGAAGGGGGAATGTGAGTGGGTAGGCAGGTATGTGTTTGAGTGTATATAACTGTATTTTTCTATAATTTTGGCTTACTTTGTAATCCTATGTATTTTGTTTTTCATTTTAAGATGTTATTTTGACAGAATTATCTGGAAAACTGAAAATCAATCTCTCAGAAATCAGTTTTAACCAGAACTTTATGTCATATACCACAATAATTTCCAAATAGAAACATGATCTAAATATAAACATTTTTATTATAAAATTAGACAAGAGACAGAAATAGTTATCATGATTTTAATAGGGAGAGCTATTAACTAAATAAGTAAAAAGGACATAAATGATAAAGTGTACAACTTCAATTTTAAAAAATGGAAAGAATTTTGAACAGAAAAATCAATGCATTTAGAATTTTAGGAAAAGCAGTTAAATAGGGAAACAATTGCAGCATTTTTTTGATAAACAAACTATCAAAGCTATATATGAATTTGTTACAAATATATGAAAATGAAAGCAATTCTTTAATAGATAAATGGTCAAAGGATATGAATAGGCAGCTTTCAAATGCCAAATGCAAACTATCAAAAATATATGAAAATACTCATTAATATTTCACCATGAATCATTAATAATCACTAAATTGAAAGTTTAATCAACTTCTAGTTTCTGCCTTATATCCATAAAAGATGAAAATGATGAGTATTACAAAGGCAGGTGGTTAGATAATAAATACACTAAATACACTTTTTGTAAAACTGCAAATTATTCTGACTATTTTGAAAACCAGTTTGAAACTAGGCCTACAAAATCACAAAAATGTTCATGCCTATTAACCCAACTCTATTCTTAATGAGGCCCTAACCCAAAGGGGATATAGTAGTCTATACAATAATACTTAAACCAATACTTTCCGTTGTAGGAAGAAATTGGGAACAAAGCAGGTGCTTATCTATTAGGGAATGGCATATGAAAACCATGGTATAGAAAGATGATATAATAGTATTGTGCTATAAAAAATGACAAAAATGTGATGGGAGAACCAGAATTCAGAGAAACATGTGAACACTGATATATACTGATGCACAGTAAAGCTAGCAGAACTAGAAGCACGAATTTAAAAAATGGCAATAATAACTTAAAGGAAAACAACTTTGAAAGACTTAAGAATTATGATTAATGAAATGATCAATCATAATTCCAGAAAAGTGATGATAATGGCAAAGTAGTAATGGATGAATATGCAGAATGAGATAAAAATTTCATGCATGAACAATATAAGTATTTGTTTTTCTAGACTGTAGTCATTTGTTACATGGGTGGATTTTTAATTTTGAGAAGTAGAGTATAGATAAGGATAGCTAAATAAAATTTAAAAAACAAATTATCAAAAACTGTTATAAATATGGACATTAAAAAGCAATAAAATAAAAAAAATAAAAAATAAAAAATAAGGAAAGGCATACAGATCAGAGGGCAGTCGTATTTTTATCACATTAGATTTAGTATATATTTTATAAAACTATATTAATAGAAATTCATAATTTCATGTTAAATACTCTTATTCTACTCTTTTTCAATTTGAAAAAATTCATTTTTGATGTTTGAAAAGTTCATAATAAAAAGATTTAAAGTGTGATATGTTAATGTAATGAAATATTATTGAGCTTCAAAAATGATGAATAATACAATGAATTACAAAAATCCTGCGAAGAATTTTATGAACAATTACATATGAAATGAGCAAAACTAGACAAGTAATTTACATGTTTACCATAATAATATAAAGGAAAACATCTTGGGCTATAGATCTCTAATCAGCACAGTGACTCAGTATGACTTCAGAAGAATAATGTTAAAGCATGTTATCCACTGCTTGGCAAAAAAAAAAAATAATAATGACTAAAGTTGAAGGATGTGACATTTATTTTGAGACATGACCAATGTACTGAACTGCTTTGCTTGGATACAGTTTTTTATTAATATGTAGAGCTTGTATTTGGAAAAGGGGAATGAATTAGATGGTAGTAAGAGATGTTTAGAAGGGGACAGAGAAAGAGGATAATTCTGTTCCTACCTTGTTAAATTTAATGTGCAAATTATAAAAAGACTAACAGAAGTTTAAGATTTCATATATAGTCCTCTTTTTTTCTTTGCATATCTAAGTGTTCCTAAGTTACTGTTTATTCTTAAGTTTATAAAAGTAATAGGGGATAATAAGGAAAGGTTCTGAGATTTCAAGTGTGCAGGAACTCACAGATGAAGGAACTCTCTCTTCCAAAGCAAGCTCACACTTTTTCTGAAAGTAAGAGACTTGTTCAGAAAGGAATAGTTGAAAGGGTCTAAGGAAGTACTATGCTGAAGCAATTTACATTTATTATCTCATTTGATCCTCTCAACAATACTGGCAGGTAGATAATGTCATTATGGTGGTTTTATGTATTAGAAAACTAAAACACACAGAATTTAAGTCACTTGCCCAAGATCATGCAAATAGTAAATTTCTTAGGTCACATTTGAATTCAGGTCTTTGTGAATCTAGGCACAATGCTCTATGCATTGTGTCACTTACAGCACTAAGTCATTAAATAACTTGACCAGTCATGCAGGGACTATCTTAGAAGCAAGACTAAGAAACCAGCTTTATTTTATACCATACTTCTTCTCATCAATGTATAACTTCTTCCTTGAGAAGTTCATAATAAAAAAGAAAATCTTAAAAAGAAATAATATATACTTGGAAAAGTCCATATATAATATATACAATATAATGATAAAGTAATTTTTGGGCAGTAAGAATTAAGTAACTGGGGGACCATATAGGCATTATATCCATTCCAGACATATGAGATGATCTCTGCAAAGACACCAAGAAATATTGTGTGCATCATATGCTGTAAACATGAAATATGTGTGTGGTATGTTAAAAACAGCAAAAAGCTCAGTTTGGCTGGAATGAAGAGAACATGCAGGAAATTCATGTGTGATAACTCTAATAACCCTAGAAAAGTAGGCTGGAGGCAAAATACAAAGAATTCTAAATGGAAGCTAGAGAAGTTTGTATTTAATCCTAGAGATAAGGGGGAGCCACTGGGAATTTCTGAGTAAGGAAATAACAAGTGGGACCTGTCTTTCAGAAACATCAGTTTATTTGGCTTATCTATGCAAAGAATCTTTAGGAGAAACAGAGATTGAGAGCCCCTTTTCTCTGGGGGTCTGTTAGCCTAATGAAACAATACTGAAAGGGATTCACTGATTCATGGTCTATTCCTTTTTCTTAGGTCTTAGCCTTTAAAAGGAAAGCTGGGAGCAGAACAAACAAAGTTGAATAATAGACAAAGTTATACTGAATAAAAAAAGGGCTTCTCCCAAAGAACAGACTTGCTCCCTAGATGGAAGCCTGTGTTACTCCTTCAGGACCATTGGTGTCCTGAGATGGCCACAGATAAAAGCAATAGAATATTATTTTTATAACTTTTTTCCAGATTATATATATATATATA